>NC_054470.1:123612775-123915805 GCF_017639515.1 Carcharodon carcharias
TCATTACCTCTCTGAAACTTAATGCAACTTCAGAATGTCAGGCAGAGTAGCATGGGAATACTGAAATTGCAGCCTGTCATTCAGTGTTCCAACATAGATTACATTTGTGCACACTATCTCTTCAATCCCCAACACCATAGAGCATGAAATCAGTGAGAATTTCAACTTTGTTGCTCCCACATCACTGTTAAAAGCCCCATAAAAAGTCACACATTGTTCAATCAGATGCAAGAGGACTTTTATGGCAGTGTTTAATAATATTTGATGAACAATGGAATTGAACCAAAAGAATAATTTGTGGATTGCTGCTAAATGATTAATTACTGTAAGAGCATTATGCAATTTTTTAAAATAATAACGTTAAAATTTTTATTTCAGTTTTTAAGAATAGCTTTAAAACCCTTTTTCAGAATATTTGGACCCTTCCTATTTCTCATCCACACGTTGCCCCTGAGTGACAGTATCTGAAAGCACAGCATTAGTTTTCACATGTACACTGATGATACTCAGCTCTACCTCACCACTATCTATCTTGACTCTTCCACTGACGCTATCGGACTGATTATCTGACGTCCAGTATTGAGTGAGCAGAAATTTCCTCCAATTAAATATTGTGAAGACTAACGGCATTGTTTTTGGTCATTGATCCAATCTCCATTCCCCAGCTACCGAATCCATCCCTCTCTCTGGCAACAGTCTACGATTAAGCCAGTTTGTTTTCAACCTTGGTGTCACATTTGGTCCCAAAATGAGCTTCCAACCTCATATTCTTGCCATCACTAAGACTGCCTATTTCCTTATCCATAACATCACCTGGCTTTGCCCCTGTCTCAGTTCATCTGCTGCTGAAACCCTCATTCTTGCCATCATTACCTCCAGACTTGACTATTCCAATGCATTCTTGGTTGCTCTCCCACATTCTACCCACCATAAACTTGAGGTCACACAAAACTCTGCTGCCAATGCCTTAAATCACAACAAGTCCCATTCCACTTTCACTTTTGTGCATTTCCAATTATAATTGCTTGACCATAGGTGGCCATGTTTTCAGTTGCCTCTCTACACCTCTCTCACTCTACCTTGCTTTCATCTTTTCAGACGTTCCTTATAACCTATCTCTTTAACTAAGCTTTTGATCATCTGACCTAATATCTCCTGATGTGGTTACATGCCATGATTTGTTTTATAATGCTCCTGTGAAGCACCTTGGGATGTTTAATTATGTTAAAGACACTATATAAATATAAGCTGTTGTTTTAGCTTCCAACTTCACCCCAGTGTAGGTCTCAATCTTTAATTTGCTTTGTGTAAAAATAAATTAACCACTTATATTTTACTGCTTATTGAACCTTGTTTGTGTGACTGAAAATATCCTTTAATATGATTGGCTGTTTGGACAGCCTTATGACATTGTTGTTGCTCCATTCTATGAATGCCCAGTAAAGAACACTGCAATCAGTTGCAACACCACTGTATGGCAGTAGAGATGAAATTCTACCACAAATAGTTTGATCTTTCAGTGAAGCTTCCCTCAAGATCAGTGGCGGGCACCTTTGCTTCACTGTTAACCACAAACTCCCTGTTAATATGCTATATATTTTATTATGGGATGGCTGAGAACCAATAGAGCAACTCAAAGAATTTGTTTTACAAGATTTAATCAGTTGTTTTATGATATTATCAAAGTTAAAAATCTCATCCTCTGTCCCAGTGATTGTTGTAAACTATCTTCTCAACCTCCATCAATGCCTTTCCTCCATCCTCCAGCTGGGTGAGACAACCAGCACCTGGTTCCGTTCCCGTCTATCCTGAAGTAGCGAAAAAATCACCCAAATTAATTCCTCTTTCTAATCGCATACCATTAACTCTGGAGTCCCCCAAAGATCATGGTTAACCCACTCCTATTTTTCATCACCTATCTAATTTCACATTGGCAAAATCAACTGAAAACATGCCAGATTTCACTTTATGCTTAAGCTCTACCTTCACCACCAACCTCTACCCAGTGCTCTACTATCCCTGATCTTTCACACTGCTTGTCTGATGTACTGTTGAGCAGAAATTTCCTCCAATTAAACATCAGGAAGACAGGTGCCAGTAGAAAAACTGGTATTGTTTGCACCTGTTTTTTGAGCACAAGGGGTGCCTTTGGCTTCCAAAACAGTGCCCAAAGTCTGTGTACACACTTTTGGGTGCATCATGATGGGCACCATATTGTGAGACAAAATGCATGTGCCAAGTGATGAGCAGCTGACAATTTCCAGAGCAGGCACTGTGAGTGTACCTACATCACAGGAACTGCAGCAGTTCAAGAAGGCAGCTTCCATCACCATCTTTTCAAGGGCAATTAGGGATGGCCAATAAATGCTGGCCTAGCCACATCCTGTAACGTTTTCGAGTACAAACCCGTTTCCATCTGTTTCAGATGAAGTTACATTGTTTCATAGTTTGCCACTGTGAGATTTGAACTCTTGATCTTGGGGTTACAAACCCAGTACCATAACCACTTGGCTATTTAAGCCAAGCTTAGCCACATCCTGTAAATGAACACAATGAAAAATGCCATTAATCAGCATGCAACACTAATTTGATGCCTGAGCTCCCATATGGAAGTTCACTGCTCCAGGTAATACCATCTCTTACGAACATAAGAATTAGAGACAGGAGTAGGCCATTCAGCCTCTTGAGTCTGTTCTGCCACTTGATAAGATCACAGCTGATCTGATTATGGCCTCAACTCTACTTTCCTGTCTACCCCTATACCCTTTAACTCCCTTGTCAATCAAGAACCTAAATCAGCCTTAGAAATATTCAATGGCCCAGCCTCCACTGCACTGCGGGAAAGAAAATTTCACAGACTAATGACCCACTGAGAGAAAAAAATTGTCCTCATCTCAATCTTAAATGGGAGACCCCTAACCATGTCCCCTAGTTCTAGTTTTTCCTCACAAAGGGAAACATCCTTTCAACATCCATGTCCCCTCAGGATCTTATATGTTTCAGTAAGATCACGTCTCATTCTTCTAAACTCCAATGGATACAGGCCCAACCTGTTCAACCTTTCCTCATAAGTTAACTCCTCCATCCCAGGAATCAGTCAAGTGAACCTTCTCTGAATTGCTTCAAATACAATCATATATTTTCTTAAGTCAGGAGACTAAAAGTGTACACAGTATTCTAGATGTGGTCTCAGCAACACCTTGGATAACTGTAGCAAAACTTTCCTACTTTTATACACAATTCGCCTTGCAATAAACAATAACATTCCAGTTGCCTTCTTAATCACTTGCTGTACCTGCATGCTAACTTCTTGTGATTCATGTACCAGGACACCCAGCTCCCTCTGTATCACAGAATTTACAATCTCTCCCCATTTAATTAAACATTGCTTTTCTATTATTCCTGGCAAAGTGGACAAGTATTCCATCTACCAAATTTATACCCACTCACTCCTACCTATATCCCTTTGCAGACTCCAAATGTCATCTTCATATCTTACTCTTTTTGTGTCATTAGCAAATTTGAATCCCAAAATTCAGTTCCTTCATCAGCAACATTGATACAGATTGTAATTAGGTGAGACCCCAGCACTGATTCCTGTGGCACTCCACTAGTTACTGCTTGCCAATCCAAAAATTATCCATTTATCCCTATTCCCTGCTTCCTGTTAGCGAATCAATCCTCTACCCATACTAATATAATAGGTTCTTGATTGGTAAAGGGATCAAAGGGGAGAAGGCGGGAGAATGGGGTTGAGAAACCTATCAGCCATGATTGAATGGTGGAGCAGACTCGATAGGTCGAATGGCCTAACTTCTGCTCCTATGTCTTATGGTCTAATATGTTACCCTCTACACCATGAGCTCTTAGTTTGTGGAGCAATATTTGATGTGGCACCTTATCAATGCCTTTTGAAAATCCCCATCTACAGGTCCCCCTTTATCCATGTTGCTTGTTACGTCCAGAAAAAACTCTAATAAGTTAGTAAAAAATGGTTTCCCTTTCACAGAACCATGTTCACTTTGCCTGATTAGATTAAGATTTTCTAAGCGCCTGCTTTGACTTGCTCAATACCAGATTCTAACATTTTCCCTAGACAGATGTTAGGCTAACTGACCTGTATTTTCCTGCTTTCTGTCTCTCTCCTATCATGAATAGAGGAGTTACATTTGCTATTTTCCAATCTGATGGGGCCTTCCAGGAACTTCAGCTCTGAATTGATGAGCTGGAGTTCGAGCTTTGGACATTGCAATGCATTGGGTTGAGAGGGCAGGAGTTGTGGAGTGGAGGGGAAAGTTACCTGGACACTTTGTTCCAGGAGGCAGTCATATCCCTTAAGCTAGGTATTTTGGATTTGGTTTGTTGTCAGAGACAGGAGAGTGTGATTGTAAGTGAGGCAGATATGGGGGCACAGAAGGTATCAATGGAGGAGCCTCAGCCCGTGCAGCTGTCCAATAGATCTGAGGTTCTTGTGGCTTGTGTGGACAAGAGCTGGGACTGCAAGGAGGATGAACAAACTGACCACTGTGTAGGAGGCAATTCAAGTGGGTGAAGCAAAAAGAAATGTAGTTGTAGTCAGAGACATTACATTTAGGCTGATAGACACTATTCTCTCCAGCTGAGAGTGTGAGTCTCAAAGGCTGTCTTGCCTGCGCGATGCCAGGGTTAAGGACATTTCCTCAGGGCTAGAGAGGAACTTGAATTGGGAGGAGAAGGATCCCATTGTTGTGATCTACATGGGTACCAATGATATAGGTAGGGCCAGGAAAGAGGTTCTGCTGAGGATATAGGAACAGCTAAGGACTAAATTCAAAAGCAGAATCACAGATGTAATAATCTCTGTATCATACTTGTGCCACAGGCAAATGGGCATAGCATAAACTAGGTCAGAGAATTGAATGTTTGGCGCAAAGATTGGTGTGGGAGAAATGGGTTTCAATTCATGGAACACTGGCACCAGTACTGGGGAAAGAGGGAGCTGTACTGTTGAAACAACCTTCCCTTGAACCACGCTGGGACCAGTATACTGGCAAATCATATTAATAGGGCTGTAGAGAGGGCTTTAAACTAAATAGTGGGGGTGGGGGCAGAGTGGGTTCACGTGCAGGGAGATCCAGAAAGTTAAAGAGAAAAGACAAGCCAAAACAAGTGCAGTGTAGTGATGCAGGTAATTATAACCAGAATGTGACAGGAAGCAACAGAGTGTTCAAAATAAGAGTGCACCTGCAAATATGGTCAGGGTAGGGAAAACGGTAAAATGATAAAATTAAAGGCACCATATCTGAATGCATACCGCATTCATAACAAGGTGAGTGAATTGATAGCACAAATAGAAATATGTGAGTATGATGTGATAGCCATTACAGAGAAATAGGGTGGAATTTTCCCTGAATTGCATGAAAAAAGACGTTTTTCCCACCAGCTGCAAGGATGGGTTTTTGCGCTATATCATTCACTTCCCACCTCATTAACTATGCAGCCACTGGAAACATGCTGTATTGCTGGTGGATGACTGGTTTCCACACTCCAGGTGCCATATCTAAACTGCAGCCGCGCACACCATTCTCAATTCTTGCAGCCCAGGATTGCTCCAGTGAAGACATGGCCCTGAAAGTCCAAAAGAGTTCAATGATCCATCACTGGAATGCCTTCTGGAGGCTCGCCATGATGTCCTCTATCTTGGCAGGAGGTCCAGCAATCTTACCACTCTGGCTTGGGAGCGGTGGGAGTGGTGGTCAGCGCCAATGCTGCAGAGAAGAGGTTGGCCAGCCAGTGCAGAAAAAGGATGAATGATCTCATCCATGCTTCCAAGGGAAGGCAACCATTTCATCACTCAAAACTCATACACTCAGTGAAGTGATGGAAGAGATGGCAATAGTGCTATAAAGCAGCACCTACTTAGCAATAGCCTGCTCAGTAGCACTCAGGTTGGGTTCCGCCAAGACCACTCAGCTCCTGACATCATTACAGCCTTGGCTCAAACATGGACAAAAGAGCTGAATCCAGAGGTGAGATGCGAGTGACTGCCCTCGACAGAATGTGGCATCAAGGAGTCCTAACCCTAGCAAAGGTTCTCCACTGGTTGGAGTCATATTTAGCACAAAGGAAAATGCTTGTGGTTGTTGGAGTTCAATCATGTCAGTTCTAGGATATCAATGCAGGAGTTCCTCAGGGCAGTATCCTACGCCCAGCCATCTTCAGCTGTTTCATCAATGACCTTCCTTCCATCATAAGGTCAGAAGTGGGGATGTTTGCTGATGATTGCACAATGTTCAGCACCATTCACAACTCCTCAGATACTGAATCATTTCATGTCCAAATGCAGCAAGACCTGGACAACTTCCAGGCTTGGCCTGACAGGGGCAAGTAACATTTGCGCCACACTATTGTCAGGCAATCACCAACTCCAATAAGACAGAACCTAACCATCGCACCTTGATATTCAATGGCATTACCATCACTGAATCCCCCACTATCAACATCCTGGGGGTTACCATTGATCAGGAACTAGAAAACCATATAAGTACTGTGGCTACAAGAGCAGGTCAGAGGCTAGAAATCCTATGGCATATAACTCACTTCCTGACTCCCCAAAGTCTCTCCACCATCTACAAGGCACAAGTCAGGAGTGTGATGGAATATGCCCCACTTGCCTGGATGAGTGCAGCTCCAACAACACTCAAGAAGCTTGACACCATCCAAGGCAATGCAACCTGCTTGATTTGCATCCTTTCCACAAACATTCATTCCCTCCACCTCCAACACACAGTAGCAACAGTGTATACTATCTACAGCATGCACTGCAGAAACTCACCAAGTCTCCTTAGACAGCATCTTCGAAAATCACAACCACTACCATCTGAAAGGACAAGGGCAGCAGGCGCATGGAAATGCCACCACCTGCAAGTTCTTCTTCTAAAGAAGCCAATGGAGGTTGGGTCACTGAATATAGTTCAGGCGAAGTTAGGCAGATCTTTGATTGACAAGAGAGCCAAGGGTTATGGGTAGCAGGCAGGAGAGTGGTGTTAAGGCCCCAATATAGGAGGCGATGGCGTAGTGGTATTGTCACTAGACTAGTAATCCAGAGATCCAGCGTAATACTCTGGGGACCCGGGCTCGAATCGCACCACGACAGATAATGGAATTTTCATTCAATAAAAATCTGGAATTAAAAGTCCATTGATAACCATAAAACCATTGTCAATTGTTGTAAAAACCCATCTGGTTCACTAATGTCCTTTAGGGAAGGAAATCTGCTGGCCTACATGTGACTCCAGACCCACAACAATATGGTTAACTCTTAAATGCTCTCTGAACAAGTGCAATTAGGGATGGGTTAAAAATGCTGGCCTAGCCAGCAACGTCCACATACCATGAATGAATCTTAAAAAAAAATTACCTTATTGAATGGCAGAACAGGCCAAATTGCTTACGACAGCTTCTACTTCTTATAATTTTATGTTCTTTGACTTTTAAAAGTGATTGGTGCATTCTTTCGTTGTTTAATGTTGTTGAATTCTACAGGGAGTGTTGTAACAAGTGCTGAAGGCCATTTTGGTGACTTTAAGACATCTGCACATGGCAGTTGCTCCTAGACCTGATGCATGTAGGCATTCCCCTTGATATAAGTTGCAGAATGAGCAGAGACCATGCAGAGCATGGCAAGAGAAAGGGAACTGTCAACAAGAAGCCATATCTACCCATGGTGTTCTGCTACCTGAACCTTAACAAGAAACAACGTGCAAAAGTTCTGTGCTTCTGTAGGGATGTCCTTGCTGAAACCTGCTACCTGCTGCAGCCATAACTGCAACATCAGATCAGAGCAAGGGCCACACTGCCATTGGTTATGAGGGTGAACACTGTGATGAACTTTTATGAGTCTGGCTCCTTCTGAAGCCTGGAGCTGAAGATACTTGTGGCATGCCATCCGCTGTTACATAAGGGAATTCACTAAGGCTCTCCATTTATTGACAGCTAACCACATTTTATCCTCTCTAGTCTGAAAGAAACAGGTTGAATGAGCACATAGCTGTGATAGGACAGCACAAAACTGCACAATTTTATCATGGCTTGAATGAGAAGGAAAACACTGCTTTGTGCTGAGGAGGTGATCTTCTGAAATGTGGTTAAAGTATACTGCTAGGACAATGTAGATAATAGGACTCCATGTTTAACTCGTATATGTTTACTGCTAAAACTACAACCGGATAATTATGTTCTATGCTTTATCAGGAGGCAAAGTTCTTCATGATGATATTAAAAGGGATTGCTTAGGGTGTAGGAAATTTCAAAGAACTTGTTGCAATAGTACTCTGTCAAAGGGTGACACTAAGGAGAGAAAAAGATAGTCAACAACTCCTCAGATACTGAAGTAGTCCATGTTCAAATGCAGCAAGACCTAGACAATATCCAGGCTTGGCATGACAAGTGGCAAGTAACATTCACGCCACACAAGTGCCAGGCATTGACCATCTCCAACAAGAGAGAATCTACCATTTCCCCCTGACATTCAATGGCATTACCATCACTGAATCCTCCACTATAACATCCTGGGGCTAGCCATTGACCAGAAACTGAACTAGACTAGCCATATAAATACTGTGGCTACAAGAGCAGGTCAGAGGCTAGGAATCCTGCTGTAAATAGCTCACCTCCTGACTCCCAAGGGTCTTCTACTGTCTACAAAGCACAAATCAGGAGTGTGATGGAATACTCCCCATTTGCCTGGATAACTGTAGCTCCAACAACACTGACGTTTGACACTATCCAGGACAAAGCAGCCCGCTTGATTGGTACCCCTTCTACAAACATTCACTCCCTCCACTACCGACGAACAGTGGCAGCAGTGTGTACCATTTACAAGATGCACTGCAGAAACTCACCAAGGCTCCTTAGACAGCACCTTCCAAACCCACAACCGCTACCATCTAGGAGGGCAAGGGCAGCGGACACATGGGAACACCACCACTTGGAAGTTCCCTTCCAAGCCAGTCACCATCCTGACTTGGAAATGTATCGCCATTCCTTTACTGTCACTGGGTCAAAATCTTGGAACTCCCTCCCTAACAGCACTGTGGGTGTACCTACACCAAAGGGACTGCAGCAGTTCAAGAAGGCAGCTCACCATCACCTTCTCAAGGGCAATTAGGGATGGGCAATAAATGGGCCTAGCCGGTGACACCCTCATCCCATAAATGAATAAAAAAAGCAACAAGGAACTTATCTAACCAATCCCTGTTTCACAATGAAAAGAACAGCACGCACTGGATGTGAAATAATGACCACTGCAGCAGTCAAGCTAAGGCAAAGCCTCCCACTCGGTCAAAGACTGTACAAGTGGAAATGAAGAAATTTCCAGGACATGGGTAAAAATCAAGGTTGATACAGGCTTACCCAAGACGCTATGTCACATTTCAGTGAATGTCTGAACTGTATTCCAGAAATCCCTATCACCTTCAACATGAGAGTCAAATAACGGTTAGAATGGTTGAGATGAGCGCTTTGCAACAAGTGCACTGACTAGACTCTGATCTGCAAAAGTTTCTCTTCCTTCATTCACATTGTCAGTAAGACTAGAGAAAAAAAACAAAATCAGTACTGATTTCAAATACACAAGATATCAGAACTAATGCAGAAACCTTGTAAGTATTTACCTCAGGTGTGATTCTAAAACTCTGTCCATTCGCTTATAGAAGGGTCGGGAGGTAAAATATCCACTCCAGTAATGGTCATCTCTGTCTGCATAGGTAAAGAAATCACCACTCAAGACAGGAAATGGCGATGGCGAATTTCCTGAATCAGCAGCTTTGTGGAGAGCATCAAAATAATCTGACAATGTTCCAAATTGAGCCTAGAAACAGAAATTTAAACTACTAATCAATCATTCCATTAATAATTGCAACCTTAAAGTAACTTCTACTTCCTAACCTTGTTATGGCATGTGATGTGTGCCAGGTGGACCAAATCCACAAGGGAAACTTGGCCACGCTATCACAATGGCTTTGCAATTTGTATTTATTAAGAGAGGATGCGTGCATTGAATTCATAAGCAATAGTCCACTAAGACCTTTAGAGATTTTAAAAATTAAATTAAAATGTTTATTAACAAAAGAGAAGATTTCAAGCACATACATAAGATTACAGTTACTCAGTACTATAACAAATCCTAAAATTCTTAATTAGCCTAACTCCCAACTGCACACCCACTTTAAGGCAACTGTCCAAAATCGATTTTAAATTTAAAAGGCAAGCCAGCAACGTACCACAGCACCCACTTGACAATGAAGTTCCAAAGGCTTTTCTCCAACTTTAGTTACTAGACACAGCAGACTTTTGCAAAAATTGCTGCAGGTTTCTTCAAGACTATTTCACACACTCCTGTTAGAGCTTAAAGGCCCCCCCCCCCACCCCGCCAAAATAGCCTTTCATTCCTCTTTATATATGTTTTTCTCTCTTTCTAATCTATAAATTCCATTGTTCCATGTGTCTTTGGGAAATTTACTTTTCCCTTAGTATAAAAATGCAAATTTCCTTCACACCTTATATGCTTAGACCTCACCCACAATTACTCATTAGCATTTTAAGTACCCTTCCAAAGCTAACTCCTTTTGATAATTTCAAGCTGCAGTCTAGCTGACTCCAACTCACTTAAGTCACACACAGAATCATCCATAATCACCCCTATAAACATATTTTACAATAACCCACAATATTATGAAAATTATTGTAGTTTCGTAACAACCTTCACTACATAGATTATTGTTCATTTATTTTCTTTTAATATAGGTCAAAGTTTTTGCTTTGCTGCTTTATCTGATCACCTGGGTAACCTTAACATACAATATGTAGTTATGACAATGTCTCTTGGAACAACAATATATTTTGGTTTCACTGAGTAATAGCTATTCAGAGGTTAATTTATTTTTTAAGATCAAAGATATTGAATTATCAAATATAGTTTAGACATTGTACCCTGTGTAGAAAGTATATATATGGATGAACTGTAATATCATAATTATAAACATAGGAAATAGGAGCAGAAGGAGTGTAATATATCACCAGTAGGTACATACATTATGGAAAAATTCCTCTATCTTTCAACAATCAGAACTTTCAAAATGAACTGTCTATTTGATGTTTAACAGAATGTCACAATGTTAAATAAGTTTAAGGTAAAATAAGAATCAATGTTGAGTTATTAAATGTTTGAAGAACAACTATCAGGTGACAAATGTTTCTACATTGTTAACGAACAACTAACTCAGACTTTTGTGTGTAAATAATTAAATGAGAATTAGTCTCTGGTCTGTAATGATGTATTCAACCTTATCACATCTTTCAATATTACAAGCAGTATTCTTTAGGTAAGAACAAGCTACTTTCCGAGTACAAGAGAAGCTGGGACAGTTCTGCCTCCCAAAGGCATAATCTTGTGTTCTTTTAGTGATAGCGTATAGGAGCATTTCATGCATATCATACTTCCTTTGTACCAAATTTGTCAGGAACATTAGCATTATAGTTATGGGTGGTATCGTCCCAGATTTGCACTAAGTGGGATAGCGGGCGGGGAAAATATTTTACCCACCGGCCACAATGGCAGCTTTTCACGCCGTATTGCCCCATTCCCAGCATGTCCTGCCTCATAAATAACTCATTCCTGGGAAACATGCTGGTCGTTGATTCAGTAATCCAGGCGCCATATTTAAAGGTTGCCCGTACACAGAGACAGCAAACTTCAAGGGATAGGAAGCTGTTGGGAACTGCTGACTGCCAAAGGGAGGAAACATGCTGCCCCAAAATTCAGCGACGCCTCCCTCGAGTGCCTATTGGATGCAGTGGAGGCCTGACGGGATGTCCTCTACCCCTGCTCTTGGCAAAGGCCAGCAAGCAAGGTCACCAATCCAGCATGGGAGGCAGTGGCAGCAGTGGTCAGCGCCAACGCCCTGCAAAAGAGGACAGCCATCCAGTGCTGAAAGAGAATGAATGCTCTCATGTGTTCCACCAGGATAAGTCAGTCCTCTCATCACTCTCAACCAACACACCATCACATCCACAGGATCTCGCACCTCAAGGGACAACACTGCTAACTCTTACACACATCCTCACATCTCCTTCAGGCTCATATCCTCTGGAGCTAACATCCTCGTCCCGTCCATGGCTCCAATCATGACAAGAACATTCCACTTAGTGCTATGTGTCCTGCTCACACCCTCTCCATCTATTTCATGCAGGAGAAGCTGGCTCACAATAACAGAGAGAGGTCCCAGACTGTGGGTGGAGTGGCCCGCATTAGACCCCTCACTCACTTTGAGGAGTGTGCATTGCGCTGACTGGTGAGGACGTGGACTTTGTCCACGGTGGTGGTGTAGTCGGTGGCAAACACCCACGTGACAATCCTACACCACATCATCCCTCCCTCAATGCAACTGTGAGGAGGTCACGCTGAATTTATATAAGACACTCATTAGACCTCAGCTGGAATATCGTATACAGTTCTGGGCATCATTTTATAGGAAGGGTGTGAACTCATTGAAGATAATGCAGAAAAGGTTTTCAAGAATGGTTCCAGGGATGAGAAACTTCAGCTACAGAGATAGATTGGAGAGGTTGGGACTGTTCTCCTTGGGGAGAAGAAGGCTGGGAGGAGATTTGATAGAGATGTTCAAAATCATGAGGGGGCTGGACAGGGTAGATAGGGAGAAGCTGTTCCCACTCATAAAGTGATCAAGTACGAGAGGGCACAGATTTAAAGTGATTTGCAAAAGAAGCAAGTGTGACGTGAGAAAAATCTTTTTCACACACTGAGTGGTTTGGGTCTGGAATGCGCTGCCTGGAAGTGTGGTGGAAGCAGGTTCAATTGAGGCATTCAAGGAGACATTAGATGATTATTTGAATAAAGCACTGTGCAAGAGTACAGGGAAAAAGCAGGGCAATGGCATTAGGTCATAATGCTCATTTGGGGAACCGGTGCAGACTTGACGGGGCTGAATGGCCTCCTTCTGTGCCAATAAGATTCTGTGATTCTGATTCTCTGACTCTGTGCTCTCTCCTGCTTTTGGCTCTGCTGCCATGCACTAATCATCTCAACTTTGGTTCACAGGGAGCTCTGCCAAGCAACCAACACCTTCAGCCAGCCAGTCCCTCAGCTCCATCCAGGTTCTCACCTTCAGCCAAGAGGACACCTCCTCCATCAAAGAACTGGGAATAAGCATCCTGGAAGACCAATCACAGCACTTACCCACACGAGCGCAGAGACACACATCTTGGTGGGATCTAGATCTAGAACAGGCTCAGGTTCAGAATCTGGTGGTCACCGCATGGACATGTGTCTGCAGCAGGAAGCGGCAGGTTCAGCCGAGCTCCCCAACACTCAGAGGACTCTTGACTTGGCCTTCCAACTCATTGTGGAGAGTCACCATAAGGCAGGGGAAAATCATGCAGAATTGTTGGAAGCTCTCAACAGAGTGGCACACAAGTGGGAGGAGTGCACCCGCCTGCTCCCTGATGAAGTGCTGCTCACATGTGCACATATAGAGTTTCCATGGGGAGAATGGTGGACATCATGGAGGCTCTGGTCCAGCAGAATGCAGAGGTGTGCGCCGACCTCCACTCCATAGTGGTAGCCATGGGTGAGTTCCTGCAGTGGCAGCATGCGAGGGAAATGGGACACCTCGACGTCCCTCCAGGTGTTCTTTCACCTCAAGGAGTCAGGCCGGGAGGAGGAGCGACAGCTGGACACCCCTCGGTCATCCACTCAGGGATCTCAGAGGCTGTCCCTCCCTCCGAGTCCCCTTTGCCTGTGAGCCCCGCAACCTCGTCCTCTGTCACCACAGAGGGAGCAACTGGCCCACCAGAGGCAACAGGGCCAACCATTGAAGAGGCTGATCTACCCATCCTCCAAATGTCAGGGCAGCACCTAGAAGAAGTGGTAGGCCTAGAGAAGTTAAGAATTTTTGATCAGAAGTGGTTGCACGGGTGAACACATTGTGTCACTTTATAATCAGAAAATATATTCACTTTCACTGGATAATATGTATTGGTATTTTTCAGCTTCATTTACAGGCTTTGCGAGTCCTTCCCCTGCCTCAAACCAACTAGCAGTTCAGCTGGACGCAACCAGACCACGGGAAAGAGAAGAGTGTGTGTGTGGCAGGGCCTTTCGAAGCCTTGTGCAAGCATTCTCCCACGCATGCAGAGCCTTCCTCCATCACACTCATCTCACTGTCCTGAGCATTTTCAATGGTGCCTGTTGGGGTTCTCTTTCAGTTGTCCATCTGAGCTGACCTGTATCTCTGCCCACCCACTGACCGCACTCCCATTCGGCACCTGTTCCCGTCCTACACGAGGTTCCTCTCACTTTCGATTTCAGAAGCATAGTTGTAAAGTTTTTTCAGCTCCCCCATCCTTTCCCCTCCCCCAGTCCCTATGCCATTTCCCCCATCGCTATGAACTCCCCTGACATCACCTTCTACTTCCCCGTCACCTACCAACCAGAACCCTTTTCTTTCCAGGATATCCAGGTGAATGTGCACATTCCCTGCCTTCATGAGAATCCCGCCCCAATCCACATGGATCTCCATGAGCTCCGCCTTCCCACCCCCAGGGTCCGTGTCTGCCTCCTAGTCCCCACCAACCACCCTCACCACACCTTCTACCGCTACCGTCGCAGCCTCACCTTTTCACCTTACCGACTCATTCTGCCCTCATACTCACCATTCCCTCCTACCACACCCACCCTCAGTTCGCTCCCAGGAGGAAGTCATCGACTCCACAGGCATGTTCACCTGGACATCTACCCCTTACTCCCTCCTCCACCTCATTACTCCCTTCTCCCCCCTTACTCCCTCTTCCCCTTACTCCCCCCCCTCCCGCTATCAGTTCTGTTCCAGAATCTATACAATTTTGGAAGATGACAACCAACGCGTCCACTATTTCCATGACCACCTCCTTTAGTACCCTGGGATGTAGATTATCAGGCCCTGGGGATTTATCAGCTTTCAGTCCTATTAATTTCTCCAGCATTATTGTTTAATAATACTAATTTCCTTCAATTCCCACTTCTCACTAGACCCTTGGTTTCCTAGCATTTCCAGGAAGTTATTTTTGTCTTCCTCCGTGAAGGCAGAACTAGTGTAGTTGTTTAATTGCTCTCCCATTTCCTTGTTCTCTATTATAAATTCTCCCAATCTGGACTGTAAGGGACCTACATTTGTCTTCACTAATCTTTTTTTCTCTTTACATACTTATAGAAGCTTTTACAGTCTGATTTTAGGTTCCTTGCAAGTTTCCTCTAATACTCTATTCTTCCCCTCTTAATGAATCTCTTGTTCTTCCTTTGCTGAATTCTAAACTGTTCCCAATCCTCGGGCTTGCAAATTTTTCGAGCAACTTTATGTGACTCCTCTTTGGATCTAATACTATCCTTAATTTCTTCCATTAGCCAAGATTGGGCCACTTTTCCTGCTGTGTTTTTGCGCCAGAAAGAAACATGTAATTGTTGCAATGCATACATTTGTTTCTTAAATATTAGCCATTGCCTATCCAGCATCATGCTTTTTAAAGAAGCTTCCCAATCTATCATAACTGACTCACACCTTCATAGTTTCCTTTGCTTAGATTTAGGACCCTACTTCACTTTCCATCCTAACGAAGAATTCTATCATTGTCATGAAAATATACTAATTCTCAGAATATTATTGTGATTTATTGTAAAAGGGGGTTAATAGTGGGGTTTGGATGATTTCCATGTGTGTATGTGTATGTGAGATTTAATTGAATTGGAGACAGTTGATCTGGAGACTTTGAGTCATCAACAAGAATCTAGGTTTGAAATGCTAAATATGTAAACATGGCTAAAGTTTTTGAAGGTGAGGAGTAAGGAAAATTGTATTTTTAGATAAATCAGAGTAGTTTGAATTTCAAAGAGATTATTGGATGTTACACCTAGCCAGAGGTAGCTAAGCCAAGCTGGACTAAAACTCCCCTTCTCCCAACCCAAGGAACGACTTTTATTTAGTTGCTAAGGTAAAGAAATATTAAATTTTAGATAGAAATTAACCCTTACAAATCCCACTCTCACCAAACTCCAACTTAAGCACACTAATGCCGATCATCACTGGCCAGCTGAATAACTCTATTTTTAAAGTCCATGAGGACCTTGATGTCAGGCATTTCTCCACTAGTCTGCGACCTCTCCCTTTTGTTGTGTGCTAACTTGTCCTGCATGAGTACCAGGTGGAGTACATGTAAGCAGGATGCTTGCCAGGCCAGATGAAAAGGATGCCTGGCATGTGTGGGTGGTGAGTGGTGCCATGGAGGGGATGAGGACACGATCCGCAGGTGTGTCAGAGAAAGTTAATGGTGATTTCCCTTGATCTGGCAGTGAGTGAGATCCCTGTGGATGTGTGATGGGTTTGTGAGTGTGTGAGTTGAGAGTGATGAGAAGAGTGACTTACCCTGGTGGAACATCATTCATCCTCTTTCAGCATTGGGTGGCTGTCCTCTTTTGCAGGGTGTTGGTTCTTACCACTGCTGCCACTGCTTCCCATGCTGGATTGGTTAACCTGTTGGCTGGTCTATGCCCAGAGTGGGAGCACAGGGCTTCATTGCAGCCTCCACAGCATCCAGTAGGCACCCGAGGGAGGCATTGCTAAATTTGAGGGTAGCATGTTTCCTCCCTTTGGCAGCCATGACTTTCTAGCAGCTTCCAAAGCCTTAGAGCTAGCTTTGTGCAGGGGCAGCCTTTAAATATCGTGCCCGGATTACTGAAGGCCTGAGGTGAGTGCGGGGCGAGGCAGGACGGGCCTGAGGTGACTGCAGGGCTGCCCCACCAATGATCCAGCATATTTCCCTGGAATGCAATACTAATAAGGCAGGATGCATTGGGAATGGGACAATATGGCACGAAAAGCCACCATTGCGGCCGGCGGTTAAAGCGTCCTTTTTCCCACCCGCTACTGCACTTTTCAAAAATTGGGGACGATTCCACCCAATATCATTAGTGTAAAAATGTCTGGTTCACTAATGTTCTTTACAGATGGATATCTGATACCTTTATCCAGTCAAGCTTATGTGTGACTCCAAAGCCATAGCAATGTGATTGACTCTTTAACCTCTGAAGTGGTCAAGCAAGTCATTCAGTTTTCAAGAATGCCGCTCATCATCACCTTTTCAAGGACAATTAGGGATAGGGTAATAAATCCCCATATCCTGCGAATGTTTTATAGAAAGGTGGGATTGTTTTAAAACTGGTATGAGCTACAGCAATTTATGCTGGTTACGTATATTACTGAGCTGATGTATATATAAACTTTATATTCAAGATAAGCATAAATCTGTGGGAAATCCAAGATTTCTCCTCCAACTTCCATTTTGGATACTTTTGAGAAGAAAAATAGCACTGGCACCTGCCAGTATCCATCCAAGTGTGAACCGAGTCAGTGTCACTATTTAATGGTGACAGAAGCCTGGAAGGACGCAACAAATCTTAACTCTTACTGGATATCAATATTTGCACAGGGGTCAGTGGTTAACAAACAACAACAAGAATCGAGCTTTTTTCTCCCCCTCAAGCATAGGGGTCTTGAGCTGTCATCCTACTTAATTTAAAACAACTCAAGAACTTTCTGTCTGTATGGTCAGTATCATACCAGGCACTGCTACTTTCCTATTAAGTTATTGGGTGAGATGAGGGAAGAACAGTGCCAGCATGAACTGAGAAGTGGAAAACATTTGAAATGGGAGCACTGGACTTTTGGCCGGGGGGGGTTGGAGGTACAAAAGACCAAAAATAATTTGGGTTGGGATGAGGAGCAGTGCCAAAATTGAATGGGATGGTGGAAGAGAGAGAAGAATGCCGACACAAAAGGAAGAAGGCTGGGGGATGGGAGTGCGGGTAGGTAGGCAATGTCAGAGAACAGAATAAGAATATAGCATGAGCTTCAGGAAGATGGAAGGTGATGCTGTGTCAGGAGAAGAATAACAGGCAGTTATATATCATCTTTAATGCAGAGAAACATCCAAAAGCTTTTACCAAAATATAGTGCCAGTGTGAACAGGGGAAAAATAACATGGAGGAGGAGAAAGAATGCCAGTGTAAACCAGGAAAAGCAGAGGGAAGAGGTCAAAAAAACAGTGTTAGCATAAACTGGCTTGATACAACTGAATGGCTTACTATGCCATTTCAGAGTCAACCACATTGCCATGGATCTGGAGTCGCATGTAGGCTGGACCAGATAAGGACGGCAGATTTCCTTTCCTAAAGGACATTAGTGAACCAGGTGGGATTTTCTGACAATAGAAAATGGTTTCATGATCACTATTACCAAGACCAGCTTTTAATTCCAGATTTATTAATTGAATTTGAATTCCACCAGCTGCCATGGTAGGATTTGAATGCACGTCCCTAAAGCACTAACCCAAACCTTTGGATTGCTAGTCCAGTGACATTACCACAATGCTACCACCTCCCACCTTCACTATGGCTGGGCCAAAATCCCAGAGCTTCCCTTCCTAACAGCACTGAGGATGTATCTACAACACGTGCTTCGCAGCGGTTCAAGAAGGCAACTGACCATCACCTTCTCAAAGGCAATTATGGATTAGCAATAAATGCTGGCCTAGACAGCGACAGCCACATTCCATAAAATAATTTTTAAAAAATCAACTGTTTGTGGTAGACCTGGAAGGACTAGAGTTGGCATAAACTGGATTGGTGGGGAACAAGTGCTTTGCTAAATAGTGAACAGAAATGGGACAAGACTATGCCCATGCCGCTGTGACTACAGTATAAATAATTTATCAGATGTGGCAACAAAGTACCAGTTCATAGCCATAGTTTTTCAGCAAGAAATTATAGAAAATGTCACATATCTTTGCCAGTCTTCCACCATACACCATGGCGCAATGTTGGGTATGCCTCCAACTAATGCTGCAACAAATCCATGTTGTATTACACTCAACACAGTTGTATTAAAGGCCCATACAGAGATTATTGAGTTCTCAGCTTACTTGCAGCTCTGATATGGGTTCTGATAGGTTTCTACAATTACATCCAATATCTCAGCACCTTAACCAGATGAAATACTTGGAGAGCTGTTGCCCAAACCATGGGAAGGATTTTCCAGTCCCGCCTACCATGGGACCAGAAATTCCTACCTGAGGTCAATGGATCTTTTGCTGGTCCATCAAATTTTCCGTCTCGCCTGTGACAATTCCTGCAGGCGAGACCGTAAAAGTTAGATCCAAATTTCTTAGATACCCAGGCCACATGCTCTGGATTTTCCACTTTGAACCTTTTGACCTCTTGATCTTTTCCTCACTTTCTCCTCCATTTATCCTTTAATCTTTTTATCTTTTAACATTTTTTGCCAGTCTTTCTTTGGGTTGACATCCATTTTTTTCCAGATTAGCTGTGAATGGAGCATCAAAAAACTGCGCTTTTTCCGTTCAAATGCAAGTAAGTGCAAAACGCTGACTTGATATTAAGTAATTTTTTTTTGAATTACAAGTTAAATGTAATGACTGTGAAGTGTAAAGAAAAAAGTATGGGTTCTGACATAAGCGTTACAGGGCAATAAATTTTTGACCGACATTAAAACAGCAATTTACAGCTACCATTGAAATTGCTTGAGATTAAAATCTTCTAAATGTATATAGGATGTGTATTTTAGGTATCAGTGTTGGTTATTCTATATAATATTTCACTAATACGTCACTAAGTATAAGTCACTAAAGTGTGGACTAAACAGTACAATTGGTAGAAACTGAACTACCATTTAAATACAAGTATTTCTTTTTTTTAAACCACTGACTAATAATTATCTGAAACCACAGCTGCAACTCAAGTAGAGGAACATGAAAATATGAACAAGAAATGACCCAGTCCCAAACAATCATGATGCAACCAAGTGTCATTCTAACCAGCAACCAAGTAATCTCCTGGGAGAGAAGGAAAAGAAAGACTTGCACTTATATAGTGTTTTTCATGATGATCAGCCATCTCAAAGCACTTTACAGCCAATGAAGTACTTTTTGAAGTGCAGTCACTGTTGTGGGAGAGGTGAAAGTACAGATAAATAAAACTCTAGGTCAAGTCAAAGCAGAAAAAAGTTCTGGGAAATTCCTCTACAACCCCATATTCTTGAACAAAATTCTTGAAAAGAGGAAATGTCTCCAGTTGATTTCCTCTGGAACAAATATTAAGTTATCCCATCCTAAAGTATGGGAGGGAGGGAAGAGCCTAGCATGAGTGTGGAGGTCCTTTGAGTGGGTGGGAGGGTTTCTGGGCAAGAATGGTGGGGGAGAGAGATGGTCCTAAAGAGTGCGGTCGGCCGCTGTTTACAGTGGAGCCCTCAGGGTTGAAATGAGGGTGTTGGGCAGCAGAAGGAACAGTTACAGTGAGAGGGGGTAATGGGATGCAATGGGGTGGCAGGTCCAGGACCAAGGTCGGGTATGGGATGGTCTCATAGGGGTGGGGGTCACGGAAACAAACAAACATGTGGTGCAGCTGGGAGGAGTCAGGATCAGAGTGGGTATGGGGCCAGTTATCAGTGTAGGCTCAGAGGGGAGAGAAGGCATGTGGAAGGTGATGGTTATAGGCTCAAGGGTAATGGGGGAAGCTTCAAGGGTAACAGAGAGGAGAGGAATGATTATTTTGAGTGGGTCAAGGATGGTGGTGGGAAAATTATCAGGTGACGGGGAAGGTGGTAGCTGGTGGAGCTGTCTGGAAAGTCACGTGCACCATTTTCTCAAGGCTCTCCTTTATAACACAGTTGCTTTGTACATGTGAATCCTTTAAGTGGAAGGAGGGTCTTTTCAGGTGGGTGGAGTTAAAAATGAGCACAATTGGCTGATTAAAGGGATACCCTATTAATCATGGGTCAACTGCATGAGAACTATGTCAAGGTGTGTTCTCCTCTCTATGGTAAAGCTCACACAGCAACAGGTTTACTCCCTGAATCATGGGTCTCATAACATCTAGGTCCCAACGAGGTCAGGAGGTGTGCTGAAGGGTAATTCAAGTTGACCAAGGGTGGGTGGGGCGGAGGAGTGGCGGGGTGGGTGATGGAAGGAGAGATGGAAGATCGCAGGCAGGGGTTAGCTCCCCGGAGCCCAGTGGGGCCACAATAATGAGGCAGTTTAGAACATCGAGGGTCCCAGCTGATATTGGGGAGGATGGTAAGTCTATGATGGCAAGGCAAGGATCTCTCGACTATGTCTCGAGGGTGATGGAGGGATGACCTTCATCAATGACCTTCCTTCCATCATAAGTCCAGAAGTGGGGATGTTCGCTGATGAATGCATAATATTCAGCACCATTCGTGACTCCTCAGATACTGAAGCAGTCCATGTCAAAATGCAGTAAAGCCTGGGCAATATCCAGGCTTGGGCTGACAAGTGGCAAGTAACATTCGCACTACACAAGTGTCAGGCAATGACCATCTCCAACAAAAAAGAATCCAACCATCACCCCTTGATGTTCAATCGCATTCCCATCACTGAAACCTCCACTATCAACATCCTGGGGGTTACCATTGACCAGAAACTGAGCTGGACTAGCCATATAAGTACTGTGGCTACAAAAGCAGGTCAGAGGCCAGGAATTGAGCGATGAGTAACTCACCTCCTGACTCCCCAAAGCCTGTCCACCATCTACAAAGCACAAGCCAGAAGTGTGATAGGATACTCCCCACTTGCCTGGATGAGTGCAGCTCCTACAACACTCAAGAAGCTGGATACCATGCAGGACAAAGCAGCCCGCTTGATTGGCACTACATCCACAAACATTCACTCCCTCCACCACCAATGCACAGTAGCAGCAGTGTGTACCATCTACAAGATGCGCTGCAGGAATTCACCAAGGCTACTTAGACAGCACCTTCCAAACCCAAGACCACTATCACCTCGAAAGACAAGGGCAGCAGATAGATGGGAACACCACCACCTGGAGGTTCCCCTCCAAGTAACGCACCATCCTGACTTGGAAGTATATCGCCGTTCCTTCACTGTTGCTGGGTCAGAATCCTGGAATTCCCTTCCTAACAGCACTGTGTGAGTACCTACCTATACCACATGGGCTGCAGCGGTTCAAGAAGGCAGCTCACCACCACCTTCTCAAGGGCAACTAGGGATGGGCAATAAATGATGGCCCAGCCAGCGAAACCCACATTCCATGAAAGAATTTTTAAAAATGCCCAACAGTATTGGGGGGAAGGTGTGGGGACATGTCTTTCATTACCTTAATCAATGTTGCAATTATCCATGCACATCGATGTATGAACAAGAGGAGAACTCATCTGTGGTCTTCCAGTATGAGCTTCACCATGGTGGGGTGGGGGGAGTCCAGGGGTAGACCGATGCTAGATACAGGGCTTCCCATTGGCTGCAATGCTCAGACCTGGGGGAACAGCTTCAAAGAATATGCTGACTAGATGGATCACTGCAATTTGTTCACAGATCACCTCAGGAATACATGATGCTGGATCCAGGCACCCCTACACTTCTACTAGTTCTGGTTTAGCTGAGGAGGAAGCGACTGGCCCCACAGCAAGATTCGCTGTGTGCCTCGTGCATGTATTGCCAATATGGCAATCACCTTGTTAAAGATAATTGCTATAAACAGGTGTTGGGCAGTGATTATCCCATCTAAATAGAATAAAAAGATACAACTGGAACACTTTGTGAGTAACATGGTAGCAGAAGATGAACTTTAAGCTTTGCTGATTGATTGCTGTATATGAAGTTTTCTTTCTCAATCCTCTGAGGGAAAAGAAGCATACTGTTGCTGACAATTTAAGTTACAGGATAGCGGAAGGATGGTGCAAAATCGCAAGCTTTGACTATCCACCAACTTTTTCTGACTCTGAACCTTATCAGCAATGGAAGGCTAAAGTTGAAATGTGGGCCCAGGTTACTTCTATACCCCGGAAGAAGCAAGTTATGTCTTTGGTGTTATCATTATCAGCCAAAAATAAGATAAGGAGTAAAGTATTTTCAGAGTGTAAAGTGGATGATTTGGATCATGAAGAGGGATTAAATCTTCTGTTACAATTTTTGGATAAGTTTTACAAAAAGGATAAGTTATTGGAAGCATTTGAAGCTTGGACAATCTTTGATAGGTTTAGGAAAACAGATGATCAGTCCTTGGAAGAACATATCATGGATTTTGATAAATGGTAGAGGAGACTATAGAGATTTGAACTTAAAATTCCGGAATCGGTATTGGCATTTCAGTTACTGGACTGTACTCGCATTTCCCATGTTGATAGTCTTTTAGTTCTATCGGGGTTCAGTTCTGGGGGACAGAATCTCTCTTAGATCAAATGGCTGCTGCCCTAAAAAAATTTCTGGGGAAACAGTCGTTCTCTGGCACTTTTTTTAGCAAATGCGAACAACTATGCTATAAAACAAAGGATAGAGGATTCAATGGTGGCCGAATTTCGAGGTCGACCAAATATTAGATGAAGATTCCAATAGAAAGATGGGATTAATGACAAGAGGTCTGGAAATGGTTGTAACCCTAGCCAATTTGAGATTCGGGCCAAAAAGCGTAACCCGAGTCAATTTGAGATTCGGGACAAAAAGCGTTTTTGGGAAGGTGAATGTAGGCGTTTAAACTCAAAAAATACATGGGGGATGGTTAATTGGTGTGATTCCCAGTATCATTACGTAATGAACTGCCCACAACAAAGGAATTGCATTTTTGAAGTGACCCACGAGACGGATTCATCCGAAACTGAAAATGAAGACGGTGACTGCCGTGATAGAATTGTATTGATCACTGAGAGTTTGAATCTGGTGATGAGTATCTTGATGGTAGATTCCTTCAACTGTGCAGTTCTGGACAGTGGTTGCACTTCTACAGTGTGTGGCATGAACTGGCTTGACTGCTATCTAGCGTCTCTTGATGAGGCAGACCAGCGGAAGGTCAAGAAGTATGAAAGCTCTACCTGCTTCAGGATGTAATACATTAACATCCTCCAAGAGGATGGTCCTCCCTTGTAAGATAGCAGGGATCAATCTGTTTATCAGTACTGATGTGGTTTCTAGCGAGATACCACTGTTGCTGAGTCTATCTGTGATGAAGAATGCTCAGACGATGCTAGATATGAAGAATGATAGAGCAGTCGTGTTTGGAAAAAATGTGGATCTACGTTTTACTCGGTCAGGCCATTACTGCTTGCCACTAAGGAAGCCAAGGATTTCTCATCAAAAAGTTCATGAAGTTTTGTTAACTGCTGAGAATAAGAATTTGGTGGACAAAAAGAAGATCATTTGGAAATTACATAGACAGTTTGCACATCCGGTGCCACAGAAACTGAAGGCTCTACTTCGAGATGTGGGAGTGTTCGATAAAGGATATGGTGACCTATTGAACTGCTCAGTGTGAAATTTGCCTTAAATATCACAAGACACAACCATGTCCTGTCGTTAGCTTAGGCAGGGGGTTTAACAATGCAATGGCAATGGACTTGAAAGTTTGGGACAAGGATAGGGTTTCTTTTACTACATTTCATAGATAAGGCAACCAGATTTAGTCTATCCACTGTAATACATAGTAAAGACAAAAGGACCATTGTCGATAAAGTCATGGAGAAATGGGTAGGAGCAGGATTAGGAACACCAACGAAGTGCCTCACAGATAATGGTGGGGAAGTCGCCAAAGAGGAATTTTGAGATATGTGCGAAAATCTAAACATCATAGTTATGAACACTGCAGTTGAGAGCCCATTTAGTAATGGTCTTTGTGAAAGAAACTATGTGGTAATAGATGACATGTTACATAAAATATTAGCTGATCAACCAGATTGTAAATTGCAAACAGTGCTAGCATGGGCAGTGCATGGAAAGAACTCTCTGCAAATGGTTGGGGGGTACAGTCCCTACCAGTTGGTGTACAGAAGAATCCGAAGTTACCTTCAGTGTTGTCAGATTCTCCCGCTGCTCTAGAAGGGATGAGCATTAGCTCCACCTTTTCTGCTCATGCGAACGCTTTGCATGCGGGCAGAAAAGCTTTAATTAAAGCTGAGGTTTCTGAAAATATTCGGCAGGCCCAACAGCACCACATAAGACCATTGGGGATGTAGTTTAGACAAGGAGACATGGTATATGGGATTGCCAGAAAGAGTGGAATGGACCTGGCAAGGTAATAGGGAGTGATGGGAAAGTAGTAATCGTGCAACACGGCAATCAAACTACAGGGCATAGAACGTGAGGAGGCACCATGCACTTCACATACGCACACACTGGGTAATTATGAGGAAGTAGACAATGGCAGATACCGGGTTGATTGACTATGAACAAAGTAACACTGAGGTACAGGATAATGCCATTCGTCCAAAAGGGCAACTACCGAAAGTAGGAACAAAGGAAACATACATGCCAGAAGGGACCAGTGTGTGGAGGGATACCACCATCATAGGGAAAGCAGGAAAGGCCGCTGGTAAATACAAACATTGGCTAAATATGCAGGATGAAGGAGGGGAGACAAGACCTATCAATTTGCAAACCGAAGTAAAGATATGGAAACCTAGAAAGCGCAGCATGAGTTCTGACAGTGGATCAGAAAGTGGTTGTGACCCTAGAAAAAAAATCACAGACTTGCGAATTGGGTTCTGGTTGCACAGGAGGAAGATCATACAGTAGTAGTTCAGAAAGGGAGAGGAATGTGAGTAAAGGCCATAGCTTAACAAGAATGAGGTCTAGGGAGCAAGCTAGGAATCTCAATAGGAGCAGAAGTCCTTATGACTGAGAGATTCTAGTATTTGCTAATAAATTGGTAAGTAAACTGAAAGAGGAAACCAAACAGAAAGAGTTAGAAAGTTGGAAGGAATTTGGGATTTATTCTGAAATACCCGACAAAGGACAGCCAGCTTTATCTCACAGATGGACCTGTACAGAAAAGGTACTCCCAGACGGCACATATAAGGCCAAAGTGAAATTAATAGTCCGAGGCTTTGAAGAGAGACTCGGAGATCAGGATGTCAGAATGGACTCGACTACTGCGGGGAAAGCTTGAAGATTTTTTCAACTATTTTGGCATCCTATTCCTGGGAGTGTAAATCGATTGATATAAAGGCTGTGTTTTTACCGGGGGAGAAGTTTCAAAGTGAATTTTTTTGAAACCACCCAAAGAAGCCAGGGGTGTAGAAGGAAAGCTATGGAAATGGAATAATTGTGTTTATTGATTGAATGATGCATCAAGAGTTTGGTATTTTTCCGTGAGGTCTGTCCTGTTGAAAACAGGTTGCATTCAGTTATAGGCAGATCCTGCGATGTTCTGCTGGTACCATAAGGAAAAACTAGTTGGAATCTTTATCACGCATATTGATGAGTTCCTGTGGGGAGGCTCTGTAGAATTTGAACAATGGGTAATCGAGAAGATAAAGAAGGAATTCCAGGCTGGAAGTCAGGCTTCAGGGGCCTTTAAATACTTAGGTTTAGACATTAAGCAGAGCAAGTTAGGAGTATTATTGAATCAACAGCCTTATCTAGAAAATGTTAATCATATCCCAATAATTCGTGGTAGATCCATACAAAAAGAGGATCCTACTACCAACAAAGGAATGGGACTGTTCAGAAGCTTGATTGGGCAGTTGAACTGGTTGTGCATTCTGACTAGGCCTAATGCTAGTTATGATGTATTGGAGCTGTGTACCATGATGAAACATGCTACAGTTGAGCAAGTTCTAAGAGCAAATAAAACACTTAAAAAAAATTAAATTCTGAAAGATGTGTGCTCAAGTTTCCAGCCTTGGGTGATCCAGAAGATGTGAGGTTGGTCATTTTTAGTGATGCTTCACATGCCAATTTTCCAGATCGGTACTCTAGCACAGCAGGGTTTATCATATCCTTGGGGGGAAAGAATGATAAATGTTGCCCATTGGCTTGGAAGGCTAAGAAAGTAATGAAAGGTACCTTAGCTGCTCAAATGCTAGCCTTAGTAGGAGCATTAGATATGGGGGTTTATTTATCCAATATACTGACAGAAATATTATATAAGGGGCAATGTGGGAAATGTTTGCCCATAGAATGTTATGTTGATAACCGGTCTCATTGGGACAACATTCATTCCACGAAATGTGTCACTGAAAAAAGGTTAAGAATAGACCTGGCCAGCATAAAAGAAATGTTAGAGGGAAGAGAGATTTTTCAGATAAAATGGGTTGACGTAAGTTACCAACTATCAGGCTGTTTTACGAAAAGAAGTGCCTGTTCTAAGAAATTATTAAATGTATTGGAAGAGGGGTGTCTTATTTTCCAACGATGCAATGAAAAAAAACCTTTTTTGTGTTTTATAATTGTTTATATATGTACATATTTGGTAAAAGAAATACAGGAATTATAGATGTGGGAATAGGTGACATTACTTCCTTCTGTTTGTTTAAAAAAATGTTCTTTAAGTCTTTCTTAAAGTTTTAATTTAAAAAGAAGAGGGGCATCTGTCAATATGGTAATCACCTTGTTAAAGATAATTGCTAGTTAAACAGGTGATGGGCATTGATTATCCCATCTAAATAGAATAAAAAGATACAGTTGGAACACTTTGTGTGGAAGCTACTTGGAAGTCAGTAGCACTGAGAAGTTGTCTTGAAAATAAAACATTGAACCAAAAAGACCAGCCTGGATTAATTCTTCCACCACAACTTCTTATTGGAGTAACATGTATATCTAATGAGCTGACCAGCACGAGATTGCCCGCCTCTGAGCGGAATTCATTCTGATGTTCACTCCAGCCACCCAAGTTATAATCCAGACTGGAAGATTCCGCCCATAATCTATCCAGGTCATTCTGTACTTTGAAGACATGTGACATTAAAAAATTAAACTTGAATTTTTGCACCTTGTCTTTGCTCAGGTTTTGATGCAGAATACATGAGTTTTTTTTTATTCATTCACAGGATGCGGGCTTCACTGGCTGGGTTAACATTTATTGCCCATCCCTCGTTGCCCTTGAGAAGGTGGTGGTGAGCTGCTTTCTTGAACCACTGCAGTCCATGTGGTGTAGGTACATCCACAGTGATGTCAGGAAGGGAGTTCCAGGATTTTGACCCAGCAACAGTGAAAGAACGGCATTATATTTCCAAGTCAGGGCAGTGGGTGACTTGGAAAGGAAGTTCCAGGTGGTGATGTTCCTATCAATCTGCTGCTCTTGTTATTCTAGATGGTAATGGTTGTGGTTTCAATGCTATTGAACATCAAGGGGCGATGGTTAGATTCTCTCTTGTTGGAGATGGTCATTGCCTGGCACTTGTGTGGCATGAATGTTACTTGCCACTTGTCAGCCTAAGCCTGGATATTGTTCAGGTCTTGCTGCATTTGGACATGGACTTCAGTATCTGAGGAGTTACGAATGGTGCTGAACATTATGTAATCATCAGCGAACATCCCCACTTCTGACCTTATGATGGAAGGAAGGTCATTGATGAAGCAGCTGAAGATGGTTGGGCTGAGGGCACTACCCTGAGGAATTCCTGCAGTGATGTCCTGGAGCTGAGATGACTGACCTGCAGCAACCACAACCATTTTCCTTTGTGCTAAGTTTGACTCCAACCAGCAGAGAGCTTTCCCCCGATTCCCATTAACTCCAATTTTGCTAGGGTTCCTTGATGCCACAGTCGGTCAAATGCGGCCTTGATGTAAAGGGCAGTCACTCTCACCTCACCTTGGGAGTTCAGCTCTTTTGACCATGTTTGAACCAAGGCTGTAATGAGGTCAGGAGCTGAGTGGCTGGTAACATTACCAAGCATGTGTATACAATGCAAGATTCCAAATTAAAATCTGTTGGCAGGAAGAAGACTTACATGTTATAGTAACGAATCTATAATGGTTCATGACCAGTGCTACAAGGCCAAAGCAAATGCAAATGGACTATTAAGCTGCATTGCCAGGATGATCGAATATAAAACAAAAGGTGCTATGATGGACAAAATGCAGTCAGGCTTCATTTAGAATACGGTGCCCAATTTTGGTCCCCTTACATGATGAGTGATTATATGGCCTGGAAATGGTTCAGATGAGGGCCATTAAATTATTGTCTACCTTTAAAAGGCCATGGTTACCACAATATATGAGAGGACTGGGTCTGTTTACTCCAGAAAGGCACAGACTTAAGGGAAATTTGAGG
The DNA here is from genome assembly GCF_017639515.1 of Carcharodon carcharias. Taxonomy (NCBI): domain Eukaryota; kingdom Metazoa; phylum Chordata; class Chondrichthyes; order Lamniformes; family Lamnidae; genus Carcharodon; species Carcharodon carcharias. Next base: position 123,641,901 of record NC_054470.1, read on the forward strand.
TGTTTAAAATGATAAACGGATAAGACTGTAAATGTGGATACATGAATTAGAAAGGTTAAAGAAAAAGAAACAGGGGAAATTATTATAAGTTGCATAAAAATGGGTATCAGTTTTCTTTTCGCAGAGGGTTTTTGACCTTTGGAATGAAATGCCAACTCAGGCAGTTAGGAAGTATGATGCTTGGTTGCAATGTGACGGTATGGGACAGTTGGTCTTTTCTTATTCAATGTTTTTGTAAGTTATTTTTATATAAACCATCAGTTTATATGTGGAAAACTTTAAATTAAGAATTTAAAATCACTTCACAATCTGTATAGACTACAGAAAACAAAATGGTAAAACAAAGGTATTCCTTCACATTAAAATATATACTTGTGCTTAACATATACTGCACTCTAGGTTTTAACATACCTTAACATGGAGCTCTGGATGGGAGTTCATATAATCAAACAGCTTCTGATAATTTTGAAACTGTTGGTCCCACTCTGACAATTGGTCGTAGCGAAAATCATCCCCCAAAGGAATCAAAACCACTTTGGTGCGGTAAAGTTTGGACTTTTTTCTGTACTGGTCTAAGATGAGTTTGGCTCTTCAAAATAAAGAGAACAGACTTAAAATATTTGATGTACTGAGTTAGTAGTGATCATTTAAAAAGTGTACCATGCGTACTTTTAGCAAAGCACAAGTAGAAAGGAAGAAAGAACTTGCATTTACTTAGTGTCTTATGATCTGTAGTGAATTACTTTGCTTCACATTTAATTCGGTGTCTCAGCAAAACCCAGAATGGGATCCAAAGCTGGAAGTGTTACCAACTGAGTCAAGTTTTATCTTGTGCTGTGTTTTAAATATACATTCATATATTTTAGTCTATTTTCTTTGTTTCCGAGATATTTTATGCTTCTCCTTCAGTTAAATTTTGTGGTATTCCCAAATTTGTACACGTGAAAGATCAAACCCCAGGGTTAAGTATGAAAGAAATAAATTATGTTCTCTCCTCTCCTTTTGTTCCTTTTGATCTAGGAAACTAGGAATGGGCAATAAATGCTGGACTTTCCTGTGATGCCCAGATCCAGAAAATGAATGCTAAGAATGTGACTATTGAGTTAAACTCCGTTTACAAAGGGCTAATTCTCAAGAACATACAAGTTATTCTACACGTTAATTAGATCCATTAGTGTGGAATTAGAAGAAGTGACCAAAAATAGTTAACTCTCATGTACCGTATCAGTTTGGGACCATGAAATGAGGCAATACCATTCATATATTTCTGAGACATTCGCACATGTATTGCAAGAACGACTTGTGGGGGTGGGGGGAAGGCCGGGGAATGTGGTGGCGTGGCAGGTTTCTGATTCAAGATGGTGGCTTTCTTTGCTATTTGAGAAGCTAATCCTCAATACAGAGAGCACAGCGAGGTTGGGGATTCAACTTCTGGTCTCCCTTCTCCCTTGGGGAAAGTAAAGGAGAAATGACAGTCTACATGGGTTCAAGCCAGAAAAATTCAGAGAATGGCAATGGGTCTTGTTTTCCTAGTTAGTGCCGGTCAGTTCAACAATATAAGAAAATGCAGTTAGGTGGTAATCTATCATTTGGGGAAAAGGGATAACCTCATGACACACAGTGGTCTTTTCTGGTCCTGTACATTCCTGTCACTGTGTTCCTAAAGATCCGGAGAAGAGATACAATTAATCAATCACTTAAATGCTCCTAGAATTTTACTGACAGTTTTAGAAAATCAATTACCGTAATCAGTAATCAAGACCGGCACTGTTATGTTGTAAATACTCAGGTAAACAGAAGTCCCAGCTATCCATTATTCGGAAAAGTCCTCTGCCATCAACAGAGACAACGCTCTTCGATAACTTAGCTGGTAATGGCACTAAGTAGGTGAGTCACATAGCCCCCTAATCAACCCACTAAACTCATCTCAGGTAGATTAGTTGTGAAGGTAATACAATTGGAACTCAGTACCTAAGTCATAATGCTAAGAACTTGATTGCATTTTGCACAATGCTTTAATGTTGGCATCGTAACACCACATTGTGTTCTTTCCGCTTTTATAATTGCTTGGAAAATTGCCAAAAGCAATGTAAATCTCCTTTAAAGTGTCTAAATATTACTTAAGCACACAGATGACAAATGTGAAAATAAATTGAGGGCCCTCCTCCCTGTACAACATACTGGGAGAGGAAGATAAGCGTTTTTCTAAGAGACAGGAAGGAGGTGGCTCACATCCTTGATACTCCAACATCACAATGCCATTTTATGCCAAAACAACTCAAAGATGTTTTATTCCTTGATTTCTCTAGGTGAGATCACACTTGTAATATTTGGTGGGTACAATAAACTTAGATGGGAGCTCTGAATTTCCCTGAGCCAGATACAATTTTCATGCCAGAGATGGCAGGAAATAATATGCTGTTAGCCCCCTCTCAATTATCGTAAGGTGGTGTGTAAAATTTACTTCCTATAACTGTTGAAGTAATTCTTGAATTTGATGATTGAAGATTTTAGACAAGTTACCTTTCCTGAACATTGTCATCATGTATTTCAATTGGAGGTATCCTCCAAGGACAGCTAATTCTGCCTCCAGGAAGACGCTTGAAGTCAAACTGACAGCAGATTTTAGGATCAGGGCCACAAGTATGAGGAACATCATAGCTATAGAAGGGCATCATTTGACATAAGATGTCTGTGTTTCCATTCTGATCTGAAGTTAAAATAAAAACAGGGTATGAGTGAAAGCGCAAAGGTAATATATTAGCAAATGAACTTCCAATATGCAAAGAAGCTCATAACAATGAAAATGGTGATGACAACTGTGTTTTAAAAACTTTTTGGTATCAATAATACCAACAGGAAACAATTTTCATGTTTACCTTTTATATTATAGCCAGATTTTTCCTACCAATGGACACACTGTTATTTATGCACAGATGATGTAGCAACTTCAAGGGGCAGTTGCACAGTTAAACTCAAATATCCAAATGTTGCAGTCCAAGTTGCACTGAACTGTTTTGGCACCTTTAAATACCCTTCTAACATGTGTTAAGTGTTCATTACTGCCAGTCAACCTCCCTTATACTGAAATGAACTATTATATGTACAGAGTCTCAATCCTTCAGGCTTTAACTGCTGGAGATTTTAAAAATTGTATTTTTTTAAACTTTGTCTTTGTCACTTTTGCTTCCCCTCTTAAACTAATCTTTTCTTCTCCTTATTTCTTCTTCTGTACCTGCTTTGACATTGAATTCAGTCACTCTAATTTACATTTCCCTCTTAGTTCTTGTACTGTTCCTTCACAATCCTTCAATCTGGTTGGCTAAGGAGATACACTGTTTCTTGACTGATCACTCAAGTCCCTCGATGTATCATTATTAGCTTGCTCATTCAACAATTTGCCATGCAAAAAAATTAAAAAGCTAATGTGCAACAACAAGCTTAAATTAACAGCAGACACCATTACATGTTCTGCCACAGCAAAATTTTACCCTATGTTTCATGCTGACATAACTGGCTCCTGCCTGTACCCTGTCACCGTAAATTTTAGGCAACTTCTTGCAGCTATGTTGTGCTTTTAGCATTGAGAAATATCCCAATTCATTTAAACTGAATCACAAAGTATGAGACTGGGCAAAAGAAAATATAAACATTAAAAATGTTTCATTGTTGGTGTTTAAGTTGGATGATCAGCTATGATCATAATGAATGGCGGAGCAGGCTCAAAGGGCTGAATGGCCAACTCCTGCTCCTAGTTTCTATGTTTCTATGTTTACTGAGCCAAAAGAGACTTCCAAAGGTAAAATCTTGGTCAGAGGTGCATTTTAGAAAAGGTCTTAAAGGAAGACAGGGAGGTGGAGAGCCAGGGAGATTTAGGGGGAAATTTCAGGGCATAGACAGCTGAACGTGCAGCTGCCAAAGGTAAAGGAACAGTTCTCAGAGAGTTATAGGGTTGAAGATGATTAAAGAGATAGGGATTTGAACATAAAGATGGGAATTCTAAGTTGTAGACATTATAGGCCAGGAGCCAATATGGTTCACCAAGCATAGGTCTGATAGGGAAGTGGAGCTTGATATGAGATAGCAAAGTTCTGTATGAACTTATCCAGGAGACCATTAGAGTGATTGAGTCTGGGGGTGAAAAAGGCATGAGTAACATTTTAGTAGGCATTATGGCTAATTGTTCAAAAGTAGTGGAGGAATCAAGAAAGGTGCCAGAGTGGAAAGTTGAGTATCAGCAGAGCCCAGACTACACCATGAGAGGAGCACTGTTTTGTAAAAGAGTTAATCTGTTACTTTTAACTCTTTCAAAGAGCCAGCAGAAGTATAATGGGCCAAATGGTCTCCTTCTCTGTTGTACCATTCATTGATTCTATGATATGAAATTTTAACTCATTTTTCAGATAATGTTACCAAGGGACAACATATAGACATGGAAGGGGAGGGAGCCAAGGATAGATTCTAGGGTTACTCCAGGGGTAACAGTATTGTGCTGGAAGAGTACCCATTTTTTCTTAATTCTTTCATGGGGTGAAGGCATCTCTGGATAGGCCAGCATTTATTGCACATCCCTAATTGCCCTTGAGAAGGTGGTGGTGAATCACCTTCTTGAACTGTTGCAGACCATGTGGTTTAGGTACACCCACAGTGCTATTAGGGAGGGAGTTCTAGGATTTTGATCCAGCGACGGTGAAAGAATGGTGACATAGTTCCGAGTCAGAATGGTGTGTGGTTTGGAAGGGAGCTTGCAGATTCTGGTATTCCCATGCACCAGCTGCCCTTGTCCTTCTAGATAGTAGAAGCCACAGGTTTGGAAGGTGCTTTCGAATGATCCTTGATGAGTTGCTGCACTGAATCTTGTAGATGATACACACTGCTGTCACTATGCATTGGTGGTGGAGGGAGTGAATGTTGAAGGCCGTGAATGGGGCGCTAGTCATGCCAGCTGCTTTGTCCTGGATGATGTCCAGATTCTTGAGTGTTGTTGGTGCTGCGCTCATTCAGGCACATGGAGAGTATTCCATCACACTTCTGACTTGTGCCTTGTAGGTGGTGGATAGGCTTTGGGGAGTCAGGAGGTGAATTACTCATGGAAAGATATCCCAGCCTCTGACCTGCTCTTGTAGCCACAGTATTTATATAGCTAGTCCAGTTCAGCTTCTGGTCAATAGTAACCTCTAGGATGATGATAGAGGAAAATTCAGTGATGGCAATACCATTGAATAGCAAGGGGAAATGGTTAGATTCTCTTTTGCTGGAGAAGATCATTGCCTGGCACTTGTGTGGTGTCCATGTGACTTGCCACTTATCAGTCCAAGCCTAGATATTGCTGCATATGGACACAGCCTGCTTCAGTATCTTAGAAGTCACAAATAGTGCTGAACACTGTGATGGAGGGAAGATCATTGATGAAGATAGTTTGGCCTTGGACACTACTCTGAGGAAGTCCTGCAGCGATGTCCTGACACTGAGATGATTGAACTCCAACAATCACAAATGCCCTCCTTCATGCTAAGTATTACTCCAACGTGTGGAGAGTTCTCCCCCTGATTCCTATTGACTCCAGTTTTGCTAGGAATCGCTGATGCCACACTCGGTCAAGTGCTCACCTCACCTCTGGAGTTCAGCTCATTCATCCATGTTTCATTCATTAATGAGTTCAGGAGCTGAGTGCCCTGGCAGAACCCAAACTGAACCTCAGTGAGCAGGTTATTGCTGAGTAAGTTCCGCTTGATAGCAGTGTTGTTGACACTTTCCATCACTTTGCTGCTGATCGAAAGTAGACTGATGGGGCTGCAATTGGCCGGGTTGATTTTGTCCTGCTAATTTTGGACAGGACATACATCGGCATCTTTCCACATTGCCGGGTGGATGACAGTGTTGTAGATGTACTAGCTTGGCTAGAAGCTTGGCTAGTTCTGCAGTGCAAGTCTTCAGTCCTACTGCCAGAATATTGTCAGGTGCTGTGTCGAGATGCTCCGCCCATCATCAGATACAAAAGAATGGAAACAAGATGGAGCAGACCGACCGCGCAGAGCAATAGGGGACAGGCACTGGAGGAGGCATGGTGTAATTAATCATGTCATACTCAGCAGAGGGGTCAAGAAGGATGAAGAGAATTAAAACACCATGGTCACAGACAATGCCATTTGTGACTTTGATTAAAGCCAACTGTGCTGTGAAGGGAAGGAAATCATGGAATTTTATAGCCCATCATGCCCGTGCTATCTCTTTGAAATTGTTACCCAATTAGTCTCACTGCCCAGTACTCTCTGAAATAGCCCTGCATATATTTCCTTTTTGAAGCATCTGATGGGAGAGACGCAAACATGGAATTGCTGCAAACATAAGCATGGGGAGGGGGTGGAGAGAGAGAGAGAGAACACATTCATGGAAAGTGAAGAGGAAAGGAGGGGGTAAAGATGGGGCAGTAGTTTGCAAGCACAGAGGAGTCAAGATATTTTTGAGGAAGAGCAGTTGTCATGAAGAGATTAATGTCTATAATGTTATTGGAAATTATTTTTAAAATAGAGTTTAGTGGTGTCTGTGTCGATGTGTGTGTATGTGTGTGTGTCTTAATTGGATTAAAGAGTCTGATGCTTTGATGTATAGAAAGAAGTAGGTTTGAAATGGTAATTAGATAAACATGGAGAAGATTAGAAACATAGGTGTCAAGGGGGCAACTTGCATTTTTAAATAAAGCATTCAAAAGAATGGGTGAAATCTTGCACCTAGCTAGAAGGTGCCAAGCAATGTGGTTTTTTTTCAGCTTACCAATAAAATTGGTGGAATCAAAGGATGTTATTGTTAGGAGAGGTAAAATTAAAAACCTAGTAGTACAATGGGAAATTTACATTCAAAGGAAAAGCTAGGTTTAAAGAGAAAGGAGTTTGTGTAAGGCAGAGGCATTTAAGATCTAACCAGCCTGTACACCTGCAACTGTGTCTGCAAAGAACCTCATTTTGAATTTGTAAGGTCAAATGTGCTGTGCCTCGGGTCATTTTAAATCTATGAGTTTTACTGTTGCATTAACAGGGGTGGAACTGAAAGTCAGATTAATTAGGGGATTTTTGTAGTTATTATAGTAGTAATTTTGTAGACATTGTGCTTACAATTCTTCCTGTATTAATGAATGTTTAATTTAGTTTTATAGAAAAACCTCTTGAGACTCGGTGGTCATATTGCTACTAAATTCAAAGCCTGCATCTCGAAACATACAAGTTGCAAAAATAGGTTATGACAGTTGTTTCAAATTTCCCTTTGGGATTTGAACAACTCAGCCTTTACTATTGGCTGTGTCATAATACAGTGACATTAGTTTTGAAAGGGAGAAGGGCAATATCTGAGGAGAAGGAATTATTTATAATGTCAGGAAACATAGGGACCAGGATGGGAAACTGGGTAGTTAGTACTTCAGTGAGAGTCTTGTCAACGAAGCAAGATGTGAATCTCATAGGCAAAATGAGCTTGGAGAGCTCATGGGTGGATAGGAGAAAAACTAGAGAAGGTTGTAGGTTTCTGCTCAGGGAGGTGAGGGGGTGGGGGCTGGGGGGGTGGTGTGGTGGGGACTAAATGGATGGTCTCAATAGTCATAAAGGAATCCGTAGACTATTCATACTTGTTTTGGCAGAGGAAAGCAGGGCCGATAATCCTCAATATGGTCCAGCCACCTGGCGTTGGATGGCTAAACCAGTTGTGTGGCAAACACGTTCAAATCTGTGTCCCTTGGATGCAAGGGAGCAAAAACAGGGGCCATAACAAAGGAATGACCCCAGTGGGAAAGGGTGATGGCTTCACCTGGAACAAGGGTACCATTAGCAAGGAACTATCATTTTCTTTGTTCATGTTTGTTACATCTGAACAAAAATGAACAAATCCACTTCCTATTGGGTACACAGTCAGAGCAGCAATCAGTTTATTTGGTAGCTATTGCTGAAAAAAATATGCTCTCAAAGCTTTTCATCTTGCACTTATCAGGACAGATGCAAGAACACCAAATTTCATGCAGTATAAATTCTTGTTCCCTTTGAAATTTGGCATTCTTGCATCTGTCTTATGGGTGCAAGATGAAAAGCTTTGACAGCTTTTTTCAGCAATACTCAAGTTCTGTACTAACAAGTGATAAATTGGTAGCTTTTGGTGCTGAACAAATAATTGTAGCAATGATCTACCCAAGGGCAAGTTCTCTGCTCATTTCTCCACATCTCACCGTCTTGTTGCTTTCCTCTTCATTTATTCGTAAAGTCCTCTCATTTTCAATTTCAATGAGCAATATGACTAGGGGAAAGAAAACATGAAGTGGTTTCCTGTTGCCTTCCTCATATGTGCTTAAAGGAAATGCAAGTCCTCTTCCCAAAGGATTCTCTGCCTGCAAGTAGACGATATTCTTTGATGTTCTAGCTCTCCTGCCATCACCACCTTAAATTTGTTGTTTCCACTGTTGGTCATGACTCATAACCCTAAGCATGGGACCCTTACCTGGGCCTGGGTGACTCACAACAGAGGAAGGACAACCAACCCAAGGTTTCAAATGACCCTGCTACCCTGGCATCAATAATTACAGAAAGAGAAATACTTGTTTCTGTTAATTAATATTTTAGAATGAAATATTTTGAAATACTTATTCATGACTAGCAGAACTTCCTTGGCATTGTTCACAGTGCATCACAGGATACACTGTTTTATAACAATAGCAGTGCATGTGATGGAGAACATCAGGGTTATTGATTTAGTATGATTTAATTAGTCAAGTATCGTTTTTCTTAAATGTATTCTGGAATTTTTACTTTGGAGATTCAATTCCATGGCTATTGCATTATTATTTGAAAATTAAGTCGATCGTTTACGGAATTGAACCTATTTGCACCTATTTTGTTCAGCCCTTTATCCAGCATAGATAATGATGTCATAGAAATCATGAAGATAATAGAAAATTTACAACACTGAAGGAGGCCATTTGCTGGTGTGGAGCAGTGCAAGATATGGAATCAACAACAAATTAACTGGTGTATAAATTAACACTGGTATCAACAGCTATTAAAATTGTACATAATACTTATTGCATTAGAAATACAAGGACTCTGCCTCAGTGTTTTACAATCAGTGATTGTGCCATTGAATACAATATACTAATTTTACATACCCCAATTCTGTCGCCAAAAGAATTCCAAGTTCCTTTGTTTAGCCAAATATTTCTTCACAGAATAGTGGACTCTTTGAATTAGCATATTTGAAATACCTGTCTGTTTTAACAGGTATGCCATAGTAGGTGTGTGCCCAAATGGATCAATAGCCCATCCTGATCTAGGTTTTATTCCTGTTACAGGAAACAAAAATACATTATATAAGTTATTAAACTGGCAGCCCAAGGGAAAGGGAAATGGTTATTTTACATAGAAGGACAAAAATATATTTCAACATTGTTTCAGAAGCAAGTGTTTGCATTTCAAAGTCTGTAAACACATGCTTAGATCTGGGAACGAATAAAATTTAAAACATGTAGATAACTACCTTTTACATAAAGCTTAATAAGGATCAATGAACCGTTCCCTTAAAATGGTGTATCACTATAAATGAGCTGAAACATTTCTTAAACAGACTACCAAACCTAAGTTATAACGGGATCCTCCACTATTGGAAAATTATAAAAACGCGCATCCGACACCCAGTAGTGGATGAGCAGAAATTTCCTCCAATTAAATATTTAGAGAACTGAAGACATTGTTTTCAGTCACTGCTCCAAACTCCATTCTCTTGTCATCAATATGACCCCTCTACCTGGCAACAGTTTGAGACTAAAACAATCTGTTTGTAACCTTGGTGTCAGATTTGACCTGAGATGAGATTCTGACCACATATTTCCACCATCCCTAAGACTGCCAATTTTCACCACTGTAACATCACCCACATTTGCCCCTGCTTCAGCTCATTTGCAGCTGAAACCACCATTCATGCCTTTGTTAACTCTAGACTTGACTATTTCAACACACTGTGGCTGGTCTCCCATATTCTGTCCTCCATAAACTTGAGGTCATACAAATATCTGCTGCCCATGTCTTAATTCTCACACCAAGTCCATTCGCCTATCACCCTTGTACTTGCTGACCCACATTGGTCAGTCAAGAAACATCTTGATATTAAAGATCTCATCTTTGTTTTCAAATCCTTCTATGGTTTCACTTTTCCCTCACCCTGAAATCTCATCCAGCCCCACAGCCCTCCAAGATAGCTGCACTCTTAATTCTGGCTACTTGAGAATCCCCAATTTTAATTACTCCATTCCTGGTTTCCATGCCTTTAGTTTTCTAAATCCTAAGCTCTGGAATTTCCTCCCTACACCGGTCCGCTTCTCTAACTCATTTTCTTCCGTTAAGACACAGCTTAAAACCTACTTCTTTGACAACGCTTTTGACCTAATATCTGACCTAGTATGTGGCTCTGTATCATACTCATTTTATAATGCTCCTGTGAAGTGCCTTAAAATGTTTCATCACTTTAAAGTGCTATAGTTTAAAGTTGTTGTTTGTTGCAGATAAGTTATTAGGTCAGCCTTTAAATTTCTATGACCTGTCAAGTTTGAAAATCAATACGGCTCTCAAATTTCAGAATAAAAGTATTTACTTTCCTAGGTTTTATGATAGGATGTCTCTTTTATGTCTCACCCCTCATCAGCAGAAGTTTTCTTTCCATAGTGGAATATTTAGGCTTTATCTTTTTCCCCTATCTGGTGTCCCAAACTTCCATGGTTCTGTCACATACCACCTGCAAAGGTATGAGCAGGAAACCAGCTTCTGGGAAATCTGTTGATGCTGTTCCAAAACAGACAAAAGCAGCCTGGGCTAATTTCCCTTACTGTGGGGAAGTGCTTTGTCTCCACACAGCACTTCCATTAACACATAACTACAATCAAGAATTAAGCAGTAATAGTATAACAGGGGCAGTTTTCCAACATTCAAAATTTCTGCATTCTAATTTCTATAAAATAAAGTGTCTTAAAATTGACTTTAGGTGTTTTAAAGAAACATATTCTTCAAATATATTTCCTTGCCCCTGTGGAAAAAAGACAATGTACAAATACAAAATAATACCTGTGTTAGAAACACCTAAAATTTGCAACAAACATTTCAAAGTTATTTCCTCTAGTTCTTTTATTACAATTTTTGACCGAGCTTTTATTGTCAAAGGTTGGTTAGGGAAATCTGTAATTTTATTATGCATCAGGTCACATTTCAGGGTTTTTACCTTTTTTCTTAACAGGAACTGGGAATAGGTTATGTTTGATTGTGTTCAAATAAATTAATTTCCATGAGTTTAGGAAGATGCCAGGCATGCAGGATGTACATTAAATTAGATGAGAGATTTACAGAATATTGTGGCTCCCAATCTATTTCAGACAGAAACAATAAGAGACAGTAGGTCAATCAACCCATCTCAAACTTATTAAGCCAAAATAAAAACAGAAAATGCTGTATTTAACTGTGCATGTGTGTACTCCAGAAATTGCTGTCAGTTTCAAAGGAATAATGATAATGAACAGACAGTTTCACCATCATTACTGCTACAAAATCGGGTCATCAACTCTGCTCCTCTCTCCAGATGCTACTTGACTCACTGAGTATTTACCATCATTTTCCGTTTTTATTTCAGCTTTCCAGCATCCATAGTATTTTACTTTTATCAAGCCAAAAGTATAATTTTGAAATTAACAATCAAGCATACCTTGAAAGCGACACCTCATATTTCTAGCCATACTAGTGGGTTTTGGCACCTGATATCTATATCACCCAGTTCTCTCTGTTACAGATGAATACAGTCTCAGTTTCCTCTTTCCAAATGCTTTTTTGTTGACTATCTATCCAAGTAGTCAGTTTAAGAGCGAACAACCAGAATCTAACAGAGTGGAACTGTTCTACTTCACTAGGCAGCTGATCAATTGTTCGTTAGCTTGCTCTATAAACTATTCTGAGCAACACACAATAAGTGCTTACTTTTCAACCAGTACCTCCTATACATAGCTACTTACACAGGGTATAAGTGTATAAACACGGATGTGTCACTCAAGATCACAAGATAGGCTTATACCTTGATGAGGGCATTTCAGGTCACTTCTTCCAGAACACTGGCCCTACTGTTGCAGCATTGTTACAGAAGAATGGGGCCCCTTCTTATTTGCCTATTTCCTCTTGAAAGTGGTTAGAAGGTTCCAGACACAAGCAAGGGGGAGAAATGAGTGAGACCAGCAGGGGCATAAAGAGCAGGGACACAGCAGGCCCAAGACCAGCAGCGAGAGCTGGGCAAGGCTGGCAGGTGGATAAATAGCGATGGTACAGCAATCCTGGGACCACCGGCAAATGCAAGAGCTGAAGAGACAAGTGGGGCAATAAAAAGCGAAGTGGTTTGGAATGGACCAACCAAGCTCGAAAAAAAAAATCAAAGTGTGAAGTCACAGAAAAGCAGGTGATCATTGGATAAGTATTTCCCTTTTTTCTCTCTTTAAAGTAGGGCATTCATTTACACTAGCAGCTGGGAAATCAAAAGATTCAAGTCTCAGTTGCTTGAACTTGAGTGGCAGCTGCAGTCACTGTGGAACATTGGAAGGCAGTGAGTTTCTTGGATCATAAGTTCCAGGAGATGGTCACCACACAGTCAGAGAGATTTCAGGACAGTAAATGGGTGGCGAGAGTAGGAAGAAGTAGAAGGTGCAGGAGTCACTGGGTTGTGAGCCAAACCAGTACTCAGCAATGAAGACTGCTGGGAGTGATGACATCCTGAAAGAGTGCAGTCTAGATGATGACACTAAAGGGCAAGGACTGCACAGGAGGAAGTAGGAAATGTAGTTGTTATAGGAGATTCCATAATTAGTGCGACAGACAGGCATTTCGGTAACCGTCATCATGTGTATCATATGTTATGCTGCCTCTCTGGTCCCGAGGTAAAAGATATAATAGAAAGGATGCAGAATTTGGTGCATGGGGAAGGACAGGGAATTAAAAAGTAGGAACTCAAAGGTAGTGATCTCTGGAATACTCCCAGTGCCATGCATTAGTGAGAAAAGGATTAAGAGGATAGGGAGGATAAATGCATGACTTGAGGCATGGTGCAAGAGGGAGGGCTCAGATTCTTGGGACAAGTGGGTCAAGTTTCTGTCAGGAACATTTACATAAGAGTCATCATCATAACAAGTTTAGATTTGTATTAGAGAAGAGTAATATAAAGAAAAATTCCTAAAATGGAAAAGGGCTAACTTTGATAGATCGGAGGGAATTCAGTCAGGGTAAGATCGAAGCAAAGACCGACAAGAAAAATGGTAATGGAAACATAGGTGATCTTTAAAGAAGTGACGTTACAGGTACGGACCAGGTACATTCCAACAAGGATGAAAGAAAAGGGAACAAAAATCAGGGCTCCTTGGATGAATACGGTGAAACAAAAGAAGAGGGTGTATGATGCATGTCAGGTGAATTATTTCAAGCGAGAACCTGGCCAAATACAATAAGTTGAGACAGAAGGTGAAGAGGAAAATATGACTGGCAAAGAGAAACTCTGAGAACAGAATGGCAGTCAGCATGAAAGAAAAGCCAAAAATCTTCCAATGCATATAAACGGTAAGCGTGCCTATTAGGGTCAAAGAAGGTGATGTATGCTTAGAAGCACAGGCCAAAGCTAGAATATGTAATGAACACTTTGTAGTGTTAGGAACTAGAGATAGTTTAAGCAAATTATATGTGTATTTGTGTATGTTAGGAGTAACGTATATCTTTAAGTTTAAGTTTAATTTTTATTTCTGTATCTGTGTGTTAAAAAAGGGGGGGAATGAGTTTTCGTTTCGCTTTAAAAGATGCCTGCATTTTAATGAGGTTTCATGACTCTTAAAACAAACACAAGGTAGAAAAACTGTGCTGTTGCCTATCAACAGGGAGAGGGATCCAAAGACACAGAAAAACCAAAAGCAATTTGAGTTCAGTTAGTGATTATGTCTAAGGTAAAGGAAGCACTTTAAGTCTCGCTCTCGCTGGACGTACTAGCAGATTGCTGAGAAAAATAAGTCTAAGAATCTTAGATAAGCTGCTCTAAAGTTATAGCAACAGTGAATGTCAAATGAGTTCTGGATCTCAAGGAAGATGCCAAGTTGTCATCAGTTTACTGGGAGAGGGAACGACTGTAGGGAGAAGAAAAAGGGAAGGTCTCAAGAGCCCTTTAAGTCAAAGTACAAGGACAGGAATCTGGAACAAGATCCTGTTCAGTAGAAGAAAAAGCAAGGAGCAGAGAGGAAGGCTCCAAGTTTAGAGAGAGAAAGCTGCAGGAAGCAGATTCCAGGCAAAATAGGCTTGCAAGAAACCAGAAGATCCAAGGAGACAGTCAAGGTTGGTGACTCCTTATTATGGGCATGTGAAGCAGTGGTGTTCTGTTGACACAGCTTGGTATTTGAGAGAGAGAGTGCACGGGAGGCAAGGCTCAAATGCACGTGGCGATCCAGGAGAGAGGAATATCAGGAGAGTTCAAACCCTGGAGGTGGACCCTTGTGGAAGGCATCGCAAGAAAGCATCATTTGGGAGAATATTCCAAAGTGGGTTCTTAGAGAGTGGAGATTGGAAACCCTTGTGTGAAAGACGGACTTCAGTGAGACTGGTTGGCTCACAGTGTGACAAGTGTCTAGGGGGAGTTGATGAGAGATCCATAGCATCTGTTTGGGGTGGCATCTGTCACTTGGCTTCAGATTATGCGGTGCCTGACCACAAGTTGCCTACTTGTTTACTGTGATCATGAGAGATTAAGATGGATCTTGTAACTTGTGTTATCCTTACAAATCTGTATATATCTATAAAAGGTATAGGTATGGGTGAAGGAGTAGTGTAATATAATTCATCTTTTCTTGTTTAATAAATGTTTTATTCTTTTGTTAAAAGTTCATCAGCTGACTCCTGTGTCTTTGTTCAGTAGCCACTCTCTAAGTTTCCAAACAAAAAATAAAAGTTCAGATCTATCAAGCCAGGTTCCACCCTGGGATCTGACTTGTCCAGTAGTAACATCAGCTGGGATCATAGCAGTAGTGAAGGAAGAGGATGCTGGCAAAATATCAGTAGAAGTGGAGATGGCAGAGGTAATGGATGGAGTAAAAGTTTATAAGCAGCATGTGCTGGAAAGGCTGGCTGTACTTAGAGTGGATAAATTGGCTGATTCAATGGCTTGCACCTTAGGTTGCTAAGGGAAATGGGGGAGGAGATAGTGGAGGGACTTAGCATAATCTTCTAATCTTCCCCATATTTGGGGGAATTGTCAGAGGATTGGAGCATTATAGATATGACATGTAATTCAAGAATGTGTGTTTTTTTCTGGCACATTCCTAGAAACTACAGGACAGTCAGTTTAATATCAATGGTGGGAAAGGTTTTAGAAACAATAATCAGGCAAAAAAGTCAAGACACTTGGAGAGGTTTGAATTAATGAAGGAGAACCAGCATGGACATGTAAAACACAGATGGAGTTTGACTGATCTAATTCAACTTTTTGATGAAATAACAGAGAAAGTTGATGAAGAGAATGTAGTGGATGTTGTATATATGGATTTTAAGAAATACGTTGATGAACTACCACATAAAAGGCTACTTAGCAAAATTGAGGTTCATGGAATAGAGAGTCACTGTCAGCTTGGATAAAAAAAAAGAGTCCTGGTAAACGTCTGTTTTTCAGACTGGAGGTAGGGGACAGTGGTGTTCCCCAATTATCAGTCCTGGGACCACTGCTTTTTTGATATATAAGTGTCAGGAAGATATCATAATTTTCATAACGTTATTGGAATTTATTGTAGAGTAATAGCAGTGTGTGTGTCAATGGCTTAATTGAATTAAAGACAGCTGGTCTGAAGGCTCTGATGTATCAGAAAATAAGCTAGGTTTGAAATGTTAACTAGGTAAACATGGTGGAAGTTTTAGAATGTGAGGTGCAAAGGGAACAATTGAATTTTTAAATAAACCAGACAAGCTTGAATTCAAAAGATGGGGTGAAATGTTTCACCGAGCCAGGAGAAGTTAAGAAACAGTGTGTTTATTTTTTCCCAAAGATTACTGGTAAAATTAGTACTATGATAGATTTTTATTATTAAAGAGGTAAAGTCCAAAGACATAGTGAAACAATGGGAATTTGCATTGAAAGGGGAAAATATGTATAAAGGAGAGAAGGCTGTGTGTAAGGGCAGGCATTTTAAGACCTAACATAAGTGTGAAAAGCCTCCAGTGTCTAAGCCTCAATCTGCTGTCTGCAAAAACTGAAGTTAAGAAAACTCACTTTGAATTCGACTGTTCAAGGTATTGTGTTACTTTGCCTGGGTCTTTTAAAATCTGTATGTTTTTATTGTTGCCTTGATGGAGGTGTAACTGGGAGTTAGATTAACTAGGGGAGCCAGATGTTATCATAATAGTAATTTGTAAACTTCTGTATATGCTTAAAATAATTTTTTTTAAATTAATACAGTTTAATTTAGTTTTGTAAAAAAGAACCAATGAGACTTGGGGTGGTCTTATTATTACTGAATTCAAAGCCCACATCTCGAAATAAATCCAAATTGCAACTAGTTGTAGCAGCTGCTTCAAGTTTCCCTCTGGGATTCGAGCAGCTTGGCATTTACCATCTACCTGCCATAACATAAATGACTTGGATATTGGAATGTCGAGTAAAATTTGAACATTTGTGGATGATACAAAGTTTGGAGGGGTGACAAACAAATGAGGATGATACCAATCAACTGCAACAGGACACAGGCTAGCATAATGGACAGACAGGGTGGCAGATAGTATTTGATATGTAGAAGTGTATGTAACAATGTGTTTTGGCCAAGGGAGATAAAGATGCAATATAGACTTAATGGCACAGTTCTAAAAAATATGCAGGGGAGGGGGACCTGAAGGTTCACGTGCATAGATCTTTGGAGGCAGCTGGACATATTGAGAATGTATTATTGAGAGAGTGATTAGCAAAGCATAAGGAATCTTTGGCTTCATAAATAGTAGTACTGAATACAAAGCAGGGAAGTTATGCTAAACCGTTATAAAGCTGATGTAGGCCATAACTAAAATATTACATCCTGTTCTGGTCACCACACTTAAGAGAGAATGAGAATGTCCTTGAGAGAGTACAGAGCAGACACCAGTGGTTCCAGGGATGAGGCTTTTAGCTACAAGGTTCAGTTTGAGAAGCTGGGATTGTTCTCCTTGGAACAAAGGAAATTGAAGGGCAATTTTATGGAGTGTACAAGACTATGACAGGTAACGTATGAAAAGGTAGGCAAAGATAAGCTGTTCCCATTAGCTGATGATACAAAGACTAGGGGGACACATATTTCAGCTTTTGGGCAAGAGATGCTTGGAGGATGCGGGGGAAGAACATTTTTAGGTAGCAGGTTGTAATGACCTGGAGCTTGCTGCCTATGGGGCTGGTGGAAGCAGAGGATTGACGATTTCAAAAGAAAATTGGATAGGCGCTTGAGGGAAATAAATTTACAGGGTATGGGGATAAAGCAAGGTCACAGAACTGACTAGACATGAACTCGGTTGGCCTCCTTCTGTGCCGTAATGACTCTATAAGATCAACTTAGAAGGAAACAGGTGCGATGGAACTGGGGGGGGAAAAAACTCATTTAAAAAAAGAGGTGAATTTAATAACAAGTTGGTATTGCAGGATAAAAGGACGTAGCTGCGAGTCAGAAGGCAATATCAGCCAAATCATCGCTGAAGAGAACCCCTAGAAGCCGATGAACCACCAGGCTAATGAAACAAGCGATGAACAATAGCTGCCGATGATCTGCCACTGCCTGCTTGGCAAGCAATATTGTGAGTGAGCTTATATTTTTTTGTTTATATTGTTATGTATATAAATTGCACTTTTCCAAGCCTATCTTATTCCTAACCAAGTCATCTGAAGTCCAAAGACATAGTGAAGCAATGGGAACTTGCATTCAAAGGGAGAAATATGTATAAAGGAGAGAAGTCTGTGTGCAAGGGCAGGTGTTTTAAGATCTAACACAAGTGTAAAAAGCCTCCAGCATCTAAGCCTCAAGCTGTTGTCTGCAGATATGTGCATGTGGAGACATGCCAAATAAACAATTCTTTGAATTAATCTATTTATTGGTGTGGTTAATCATATTTGAGCCTAAGAAACAAATCCATTTTAGTGAATTGCAATTTGGTCTGCCAGAGTAAAGAGGTCCTCAAAATATAAATTCTCAGACCCTAACCCTATCCATCCCATCATTTCCAAGGACCCTTAAGCACTCATTAGACAAGTTCCACATGTATTTAATATTTCAAATATTTTTCTAACTTTTGGGTAAACATAATGATTACACTCTGGCCTACCTGCTGGCTAATAGAAATATAGGTAACAGTAATGTATTAAGTGTCTTTCTCCCACAAAGAAACTTTGTTTTGGAGGAATGCAATGTTTTGAGAGAGCTGAAGATCTGGAGAAGGTTGCAGAGAAGGAGGGATGGAGCCATTCATCAAGGGATCTGAACGCAAGTATGAGAAGTTTAAACCAGAGGCATTGGATGACCATGAGCCAATGTAAGCTAGCGAGTTATGTCGACAGGAACTTGGTGTGAGACAGAATACAAAAGTTGCAGAGAGGTCAAGAAGGGCAGTAAGGGATGGTGCGCTATGGGCACAGTCACAGATGATGCCATTTATGATTTTGATTCGGGCCATTTCAGTGCTGTGTCAGGGATGGAAACTTGACTGGAGAGATTCAAACATCAAATTTCATGAAGATGGGCACGGAACTGGGAGGTGACATAACGTTCATGGACTTTAGAAAAAAAAGGAAGATTGGAGATGAGGTGTTGAGTTTCAAGAAGGCAATGGGAGTACTGGTATTGTCGCTAGACTAGTAATCCAGAGACCCAGGGTAATGTTCTGGGGACCTGGCCACAGCAGAGATTGGAATTTGAATTCAATAAAAATCTGGAATTAAAAGTCTAATGATGACCATGAAACCATTGTTGTAAAAACCCATTTGGTTCACTAATGCCCTTTAGGGAAGGAAATCTGTCATCCTTACTTGGTCTGGCCTACACGTGACTCCAGACCCACAGCAATGCAGTTGTTTCTTAAATGCCCTCTGAAATAGCTTAGCAAGCTACACAGTTGTATCAAACTGCTACAAAGTCTCGGAAAAGGAATGAAACTGGACAGACCACTCAGCATTGACATAGGCACCAGAAATGACAACGGCAATCTCAGCCCTGTCAACCCTGCAAAGTCTTCCTTACTAACATCTGGGGGCTAGTGCCAAAATTGGGAGAGCGGTCTCACAGACTAGTCAAGCAACAGCCTGACATAGTAATCCTCACAGATTCAGATCTTACAAATAATGTCCCAGACACCGCCATCACCATCTCTGGATATGTCCTGTCCCACCGCAGGACAGGCCCAGCAGAGGTGGAAACACAGTGGGATACAGTCGGGAGGGAGTTGCTCTGAGAGTTCTCAACATCGACTCCGGGCCCCATGAAGTCTCATGGCATCAGGACAAACACGGGCAAGGAAACCTCCTGCTGATTACCACATACCACCCTCCCTCAGCTCATGAATCAGTGCTCCTCCATGTTGAACGTCACTTGGAGGAAGCATTCAGAGTGGCAAGGGTGCAAAATGCACTCTGGGTGGGGGATTTCAATGTCCTTCACCAAGAGTGGCTCGATAACACCACTATTAATCGAGCTGGTTGAGTCCTAAAGAACATAGCTGGAGGACTGGGTCTGCAGTAGGCGGTGAGGGAAAAACATACTTAACCTCATCCTCACCAACCTGCCTGCCGCAGATGCACCTGTCCATGACAGAATCGGTAGGAGTGACCACAGCATAGTTTTTCTGGAGATGAGGTCCCACCTTCACATTGAGGATACCCTCCGCTGTGTTGCACTACCACTGTGCTAAATGGGATAGCTTTCAAACAGATCTAGCAACTCAAGATTGGGCATCCATGAGGCGCTGTGGGCCATCAATAGCAGCAGAATTGTACTCAAACACAATCTGTATCTTATGGCCCAGCATATCCCCCACTCTCCCATTACCATTAAGCCAGGGGATCACCTTGGTTCAATGAAGAGTGCAGGAGGGCATGCCAGGAGCAGCACCAGGCATACCAAAAAATAAAACGAAGTGTCAACCTGGTGAATCTACAACACAGGACTACTTGCATGCCAGACAGGATAACAGCAAATGATAGACAGAGCTAAGCAATCCCACAACCAACGGATCAGATCTAAGCTCTGCAGTCCTGCCACATCCAGTCGTGAATGGTGGTGGACAATCAAACAACTCACTGGAGGAGGAGGCTCCACAAATATCCTGATCCTCAATGATGGAGGAGCCCAGCACATCAGTGCAAAAGGTAAGGCTGAAGCATTTGCTACAATCTTCAGCCAGAAGTGCCAAGTGGATGATCTATCTCCGCCTCCTCCAGAAGTCTCCAGCATCACAGATGCCAGTCTTTAGCCAATTTGATTCACTCCACATGATATCAAGAAACAGCTGAAGGCACTGGAGAGTGCAAAGGCTATGGGGCCTGACAATATTCCGGCAGTAGTACTGAAGGCTTGCACTCCAGAACAGGCCGCGCCCCTAGCCAAGCTGTTCCAATACAGCTACAACATTGGCATCCACCCAGCTATGTAGAAAATTGCCCAGGTATGTCCTGTACATAAAAAGCAGGACAAATCCAACCCAGCCAGTCACCACCACATCAGTCTATCCACCATCATCAGTAAAGTAATGGAAGGGGTCATCAACAGTGCTATCAAATAGCATTTCCTTAGCAATAACCTGCTTACTGATGCCCAGCTTGGGTTCCACTACGGCCACTCAGCTCCTGACCATATCACAGCCTTGGTTCAAACATGGACAAAAGAGATGAATTCCTGAGGTGAGAGTGACGGCCCTTGACATCAAGGCTGCATTTGACCGAGTGTGGCATCAAGGAGCCCTAGCAAAACTGGAATCAATGGGAGTCAGGGGGAAAACTCTCCGCTCGTTGGAGTCATACCTAGCACAAACGAAGATGGTTGTGGTTGTTGGAGGTCAGTCATCTCAGCTCCAGGACATCACTGCAGGAGATCCACAGGGCTGTGTCCTCGGCCCAACCATCCTTAGCTGCTTCATCAATGACCTTTCTTCCATCATAAGGTCAGAAGTGCAGATGTTCGCTGATGATTGCACAATGTTCAGCACCATTTACGACTCCTCAGATACTGAAGCAGTCTATGTCCAAAAGCAGCAAGACCTGGACAATATCCAGGCTTGGGCTGACAAGTGGCAAGTAACATTCGCACCACACAAGCGTCACTCAATGACCATCACCAGCAAGAGAGAACTCAATCGTTGCCCCCTGATGTGCAATTGCATTACCATCAGTGAATCTCCAACCATCAACATCCTGGGGGTTACCATTGAACAGGAGCTGAACTGGACTAGCCATATAAATAACAAAAACAAAACTACCTGGAAAAACTCAGCAGGTCTGACAGCATCTGCGGAGAGGAATACAGTTACCGTTTCGAGTCCATACGACTCTTCTTCAGAACTAAGAATTTTTGAAACGAGGTGGAATATAAACTGGTTGAAGGGGGGTGGGACAGGTAGAGATTGCTAAAGATGTCATAGATAAAAGGACAAAGGGGTGTTGACAGTGGTGAGATTAGCTGAGGAATGTGCTAATGATGACATTAAGGGTAGAAAGCAGGACAAACAAGTGACAGATAGCCCTAGTGGGGGTGGGGTGGGGGGGAAGTGTTCGAAATAGGCTAAAAAGTAGAGATAAAATAATGAATGGAAATACATTTAAAAATAATGGAAATAGGTGGAAAAAGAAATATATATATATATAAAAATATATTAAAAATTATAAATTATTAGAAAAAGGGGGATCGGAAATGGAGGAGAGAGGGGGATCGGAAATGGAGGAGAGAATTCATGATCTAAAATTGTTGAACTTAATATTCAGTCTGGAAGGCTGTAAAGTGCCAAGTCAGAAGATGAGGTGCTGTTCCTCCAGTTTGCGTTGAGCTTCACTGGAACGTTGCAGCAGGCCAAGGACGGACACGTGGGCATGAGAGCAGGGTGGAGTGTTGAAATGGCAAGCGTCAGGGAGGTCTGGATCATGCTTGTGGACAGACCAAAGGTGGTCTGCAAAGCGGTCACCCAGTCTGCGTTTGGTCATACCAATGTGAAGGAGACCCCATTGGGAGCAGCGAATGCAGTAGACTAAATTGAGGCAAGTGCAAGTGAAATGCTGCTTCACTTGAAAGGAGTATTTGGGCCCTTGGATGGTGAGGAGGGGAGAAGTAAAGGGGCAGGTATTGCACCTTCTGCAGTTGCATGGGAAGGTGCCCTGGGAGGGGGTTGAGGTGTAGGGGGTGATGGAGGAGTGGACCAGGGTGTCCCGGAGGGAACGATCCCTGTGGAATGCCACCAGGTGGGGGTGAAGGGAAGATGTGTTTGGTGGTGGCATCATGCTGGAGCTGGCGAAAATGGCGGAGGATGATCCTTTGAATGCGGAGGCTGGTGGGGTGATAAGTGAGGACAAGGACAAGGGTGAGGACAAGTGGGTGGAAAACGGTGGTTGACAGGGCCCTCAACTGTGTCCGGCCCATCTCCCACGCATCTGCCCTCACACCTGCCTCTCCCTCCCAGAACCATGATAGGGTCCCTCTTGTCCTCACTTATCACCCCACCAGCCTCCGCATTCAAAGGATCATCCTCCGCCATTTCTGCCAACTCCAGCATGATGCCACCACCAAATACATCTTCCCTTCACCACCCCCACCCCCCCGGCGGCAATCTCTTCTTTGCCTCCACCTATCACTGGTCCTTTATCCAGCTCTACCTGTCCCACCCCACTTCAAGCAGCTTATATTCCACCTCATTTCTCTATTTCTTAGTTCTGAAGAAGAGTCATACGGACTCGAAACGTTAACTGTATTCCTCTCTGCAGATGTTGTCAGACCTGCTGAGTTTTTCCAGGTATTTTTGTTTTTGTGCTTGTTTTTGTTTTTGTTTCAGATTACCAGCATCCACAGTATTTTGCTTTTAGCCATATAAATACTCTGGCTACGAGAGGAGAACAGAGGCCAGGAATCATGTGACGAGTAACTCATCTCCTGACTCCCCAAAGCCTGTCCACCATCTACAAAGGCATGAGTCAGGAGTGAGTTGGAATACTCCCCACTTGCCTGGATGAGTGCAGCTCCCACAACGTTCAAGAAGTTTGACACCATCCAGGGCAAAGCAGCCCACTTGATTGGCACCACACCCACAAAAATTCACTCCCTCCACCACCGACACACAGCAGCAGCAGCGTGTACCATCTACATGATGCACAGCAGGAATTCACCAAGGCTGCTTTGACAGCACCTTCCAAACCCAGAACCACTACCATCTAGAAGGTCAAGGGCAGCAGGTACCACGAACTGGAAGTTCCCTTCCAAGTCACCCACCATCCTGACTTGGAAATATATCACCGTTCCTTCACTGTCACTGGGTCAAAATCCTGGAATTCCCTTCCTAACAGCACTGTGGGTGTACCTACACCATATGGACTGCAGCAGTTCAAGAAGCTCACCACCACCTTCTCAAGGGCAACTAGGGATGGGCAATAAATGCTGGCCAGTGAAGCCCACATCCCATGAATGAATTGAAAAAAAGGACAAAGTCGTCAGGGATGTGGTTTCTTGTGGAGAAGGGTGATGGCTGCAAGACAATACATGAGCAGAAGATTAGCTCTAACAGGGCATGCTGGAAGTAGGCGAGAAACTAGAGAAAAGTGTATTTAGGTCTTGGGTAGGGGAAATGTTTAGTTTGATGGACAAGGGAAAGAGGGTTGCTATAGATTTAAAAGATCTTCCAGCTCATTCTCAATTATAAATTCAGTTTAACTATTCTTTAAAATATTTCATGTAACAACAGCAACATTTCTAATTTCAGGAAAAATAAAGGATCCTCTAGCACACCAATTAAGATCATTTTACAATTAAACTGATTGTGAATTGATTGCTGCTTCAGAAGTGCAGATGAGACATGGATCATACCTACAGAAACACAGACCAATTGTCAATTTATAAAATGCAGGATATATGCAAGAAAAATCTGTGAAAAGACCCACCTAAATTCCTCTCAAGCCACTGATGTCCTTCAAACAGCTGGTCAATCATTGCATAAATATGTGTATTAGCCTCATCAGTCATCACCCAGCCCCCTGTTGTTATTTCAAACTGGCCCAGTTCACAAAGCCTGAAAAGAAATAAACTGAAAGTTTAGAATTTCACAGCAAGCATACACATTGTGAAAATTCAATGGTGCCTCTATGGCCATGGTTTAAAAAGACAACTAGTTGGGGATTAAGAAACACTTATCAAAACATCTAAAAGACAGCGAGTGCATGTGGTTTGATTTGACTTCTAAAACTGTTTAATTATGAAGACAAAGTAATCCTTAAATTATCTGTCAATTACATTGCCAGTGCCAGAGGGAGGTGAGAGTGACAGCCCTTGACATCAAGGCAGCATTTGTCAACTGTGACATCAAGGAGCCCTAGCAATACTGGAGTGAATGGGGATCAGGGGAAAACTTTCCTCTGGCCGGAGTCATACCTCGCACAAAGAAAGATGGCTGTGGTTGTTGGAGATCAATCATCTCAGTTCCAGGACATCACTGCAGGAGATCCTCAGGGTAGTGTCCTCGGCCCAACCATCTTCAGCTGCTTCATCAATGACCTTCCTTCCATCTTAATCTCAGAAGTGGGGATGTTTGCTGATGATTGCACAATGTTCAGCATCATTTGCGACTACATGTCCAAATGCATCAAGACCTGGACAATATCCAGGCTTGGGCTGACAAGTGGCAAATAACATTCAAACCACACAAGTGCCAAGCAATGACCATCACCAACAAGAGAGAATCTAACCATTGCCCTTTGACATTCAATGGCATTACCATCGCTGAATCTCCCACTATCAACATCCTGGGGGTTACCATTGATCTAAACTGGACTAGCCATATAAATACTGTGGCTACAAGAGCGGGTCAGAGACTCGGAAACCTGCGGTGACTAGCTCACCTTTTGACTCCCCAAAGCCTGTCCACCATCCATAAGGCACAATTCAGGAGTATGATGGAATACTCTCCACTTGCCTGGATGAGTGCCACTTCACCAACACTCAAGTTCAATACTTACTAGGATAAAATACACTGCTTGGTTGGTACTCCATCCACAAACATTCATTCCCTCCACCATCGACGCACAACGGCAGCAGTGTGTACCATCTACAAGGTGTACTGCAGAGACTCACCAAGGCCCGTTAGGCAGCACCTTCCTAACCCTCAACTGCTACCATCTAGAAGGGCAAGGGCAGCAGACATATGGGAACACCAAGCCACTCACCATCCTGACTTGGAAATATATCACCGTTACTTCACTGTTGCTGGGTCGAAATCGTGGAACTCCCTCCCTAACAGCACTGCTGGTGTACCTACGCCACATGGACTGCAGCTGTTCAAGAAGGCAGCTCAGCACTACCTTCTCAAGGGCAATTAGGGATGAGCAATAAATGCTGGTCTAGCCAGTGACGCCCACATCCTATGAATGAATAAAAGAAAATTCTGCAATCCAATGCAAATAAAGAGCATGGCAAATCTAGCAGAAGTAATTTTTATTGATTTTATCTCCCATTGTGTAGAGAAAAATAATGTGCTCATAAGAAATTCGTTCTACATTTTTAAGAAATTGATATTTCTTCTCCTTGTTACACCACTCAGAAAACTCTGATAAACCCATACAACTAGATGGATGAACCACATGATGGTAGACCTTCAAACAAAAAAAAATCTACTGTGGATCACCTTCATGGACTACACCACTCAGAAAACCCTGATAAACCCATACAACTAGATGGATGAACCACATGACGGTAGACCTTCAAACAAAAAAATAATCTACTGTGGATCACCTTCATGGAGCACTTCAAATAATTAGGTCCATTCGTTTAAAAGAATTAAAAACTTATGAACTAGAATTTCAATATTCATTCTTCAGTCTTGTTAGTAGCAAATTGAACATAAAAAGTCTGTCCAAACAAAACAGGGAGGTATAAATAATGTTTTATGCATTAAACAATCTAAAACATAATGAGGTATAAACCTAAGGATGTACAATTTACCTAGTAATCTACATTTGACTGAAGATACATAACAAAAAACGTGATTGCTTCAGTATATTAAAATCCACCACGGACACAATAGAGATACTGTACAAAATGGTAATGATAGACTTAAGAACACACACTACTAATGCTATGAACACAGGATAAGTGAAGTCCACATCACGTAAGTTTTATATATTTTCTACCATTCACAACTTGATCTGCTATTGCAGATATAAAAAAAATCCTGTACAGTGCAATCCACTTATTAAAATCAACTATAAAAAAGTAAGATGAAATAAACAAAAGACTGTTTGCATAAGTTTTTAAACAGGCAAACATATACATATTATTAAAATCTTTATATCCTGTTACTCGTCAATTTGTCTTATGGAGATTAAAATATGAAATTGTTTGCACAACTAAATCTAGCGATGCCAGCACAGTGACACTTTTAATAGGGATTTCCTAATGATTTGACAACCTGGTGTACTAGAATAGTATAACTGTTCAAGTCTGTATGCAGATACAAAACAAACACATGGGCCTTCACTCAGAGCTCTGACTCCACATGGATCTTTTCCACTATGATTTATCTCTTCAGATAAATTATTTTGAAGTAGTTTTAAATTTAAAATTTAAATTTGAATGTGGCGTGTAATTGGCAAAATGCACAATACGCTGCACATGGTGCCTGTTTTTGAGGTTACATTGAAGTGTCCACATAAACTCATTAGCATATGACCAAACATATGGGAGGGAATAATAAGGAGCTCACAAGAGTGGGAAACGTGGTGTGTGGGGTGATTGAATTAGGCAGGAGCCGTAATTTCGACCTCCCGACAGCAGGTTGAGATTCAGAAATAAAATCAATGGCATGTTTGCAGTATGTTTGGCCTCACGGCAGTCTATGGTGGGTTTGTGCTTGTAATACATTTACATGTCATAATTACTCATTAGCTTAAAACATTTTTTAATAAAGTCTAACCTTCAAGATAAAGTCAGCCAGGCACATAGCGTGCACTGGTCGGCTTTGTACAGTTGTGTGCGAGGTCAGCGGTTTTCTTTGTCGAACTCTACAACACAAGGGAGGAGAGGAGGAGAATGGCAGCCTGTACGGAGACTCAGGACCAGAAAGGGTGAGTCAGGAATGAGGGGGTTGGGCTGTGGAGTGAGATCAGGGGCATGGAGATGGGGAGGAGGGATCCAAGGGAGGACAGAGGATGGGGTCGGGGCACGGAGGAATGAAATGGGGAAGATCTGGCATCCTGGGTGTGGTGGGCACAGTCAGTCAAGGTAAGAAAATGGGGCCCTAAAGTGTGGGGTCAGTACTGTCCAAATGTGGGTTCTTCTCAGGGTGTTGACTGACAGGGTCCTTACTGGGCTTTGAGTTCACCAACATTTCAATTATCCCTGCTGAGAGTGATCTCTGACAATGTCCTTTAAAATGTATAGAAGGGAGGTACAGCTGAGCCTGCAAATTCAACCATGTCCCACAGAGTGGCGAGTACAACACTAGGCACTAACAGGAACATTCAATAGAGTGAACGCAAAAACACAACACTGTTTCTTCCACAAAAAGGAAATATCCCTAACTCCTTTGTAACCATCAATGCATGTTAACAATTAGGCATGCCAGTACATTTAGATCTCTGATTAAGCTGACAAATAATGATGACACACACATGACTAGAGTGAAACTAATGTGATGTAAATGATCTATAATTGAAAGTTAAATTTGAAAAACACTCAAGCCATCTTTGTGCTCTCAATAAGTCTTATGTTAATGGCAATGAAATTGGACAGGAAAGTTTAGGCCGTGATGCACAATCTCCCTGTTTGACCAGGAGGTTCTTTATAGCCTGACTGTAGCTGCAATCATTCACCCTCACCGCTGAGGAATTGCACATGTTTCTCGTGCATGCCGCCAGCACTTTAAGTTTTAATTGTAATTATGTATGGAAACAGGAAAAAGCAAAAGAGTGGAAATGGCGCACACTTCCTGTTCTGCTGTCAGGAACACCATGCCACTGACAAAAGAACACCCATAGAATCTCCTAAATATCAGCACAACTGCTCCAAGACACACAGCATCCTCCAACATCATACTCTTGAGTGGAATTGTGAGAAAATAAGTCATTCAGCAATTGACAGATTGATGCTCTCGGTTCTACTTTTTAAATTGGCTTCAATTGACTGTCAATTAACTAATTGCAGTAGCAGAGCATGACACGAGAACATAAGACTTCAACTGACTTCTGGTCACAGCTTTAATATACCAAGGTAGATCAACTGACTGAATTTTGGCTAAGTTAAAATGAATTTGAAGTAATTATAGCAGCAACAGAAGGAGAAACAGATCTGCCCAGGATTCAATCAGCTGCTGCTCACTGCAGATTCCTGTAAGCACAGACAGGTATCTATACACCCAAGTATCTGGGTACAAATTGAACACCCCGAACAATGGTCACAATTGGCAGAAACATACCATTCTAACCTAAGGCCATCAAGAGTTTTGTGGATGGAGACTGCTGTGGACATATGATTTCTGAACAAGCATAAATGATGACAGAATATCCAGTGTAAAGTAGTTAAGGGATCAACTCACTAAGCACTTAAAATTCCATTATCTTTAGCGCTATTAAATTTGATTCCATCAAGATTATCTTTATATTTGCATGTAAGTTATGTGGAAACTCCAGGCTTATTTGATCTTTCAAATTTCATTTATATTAAATATAAATGTTGTAATGTTACTGTTCTTTACCATTCCCTATTGTTTTATCATTTGTAGCCTTTCTCTGCAACTGCCCTAGGAGTCCTTTCTGCTGCCTGCCATGGCTTCTCTTCTGGATGTGGTCTACCTCTCTCTTCCATCCATGAGGTAATTGTGCACAACATTTCTCTGGCCTGTTATGTGCATGCACCCAATTTTGGTCTGTGGTGATTTACCTACTGCTGCTGGCTGACAATCCACTTGATTCTTGCCTTGTTACCTCTGACTTGCACAGGTCCTTAAAGCATTGGCATCTCAGACTGCCTGACAATGCTCCTATTTTCATCACCCTCTGCTCCATTTCCAATCAATCATCCACCTTGCTGTACACCCTGGCATTCCTCACAGCTCCCCCTTGAGTCTTTGAGGTCAGATTCCATACATAAATTCCCCAACGCAATCGGGTTGTTAATTTATTTTGCCATTTCAGACCCTAGTCAATGATGGTTTATATCTTTAATTAATTTTGCTAAATTCTAAAGATCCATTTAACTTAATTAATTTTGTCAAGTTTCTCGGCAATTGATTTAATTCATTTTTGCCACCTTCTGCAATTTTATTTAGATATATTTCTCTCCAGTCTGTGTAGGGATGATATAATGGTAACATGGCGGTAATGTTACTAGCTAGTAATGCAAAGGCCTGGATTAATATTCCTGAGACATGAGTTCAAATCCGACTATAGCAGCTGGGGAATTTGAATTCAATTAATTAAATAACATCTGCTTTAGAAAACCAGTCTCAGCAATGGTGACCATGAAACCACTGGATTTCAAAAACCCATCAGGTTCACTAGTGATTTTGAGAAAAGGAAATCTGCCCTCCTTCACCCAATCTGGCATATCTGTCACCCCAGGCTTTCAATGGTTGTCTCTGAAATGGCCTAGCAAGTAATTCTGTTACATCAAAGTGCTACAAAGAAGTCAAAGAATGAAGCAGGTGGACTACCCAGCATCGACCTAAGCACTGGATATGACAAAGATTCACTCAATGCAGTCAACCCTGCAATGCCTCCTCACTAAGATCTGAAGACTTTGGAAGAGCTGTCCTCTAGTCAAGCAACAAATGCTCAACAAATCATACCTTTTGTCCACAGTTCCAAATTCTTTAATCACTATCCTTGGATATGCCCGCTCCCACTGGCAGGACAGATCCACCAGAGGTGGTGGCACAGTCAGAGCCAGGAAGAGAAATTATGGGCACTGGTGTTTCTCCTGTTTCTGGGGCCCTTATTTGCTCCCACCCTGCTTTAACACTTTGCCTCACACTCTTCAGATACCCAGAATTGGAAACCATAATCACAGTGGGATCGAATTGTTTTATATAGTTTTAGCAAAACTTGTTGGGTTTCGTACTCGATGCTTCTATTTATAAAGCCCTAAGAAAGCTTAGATTTCAGTATGATACACTTTACCAACCACGGTTTTGTCAGACAGTTACACACAACTTGGTCATTCATATTATGCAACCAGCTCCGCTTCTTTGAACCTGGTCCTATGCAATATCTGGACAGCAAAATCCAAAAGACTTGAAGCTCAAGCACCGCAAACAACAAAAATGTTTTCATTTTAAATTGAAACTAACCACATTTACAAATGCCCAGCATGGATCATATAATAGGAGAGCAAAGAACTAAGGATGTTGGAATATAGATATCCGAAGATATATAATACAATAGAAGAGAATATAATAGAATATATCTGAAATATAAACAGAAAATGCTGGAAATACTCAGCAGGACAGGCAGTATCTGCAGAGAGAGAAACAGAATCAACGCTTCAAGTTCACGATCTGCACCGGTTCTGATAAAGGGTTAGTGGCCTCTGTTTCTCTCTGCAAATGTTGCCAGACATGCTGAGCATTTCCAACAGTTCCCTTTTCTATGGAAGCAAAAATAACGCCTTTTGCCAACCCTCCAGAAGCACTCATACTTCTTGTGAGCCTCTCAATCCTCTTCAACAAAAACTCAGCAGTAGCTGTCCGGTTTGGCACAACATTAATCATAAATTTCAAAAAAGGTTACGAAGAAAACATGAACATTAATGTCAAAGCAATAAATTCATAATTTAAGAAAATGAGTAATTAATATAAATGAGCATTAAAAAGTGCCAAACAGCACATCGCTGTAGGTTTTAAGGGGTAACGTAAAAGAAGAGGGACGTAGGGCAGAATTTTCCGTGCCCACTGGCATCAGGCATGCTGGCGGCGTGAACAGATAGTATGGCGAGAAGGCCAGAAATCAGCTTCACCACACTGTCCACTCGGCCCATCGATGGCGGGCCGTGTTTCCTGCCATCAGACGTCGGAAACTTCATTGTAATACAGCTGCATATAATTATTAGGCCTAACCACATGAATCATCCCCACCCTCTGGATCATCCGCCCACTCACACTGATGTGTTTCACAACAGCATATATAAGGCATGTAATTGGCAGGCTGCACTTTGAGGGGAACTTGGAGGTGAACAACAATGCACAGCGCTCACGAGGGTCACTTGTTGGACTTCAAGGTTGAAGCAAATTGGGGGGCTGCCCTATGGTTGAAGTTAGTGCACAAGCACGTGCAGGATATGGGGAAGGGAAACAGCCACGTATCAGGGGAATCTTGTATAAAGTGACCTTTTGTCCGCAGCCGAGACAATTCAGATGCAGCCACACTGACATGCGTGGAGTTGGGTCTCTAGCTTTTCTGCTCACTCAAGCAACGCAGGGGCATGCAAGTGCCACCAAGTGCTCCAGAGTTTTTCACCCTCTGGGCACAGCCTGCAAACTAGTGAGTGCTTTAGTGGACTGCAGAACAGTTAGATGCCTGCGCACATTGTACAATCTCCTTGCTAAAGCTGGCTGTGGAGCTGTCACTGGTGGAAGCGCTCACAGCAATGTCATTATGCTGGTTTAGACCAGTCTCCCCCATGGTTCAAGCTAACAGTGCAACCTTGCAGTGTGGGTTAGGAGATGCTTGCACCTGAGCTGAGGGCACACCAGTGGGCAAAACTGCCACCAATCGATCAGATGGAGTGGAGCGGGTGTGATTGGGCTTTCGGGCAGCCACACAACGCATTAAACTCTAGCTATCCAAGTGGTGGCCAGCACTCTCTGGGAAGCATCAGGTCAGACTCAACCAAGAAAGATTCTTAGTATACCCAAGCTAACCCACACATTTCTCTCTTTCATCCTGCAGGAGGAGTACATCAGGAGCATGGAGCCTGGTGAACTAGCTCTATGCCTCATGGCACAGAGAGAATGGAGACGATGGAGAACAGAGCGACGGAGGCAACTGGCTGCGCAGAGGGAAGAGCGGCACCCACAGGAAGCAGGGGCGGATGGGGCTCCCACACCTGCTGCTTAAGGGTCCATAGACACCACCCTTCATTCCTGCAGATGACTGACAACCAGTGCTGCCAAAGATTGTGCATGTCTAGGGAACTGGTCTGTCACATCTGCCAGCTACGGCAGGATTTGGCACCACAGGGACATGGAGGGCATCCACTGCCAGTGGTAGTGAAAGTGACAGTAGGGCTCAATTTTTACACTAGTAGCTCCTTTCAGGGCTCCACAGATGATGTCTGTGGGATATCATAAGTTTCCACTTATAAATGTATCCATGATATCATGGATGCCATCTTTGCGAGGGCACACAACTTTGTGCATTTTGCCCGGGACCAAGAGAGCCAGGATGCAAGAGCAATTGGATTTGACCAGGTCTCGGGTTTCCCACAGGTGCAGGGTATGATTGACTGCACCCATACGGCACTCAGCTCTCTGTCGCAACAAGGGGTCAACTATGTCAACCATAAGGGCTTCCATTCACTGAATGTGCAGCTGGTGTATGCCCACCACAAATGCATTCTGCAGGTCTGTGCATGGTTTCCAGGGAGTGCCCATGACCCCTACATTCTCAGACAGTCACAGATCCCTTACGTCTTCCAGGGTCCACAGAAACTGCAGGTTTGGCTCCTAGGGGACAAGGGCTACCTGCAGGGGACGTGGCTGATGACATGTGTGCAGCAGCCTCAGACTGCAGCAAAGCAGAGGTATAAAGCTCATACTGCAACTTGCATCTGGACGCTGAAAATGAGGTTCTGGTGCCTGAGGTTCTGATGGAGCCCTTCAATATAGTCCACAGAGGGTGTCCCACATCATTGTCACCTGCTGTACCCTTTACAACCTGGCACTGCAACAGGGAGAGAAGCAGGCTGAGGAGGAGGTGTAGGAGCTGAAGGTCTCCTCCGATGAGGAGGACGTCAACGATGATTAGGGTGAGGAGGTCCTCGAAGGCGAAGACGATGGCGATGAGTTGTGATGGCGATGAGGCACTCGCCCTGGCTAGACAAGACAGGCTTGCTCGGGATGCCCTCTTAGCTACCGGATTTGTGGAGGATGATGACAACATGCAGTGAGGAGAGACCATGGATCCTAATATTGCATTTATGAATGTTTGACTCCAGTCTGGCTTATGGCAGTGCACATACCCTCTGTGATAATGCTCCTGTCATTGAAAGACAGTGGAGGCCTTAATAGTTGCTCGATTGCAGGAGAATGATGATGACATGCAGTGAGGACACTCCACAGATCTTCACATAGGCTCTGAGAATATCTCACTCCTGTCCGTCCGAGGGCAGCTCACTTACGCTCTGCGATCAGGATCATATCATGGAGAAGCAGCCACAAAAATTTAAAAGCACCTGATCCTTTGTCCGTCTTCAGCACTTGTGCCCTTCAGGAGAACAGCGTCACTAGTCACAGATGCTGAAGAGATGGGAACCAGACCCACCTTAAAGGTGATGAGAACACACAGAGAGAATAACAGAACTCTGTGACGCCTGCCCACAACATTCTGGCAGCAATGACAAAGGAGTTCAGCCCATGCAGCAGTGCAGGAACGACATCCTATTCCAAGATCTCCATGGCAGCTGCCATCCTACCAGTGTTGACCTCAGTGCGTTGGCATGCCAGTGCTTTCACCATAGCCTGAAGGTGGATGGATTCCTCCATCATGCCTTGCAATCTGAGGAGTGCAGCGGACATCCCTTCCCAATGTTCCTAAGTTTGCCTTTGCAGCTCCAGCAACTGTGACATGACCAAGTCCAGAGGCTCATCATCTGACTTGGACGCAGCAATTTTCTGGCCTCCAGCAGTGCTCTGAGTGCCAGGGAAAGTGCAATGTGCTCACCAGATTGTGATCTCAAGGCTGCTCTAAAGCTACGTCCCACCGAGGTGTGTGTCTCTGTGCTGGCGGAGTGTGTGGGTGAGTGCTGTAATAGACCTTCAGGGAGTATTCCAGCAGATTCCTCTTCTGAGCCTCCCTTGGGGCTTGATCGGAGGCCCTAGGTCATGGACTCTCTTGGTAGTTTCCCAGATGTGCCTGCGAAAGCAAGGAGAGATAAATAGTGCTTGGCCATGGCCTGTGAAACATGATTGTCTGAATGATGTTGCACTGCTGAAATCCTCACTTGGTAGAGCACTGCCAACCTGATTGTAAGCACAGGAATGGTCCAAATCCCCGCTGGCCAGCTGGATGGCTCTCTTTTCAAAGTCTGTGAGAACCCTGATTTCAGGCATTTGTCCACCAGTCTGCAACCTTTCCCTTTTGTTGTGTGCTAGCTTGTCCTGCATGAATAGAGATGGAGAGGATGTAAGCAGGATGCCTGCCAGGCCAGATGATAAGTATGCCTGGCATCTGTGGATGGTGGGTGGTCCCATGGACGAGATGAGGACAATGAAGGTGTGCGTGAATGGTGATGTCCCTTGAATTGGCAGTGAGTGAGGGCCCTGCAGATGTGTCATGGGTTTGTGAGTGTGTGAGTTGAGAGTGATGAGAAGAGTGACTTATCCTGGCCGACCGGAGGAGGTAAATCATCCTCTTGCGGCACTGGGTGGCTGTCCTCTTTTGCAGGGCATTGGCACTGACCACCAATGCCACCGTATTCCAAGCCGGATTATTGATGTTGCTGCCCATCCTGTGGCCAGAGCAGGAGTAGAGGACATCACGGCGGGCCTCCATTGTGTCCAAAAAGTGCTTGAGGGACGTGTCATTGAATCTGGGGGGGGCTGCAGTTTTCTTGCCTTTCATGCAGCAGTCTTGGGCTGGAAGTACTGAGAAGTGTGTACATGGCTTCACTTTAAATATGGCACCCAGCATGATGAAGCGGCGAGGTGATGGTGTGGCGGGCGAATGACAACTCGCCCGCCATGAAAACGATGTGTCTCCTGGGAATCCATAATTAATGCGGTGCGTTTGGGATGATACAGCATGAGAAGCCACCATAGCGGCTGGTGGGTAAAACATCCTTTTTACCCACCCGCTCCTGCACTTAGTGCAAACCTGGGACAATTCCACCTATAGAACAGAGTAGAGGCGCAAGCTCTTATTTTAGATTTAAGGTTGAAAAAGGAGTAACAAGAAAAATGTACTAGTTAAAAAGGGAAACTGATAAACATATTCAAAATATTCTTTGAAAATCTTTCAGCCACCATCTTAGTTTGTTCTCTAAACTGTGAATTTAGAACTGAAAACAAGACACATAACATAAAGCTATTGAAAGAAATCTTCAAAATGGAAAAATGTTATTAAACTTATTTATAAATAGTTTATTCCATATTTGAAAAGCTTGTAACATTATTTCTGTAAGAGACCTGTAACATGACATGACCTGAACTTGGAGTTTGTGCAGGTTCCCATAACCATTAATTAATAAAAAGACGCAAACTAGTGAAGTACAGTATCAGCTTATGATTTTGTTTTTGTCAGCAAGACCAGACATTCACACAGCATGTAATACTTCCTCTTTGATGCTCCTTAATTCTGGTGCGCCAATGTGAAATTACAGAAAATGTAAATCACTGGGACAACAAATTTTCAAACACAGAAAATGTCTGGAATTTGTTTTTTTTTTAATGCAGAAGACAAGGTAAAGCATGAATCCAACCTCTTGAGGTAACTTTCCTGAAAATCAACATAGGCTACAATAATCAAAGTATTTTTTTCCAGCAGCAAAAGCTGAAACCCAACTGTAGACCAGTGAGGTAGCAGAAACTGGGTGCTGAATTTTCCACTCCTGCAAGCAGTGGGAATCTTGGTACATGGGGGCATTTAATTTGATGGGAGGCAAAAAATCTGTTTCTTGACGGCGGGATAAACTGTGGGAATTTGGTTCTCCCGACTTTCAAGGCGGGTTAAAAGCAGGTCGAACTTCTTGACGAACATTGTCAGGAATCCCATTTGCATGTATTAGCATCTCATTCATTAAATTAAGTTAATTAAAAGGCCACCTCGCCGGAATTAAGCTCCCCCTCCAAATTACATTCCCCACTAGCAAGAATTTAGAACATTTAGATTTACAACTATATATCAGTGGCATGCACTGATGGCAAGCTTCACCTTTTCCATGACTTTGAGGTCGATAAATGTCGCTTTCTCCTCCCTGGGTTCCTTGCATAACTTCACTCACATTGAGACACTTTAGCAAACGTTGTTAAAAAGGCTGGACAAAGAAGGCAGGCGAAGACTGGGTGGGGTGGTGGGGGGGGTGGTACGGTAGAAGTGTGGAGCGAAGGCTGGAGGTGGCAGGCACACTTGCGGAGTAAGGGTTGGGAGAGTGCCGGGGGAACAGCAGCAACGTCAGGCGAAAGATATGGGGGGTGCGGGGGGAATGTCTTAGAGGGCATGGTCGGTGGTATCGATGATGGGGTCTTGGAGGGAGAATTCTGGGTACTGCTGATAGAAGGAACAGTCACAGTCAGAGGGGAGAGTGGGATGTGGTGTGGTGGCAGGTCCTGGATGAGAATCTGGTAGGTGAAAGTCTCATCGGGTGGTTTAAGGAAGGGCACAAGACAGGTGGCTCGGATAACAAGAGGGGATAGAGTCAGGGTGGGCATGGGGATGGTACGGATGTCAGCTCTAAGGGAGGAAAGCCATGTGCTGGTGGATCGTTTTAGGGTCCAGAATAACAGGGGAGAGGTTCAAGGGTGACAGAGGGGAGTGGAAGTTGGTGACAGTGCGAGGGTAGAAGATGGTGGAGCAAGTTTGAAAGGTGATGCACACCATTTTTCTAAACTGACCCTTGACAACACAGTAAGTCAATCAGTGAGATGCCTCAAGTTGGGAGGATGGCCTGTTTGAATGGCTAGCGTTCAAAGTCAGCACGTGGTCAACTAAAGTGACACCCTAATAATTATGAGGCAACTGGATGTCAAAGATGCTCACTTGTGCTCTTCTCTCTATGGTGGCACACATTGCAGCAAGTATGCAAGCCCGCATTGCAGCAGATTTATTTCCGATTCATGGATCTCATAACATCGAGATCCCAACAAGATATGAAGCTGCCATGCATTTGCCATCGGCTGCAGTCAGAGGCAGGGTTGAAAGGAAGGAGGGGGGTGGAATACTTCCAAGAGGCACAGCTGGTGGAGGGTAGCCAAGTCACAACTCCAAACCTCCATCCTTCCTGATGAAGGCTGATGGCTGACAAGGGATCATACGGTTAGCCTTTCTATGCTGCCAAAGCAATGAACTCTCTTTAGAGTTTCAGAGTAGTGGAGACAAGTGGAAGTGTCTGCTTGAGGCATTTTGCACGTGGCTCTCATTACCCTGGTCAAAGAGCAATGTCATCATACATATTCATGTATGAACAGGAGGAACACCCATCTCTGGTCTTCCAGGATGTCCTTTACTTGGAAGAGGTGGGGTGGGGATGCTATGTCTAGGTGAAGAGCATAGCATTTGCCTGCTATCTTTGAGATGGAAGGAAACCTGTAAAGGACATGCTGACATAATGTATCACTTCAATTCATTCACACATCCACTGAGGAGTTGATGATGCAGGCTGCAGACAACCCTGCATTTGTAGTGGCTCACATCCAAATGGAAAAGGAGGGCCATTGCAGGTTGGCACAGGGCCAGGAGGAGCAAGGGCCTCAGCAACAAGAGTCAACGGGGCCTCTATAAAGTCAAGAGGCTGGCAAACATGGACCACTGCGATGGCGAGCATTGGCCCGACCACAGGTGTACTTTTGGCGGTGCTCTTATCTAGAAATGAGTGAAAGCCAATGCTAGAGGCACCCTCTTATGTCCCAGGATGTGATTGCTCATAGCTGCCAGCTTCTGCAGTAAGAGCTGCAGCACAAGGACTCTGGAGGATTAGAGTGGAGCTGGCCTGCAATGAGTGAATATTTGTCCAGGTGCCCTTTAAATATGGCATCAAGGCCTTTGACCCCATGAGGTAACGCTGATGTGGGTGACTTCCTGCCCATGCCTCCCACAAGATTTGCTGAGCTCCTCATGGACGCATAACTAATAAGTGGAAGATTGCATGTGTTGACCCACACTGCTCAGCGGGAATGAGGTGCATTTTCCCAATTGCAACCAGACTTAGTTGCAGAATGGAAAATTCCATCCTAGGACAGTGTGGCATTTAGCCTCAATGGGAATTCAGCACTGAGGTATAGGCGCACAAGAATATTTACTTTTAATAAAAATAAATATTTGTTGAAGTAAGAGGTTTTTAATGTTCGTCAGAATCCTGGTGAACACTATTTTTTAAAATGTACACATAAAGGGAGTACAGCACAAGAATTTTTGTGATGCATTACCCTCTGTAACCTCACCCATTTCACACAGGAAGAGTAGGTATTTTATTGAGAATGGAGCTGAAAGTGAGTGTTGTTTTTTCAGGCCCAGGTAATAAAATAGCATATCATCCAACAGACCCTGAATAATTCCTGAGAGTTCCATTCGTTTGATTATAACTTGACATTTATTCAGCCAAAACTGGTGTTTTATGGACAACAAAGCTGGAGAGCACATTGCCAATGACCAGCTGCAGAACTACCCAATAACTTCTCCATAAGACTATAATTGGAACAGGTGGCCTGTTAACTCTAATCTCACCAACCCACCCAAGCAAAAGTCTGAGCAATCCATACTGCAAGCTCTAAAATATCAGAAACCAATATGGCAGAAAATAAATTGCACTTTTCAGCTATATTTTACCTGGGATAACTGACATGGCTAATGCTTAGAAGCTCCTAAAGTTGTACATCATTTATTTTAGCCATATTATAGCATTAAGCTGATATTGTTTTTTGATAATTGCTAACCTTTTGACAGCATCTTTCTTCTGGCTATCTATCGTGCTCCACCATTTTGAGAAGAATGAAATTTCAGACCAGATAAATTTCCTGCGAACATCTTCTTGTAGCTTCACCACCATGTTGTTCAGGATATGTTGGGTCTGATCTTTGTAGTATTCGTCAAATGTTTTCAGCCAACCTGGCAACAATTAATAACATGAATCTTAAAATGTTATTAATTTCAATTCAGCATCTTTCAAAAGTCTGCATATTTACTAATATCCTTAACATTTTATAAGCTTTACTGATAGGGGCACATGGTCAGAGAGGGCAGAATTCAGCCTGAGAGAGTATATTTAGGAATTTGGTTCAAGGTAGGAATTCAATGCAAAGCGGGAAAGGGGTGCCTTAGGTAAGGTCCACTGGAAGAACTAAAGTGTGCTGAGTGAGGAGTTCGGTGAAGGATGGGGGTATTTTTGCCTCTATTCTTTTTCAGCCCCCAGTATTTAATTTCCACTTTGGTGCAGCAAAAGGAAAGATAAACCTGTAACTGGTATTATTAGTTTTATCAGTATTGTAAGTACTGTATTCTTTTATCAGTATTGTAAATTTTACTGGCAGTGCCGAAACCCATTGGGAGGATAGGCTTTATTAATTATTAGCAATTATTAATTAATTAACATATATTGGAGGTGGCAGGACAGGTGATATGCTGCGATTGCAGGATGTAGGAGACCATGGATACTGGTGTCATCCAGGGCAAACACATCTGCAGTAAGTGTTTGCGTCTGCAGGAACTTTGGCTCTGAATTATTGAGCTAGAGGCTGAGCTGCAGCTGCAGTACATACCAGGGAGGGAGAAAGTTACCTGGACACTTTATTCCAGGAGTCAGTCCCACCCCTTAGGATAGAGTCTTCTGATTTGGTCAGTGGTCAGGGACAGGAGAGTGTGACTGCAAGTGAGGCAAGTAAGGGGGCCCAGAGGGCAGGAGTGCTGGAGCCTTGGCCCTTGGAATTGTCCAACAAGTTTGAGGTTTTTTCAGCTTGTTTGGGTGAGAGTGGAGACTATAGGGTGGATGAGCTAATTGTACAGGAGACCATTCAAGTGGGGGGAGTTACAAGGAATGTGGTGGTAGTAGCAGACAGTATAGTCAGAGGGATTGACACTGTTCTCTGTAGCAAAAAGCATGAGTCTAGACGGCTGTGTTGCCTGCCTGGTACAAGGGTTCATGACATCTACTCGGGGCTGGAGAAGAACTTGCCATGGGAGGGGGAAGACCCAGTCATCATGGTCCATGTTGATACCAAATGACATAGGCAGGACAAAGAAGGAGGTTCTGCATGGTCATTATGAGGAGCGTGACGCCAAATTAAGAAGCAGAACCACAAATGTCATAATCTCAGGATCAGTGTCCTTGAGAGCCACATAACTAGGAAAGTAGAGAGCATTTTAAAATAATTAGTGGTGGCAAGGGTACAAATTTGGGAAGATGTGGTCAGTCAAATAGTAGAGGCACAGCAAAAGAGGAAGGTATTATTACAGGAAATGAGAAACAGACCAGGACAGGAAGGGATAGAGAGTACAAATCTAACAGTATATCAACAGATGAGACTAGAGGTTATAAAAAGAATAAAAGGATGAAACTGAAGGCTCTGTATCTGAATACACGAAGCATTCAAAACAAAACAGATGAACTGAGAGCGTACATAGAAATAAATAAGTACTATTTGCCAGCCATTACAGGGACATGGCTGCAGGAGGGCATGGATTGGGACCTGAATATTAAAGGGTATAGGACATTTATGAAGGAGAGGAAGTGTGGAAAAGATGGAGGGGTGGCTCTGTTAGTTAATGACGGTATTAGCATAATATAGAGGGATGACCTAAGTTCAGGATACGAGGGTATGGAAACAGTTTGGGTAAAGATAAGAAATGGTAAAGGCAAGGAGTCACATATAGGAGTTGTGTAACCACATGGTAGGATGGAGTATAAAGGAAGAAATAATTGGAGTTTGTTAGAAAGGCACAGCGATAATCATGGGAGCTTTTAATGTAACTATAAACTGGAAAGTCAGCTGGACAAAGGTAGCCCACGTGAGGAGTTCATAGAATGTTTCCAGCATATTCTGGAGCTAACCAGGCTGCAGGCTATACTAGACCTGGTATTGTGCAACAGTATGGGATTAATTAATGACCTCATAATGAAGGCACCCCTAGGTAGCAGCAGCCATAATTTAATTGAATTTTATATTCAGTTTGATGAAGAGAGGAGTGGGTCTGAAACTACGTTTTTAAACTTAAATAAGGGCAATTATGAGGGCATGAAAGCAGAGCTGGCTAAAGTGAATTACGGGATGGATCAATAGAGATGCAGTGCTAAACATTTAAGGGGATATTCCGGAACACACAGAATAGATACATTCCAAGGAGAAAAAGTCCAAGGGACAGACACACCATCTGTGGTTAACTAGAAAGGTTAAAGGTAGTATTGTCATGAAGCTATTAATGTATATATTGCTATTGGAAATTATTTTTTTAAAATAGAGGTTTAGACTGTGGGTGTGTCTATGTGTGTTTTAACTGGATTAAAGCCACCTGAGATCGGGTCCGTGCTGCCATTTTACGTGGGCAGGCCAATTAAGGCCAGCCCAGCGTGAATCACGGCTCCCGAGGACAGCGGGAGTGGGCAGGCGGCGGCGGGACCGCAATGACCGCCGGGTGCAATGGCAACCTGGCGGCCTGTTTTAAAAAAGTTGCTGTAGCCTTGCAAATCATGGTCAGTGGAAGGGCTCCCCAGAGCGCTGCTGGTGAGCAGGCCAGGCAGGAAGGTAGGGCAGGGGGGCACTGTGCCCCTCATTTTTCTGATGATTGCCTTGCTGCCCTCCTCAAGGAGGCGGCAGTACGGCGGGAGGTCCTCGTACCCCAGGGCAGGAGGAGGAGGCCCCCCCAAATGTCCAAACGTGCCTGGGAGGAGGTGGCGGAGATGGTGAGCTCCCGCGACATGGTGCAGCGCACCTGGATCCAGTGTTGCAAGCGCTTCAATGACCTGTTGCGCTCAGGAAGGGTGAGTACCATGTTGGCATTGGTCACTTAACTCAGCAGGTTGGTTTCCCCCCCTGGAACCCCCACTCTCCCAAGTCTGAATGTAGTGACTGCATTGAATCATTGATGGCATGTGTCCTTCGCTGGGTGGGCCAGCAGATATTGCCCATGCTGAGGTCACCCAGAGAGGGTGGTGAAGAGATGGGTTCTGTCCCCGCAGCATACGGTACACTGAGACCCACATTATTGTTTTGGGGGCAACCTGGAGGAGCTGGACCTAGGCGCAGTGCTGGAACTCCAGGACATGTCAAAGTCAGGGTGATGACATACTGGGAGGGGAGCTTCAAGGTGGCGTGGCACCAATCGATCTGCTGTCCTCTGCGCTCCACGTGCTTGCGCCTGCTCACTATGGAAGGTTAGATCGTGTGGTGCCTCATGTGATGTAGGTAACATTTGGCCAAGGGAGCGGGGAGGGGGGGAACAGGCCTAGCATCTTTGTGTGAGTGTTCGGCAGCAGTGTTGTGAGGAGGCACTGGAGCCCTACAATGTCCCACTTTGATTGGGGTGGGCCGTCCCCAAAGTGAATCCAGATACAAGTAGTGCAAATCAATGTTCTTCTTTCCTTTTCAGGAGAAGAATGCACATAATGGTGAGGACTGGCAGTGGCCCAGCACAGTTGGCAATTCTCAGCTGCTTTGAGCAGGAAGACCTAGATTTGGAGAGGCACCATGTGCCCAGGTCCACTGGAGTTGGTAAGGCTGGGGTGCCACAGGCAGGTATGTATGCCCAGCAGTGAGGTCACCATTGTTCTCCCAACAGCCATGGCAGTGCTGAATGTTCAGTGATTGAAGTTTGCAACATGGCTTGACCATTGCTTATGGAAGGATGAGCGCATAATGATCCGGGGGATAGGTAAGCACATTGACACTGTCTCCACATTAACTGATCCAATGTCCTTGTTCTTCCTTTCAGCATCAGCGGAGCAGGGCCGGGAAGAGGAGCAATAGGGGCCCCCTCTCAAACCTGAGGGCCCTAAAGTCTCATCAGCGTCACACCATCTCTGCCAGGCAGGCACCAACACAGATACTAGCACCTCGGTGGGAATTAGAATATCGGCTAGTGTCCCGGGACACAGCGGTGAGGGCACTTCACAGAAACTGGAGGAGCTAACAGAGACAGAGAGAGCCCATGGTGCCAGCAGTCGGAGGACTGCAGGGAACCAGGCACATGCTCAGTCGGTGCCTGATGTGCCTCTGGAGTCATCCACGACGCAGCAAACACAGGAAATGCGGCTGGGTGTGCAAGAGCATCTGGGGGAGATACATGACACTATGCTTGGCTTGGTGTCCGTGGTGGAGGAGTCTACGTGGACTATTGCCGAAGCAATGAGCCTCATGGCCGAGCTCCATGCGTCCTCCATGGAGAGAGTGGCAACTCTCATGGAGAGGCTCCTTCAGGAGACCAATCGAGGCTTCCCGGGGATGCGCTCGGACCATCAAGCCTTCACATCGGCATTGACCTCAGCTGGTCATTGCCAATGTGGGAGATGGTCTGGGCACCAAGTTTCCCAGCTCGGTGCCCATCCATCCACAGTGAGCAGGGAGGTCTGAAGCGACATCACATTGGCGCAGCAGCTTCCTGTCGTCTCTGTGGGCTCCTCTCAGGGTGCTCTGGATGAGGGCAGCAGCTCCTCCGCCCCTCTGCCAGTGACCGTTGCATCTGGTG
This sequence comes from Carcharodon carcharias, assembly GCF_017639515.1. Classification (NCBI taxonomy): domain Eukaryota; kingdom Metazoa; phylum Chordata; class Chondrichthyes; order Lamniformes; family Lamnidae; genus Carcharodon; species Carcharodon carcharias. Next base: position 123,685,701 of record NC_054470.1, read on the forward strand.
AGGCTGCAATGACAGGGGAGATGCCAGCTGTGGAATTGGCAGCTCCCTCCCAGGCGGGGCCAGCACAGGCTCCATGGACCAGAGGGTGACCGCCAAGGTCACTGAGGCCAACAGGACAGCAAAGTGAGCAGGCTGTCTCAGATGGCACTCCCAGTGAGGGGTCAGCACCAAGACGTGGCACCCGAAAACGTAAACATAAGACACCTTAGGCATACCACAGGTTTATCACTGGTGCTTTTGTGTTGGCCCGCAATGAGGTCTTTATGAGTTGGCGTGATTTTTAACACCTTTGACATTTTGTTTTCTTAAGTTCCTTTGGGTGTAATATTAAATTCAGACCTGTCACCATTCCTGAGGGTGCCTCTTTTCTTCTGCAGGTGGATGGTTTCCAAAAATGTGATGTGCTTTGTGGAACATTCAGCTTTATTAACAAAGCCCTTAGTTAATGTTCCTAACCAGGCAGATTTGGCACTTAGGCATTTAGTATGAAGCCTGCAGCCCAGGCTTGCCTTGGTGGTCCATATGTGGTGTGCTAGCTGAAGGTTCATTGGATTAAAACCTCCTGGGTGTCCCTGCCTCCCTGGAGTATGCCCAGGTCAGGTCTACCCCCTCAGCATTTCCCTGTGCTTGCTCATCCTCAGATTCACTACTGAGCTCATCGTGTGCAGCCGGAACTACTGCGTCTATGTCTTCATCGTCCACGGCGTCCCCACTTTCCAGTGCAAGATTGTGGAGAGCGCAGCATGTAACCAATAGCGACACATGATTTGGGGGTACTGCAGTGCAGCCCCTGAGCGGTCCAGGCATCGGGAGCGCATCTTAAGAAGACCAATGGCTCTCTCCACCACAGCCCTTGTGGAGGAGTGGTCTCTATTGTGCCACTGCTCAGCTTCTGTTCTTGGATGGCAGAGGGGCGTCATGAGCCACTTTCTGATGGGATAGCCCTTGTCACCCAGTAACCATCCATCAAGCCAGGCTGGAGCACTGAAGAGCCCCGGCACCTGGGAATGTCTGAGGATGTAGGTGTCATGGGAGCTGCCTTGCTACCTTGCAGAGATTTGTAGAATCACCATCCTTTGATCACACACTATCTGCATATTCATGGAGTGGAAGCCCTTCCTGTTGACAAAGGCACCGGGCTCACCCTGCTGGCATCTTGATGGCCACATGTGTGCAGTCTATTGCACCCTGGACGCAGGGGAAGCCAGCAATCACCACAAAGCCTCTGGCTCGCTGTTTCTGGCTTGCCTGGTCCCAATGGAAGTGGATGAAGGTCAATGCACGCCTGAACAGAGCATCTGTACCTGCTTGACACAAGTGTTGACAGCTGATTGGGAGACACCACAAAGATCACCCGCCGACCCTTGGAAGGAGCCAGAGGCATAGAGGTTGAGGGAAGCTGTGAACTTTAGAGCCGCTGGCATGGGGTGTCCACCCACACAGTTCGCGGAGATCTCAGGCCCAATCATCTGACAGATATAGTTGACTGTCTCCCTTGAGAGAAGGAACCTCCTTCAACACTGCACCTCAGTCATATTGAGGTAGCTGCTTCGCCGCCTGTATACCCTGGCAGCAAGGATAGTGGCATCTTCTGTGGCCCCTTCTGCCTTGGACTACCTCTTGGCCCTGCGCCCCTTGTGCCTGCGCCTGTCCTCCCAAAGGTGGCTCCCCTGGAGGATTAATGTACACTCCTGGCCTCCTTCCCCTTCTAGCCCTCCCTTCCTCCTCAGAGGAGATGCCTCCAGTGGAAAGTTCAGCTCCCATTCCCAGCTAAGGGAAGGCTTCCTGAAATCTGCAGGCCCAAAAATGATTCCTCACTGCAGAGTGCTGACCTGAAGTTTGTGAGTCCAGACCAAGCAGCTGGTATGCATTTGAAGTACTGTAGATCACACAGGCAAGTGTCAGTAACTTTGAAAAAACAATATTTGATAGAGCACACTCGCAACCCCACTGAGCCCTCTTATCCCACCCGTGGATGAGGTTTATACAAATGTGTCCTACCCACCTGCCCGTTGCGCCCATGCGCCGACCAGAAGATTGCATGGGCGCCGAAAAATCGCCATCGATTGGCGCCTCAAAGGCCTTAAGTGGCCTCTTAATTTATGGAGTGCGCACATCGGAGATCAACGCACGCCCACCCAATGTAATATCACGATAGTGCGCGGTGATGTCGGGATGCTCGCCCAACGTCACCACGCGTCATTTTACATGCGGGCAAGGGGGCCCCCCCCCCCCCCCCCCCGCCCCCCACCGCATGCCAATGGGAAAATTCCGGCAATAGATAGGTTAAGTGAGTGGGAAAAGATCTAGCAAACGGAGTATAATGGCCCGTTAAGGCCATTAAGTAATCAATTAACTTAAATGCTTCGCTGGTTGTCCGACCTAACGGTTGGCGGGCAGGAGAAAAGACCAAGCGGCCATTGCATTTTTTTGGAAATCTCAGCCACAGCAGGATGAGCTTTCCAAAAGCAAATAAAAATAAAATATTTTTAATTTTTCATTAACATGAGGGGACATGTTTCATGACATTGTTGTTTCTTAAATTATTTTTTTCATATCTCTTCATCTCCCTGAGGCAAAACTCAGCACTGCCACTCGCATTTCACGTTGGGCAGGCCTTAATTGGCCACCAGCATGAAATCGCGGCCCAGTGCCAATCACGGGTGGGGTTAGCTTCCCAACCGCCCCTGCCCAACTCCGCCGAGCCCACCCACCAAGGGCAAGTTTCTGCCCCGTATCACAACATGTCTCATGCAGTGCAAATATTAAAAACAATTTGGACAATATAATGAATTAATTGTGTATCTAAACACTGTAAAAGTGACAGTAAAAATCTCAGTAATCTGGCACAGAAAGCAAAGTTGCACATCAAAGCTCACCCTGTAATCCCAGCAAAACAGGAACTGTAATCACTATTGGCTTCAAATAAGAAAAGAAAATTATGCAAAGCTACCAATATACTCTTCCCAGTGTTTTTATTAGCAACATACATCACTCACTTCGGCCCACAAAGATCAGTTCACGGCAGACATCTGTTCAGGTCAATTACCCTTCTTCAGTTTTAAAATGACTTGACACCTTCGGTGGAACCTTTTGCTCTGAATTTTAAGTATGGTGGCAGGCATGGAAGTGCGTGTGATTCCCACTGGGCTGGGTGGCGGGGGTTGGGGGCAGTCGGCCACAGCTGAGCAGGCACGATCTTGCACTGTTCAGCTCATTAATTATGCATCCATGCAGAGCACAGTGAATCTTGTGGTGGGGGTAGGCAGAAAGTTGCCCTCGTTGCCATTACCTCATGGGTTCGAAGGTCCGGGTGCTATATTTAAAGGGTACCTGGACAGGTTCCCTCCCTTCCTTTCTTAACCTGTCTCCCAGGTCCAGCCTCTGCGCCCCACTTCCACCTTATTTTCTTCCAGCCTTCGCGCAGGTTGTGCCACTGGTACCCGATATGAGTGAAGTTATGAGCAATCCCCAAGAAGGCAGAAACAGTGTCTACTGACCTCAAAGTCATGGAAGAGGTGAAGCTCGCCAGGTGCATGCTACTAATATACAGTTGTAAAGCTGAACGTTCTAATTTCCCGTTGGTGGGAACTTGATACCGGCAAGGTGACCTTTTAATGAGTATGCATGTCATGCTAATGCATGTAAAAGGGCTTTCCAATATTGTCAGGAAGCTCCACCTGCCTTTAAAGTCCTGAGAACAGAATTCCAACAGTTCATCCTGACATCGGGAAACTGATGTTTTGCCTCACAGTAAATTAAGTTCCCAAGCCTGCCGCAATTCCTGCTGCTGGTGGGACCGGAAGATTGTGCCCCTTAATTCTGCTTCTCTCTCCACAGACGCTGCCCGACCTGCTGAGTATTTCCACCATTTTTCATTTCATTTTTCAGATTTCCAGCATCAGTATTATTTGGCTTTTGAAAAACTATTTGTATGTGAGGTCTTCAACCATTACATTCATTGTTCTCAAAAGGTTAATTACAAGGAAACTTTTTGTAGAATTTTAATCTAAAACCTATAGGTTATGCCCACCCTATAAACCAGGATTATGATCAGCATTTTGGAATTTCGCAGTAGTATTGTAAGCAAGTTCTATAACAAATCTGTCTGTTTATGCAGCTGTCCCAATATAATACTTCTAAAATACTATATTGAAAACAGAGCTAACCTAGTACATATACTTTTTAGTGTGACACAGCTAAATGCAGAGTAAAGCTCCATTGACTCTTACCCCAGCAATGTGCTGCAGCCAGCCTAACTCAAATGAGCATCCCCTGAGGCACCATTGAGATAATCTTTCCACTTCCCACACTTCCCAACCTCAGGCCCGTCAGAGTGCTAATTAGGGCATCATTAGGCAACATTTTTGCAAACGTCCAAGTCCAACAGAAACAGGGCTGAGACTGCCCAAACCCCTTTCATGGGAGGATCCTTATAGCCAACAGATGGAGGGGGAGTTTCACCTCATCAGTTTGAATTTTGACGGCAGATCCCAAAAATGAAAAGTCAGTAGCTAAGCCACAACACCACCCAGTTCTGCAACAGCACACTGTAACACCTTGCTGCCTTGTCACCTCGCCAGGTGAGTGAGGCAACTAGGTATAATGTGCTAAAACTGTTAGACTGAGCATATCAATACCTATTGCTTGCATTCAGAATTATGCCAGTTGACACTAATCTTCTAATCCCATTATTCACAAGAATCACAGAATAATAGAATGATGCAGCACAGAGGGAAGACATTCAGCCAACAGTGCCTGTATCTAATTCTCTGCAGCTACAGTTTTGATCTCCTTACCCAAGGAAGGACATACTTACCATAGAAGAAGTTCAATGAAGATTCACTAGGCTGACTCTTGGGATAAGAAGATTATGCTATCAGGAGGGATTGAGTGGAATAGCCCTAAATTCCCTAGAGTGCAGAAGAATGACAGGTGACATTATTGAAACATAAAATTCTTAGGAGAATGAACAGGGTAGAAGCTAGGAGGATGTTTCTCCTGGGTGGTGAGTATAAAAATAGGAATCACAGTCTCAGAATAATGGGTCAGTCATTTCGGACTGGGATGTGGAGAATTTCTTCAAAGGGTGAGTTAAAGGGTGAATTCTCCACTGCAAACAACAGTGAATTCTCAATCATTGAGTACACTCAAGTCAAAGAATTACAGATCTTTGGATACTAAGGAAACGAAGGGTCATCTGGATAGTTTGAGAAGGTGTAGCTCATGTGGCAAATCAGCCATAATCTAACTGAATGGCAGAGTAGGCTCAAGGAGCCGAATTAACTACTCCTGTTCTTATTTCTTATGGCCTCAGAATATCCCAAAGCACTTTTGAAATGCAGTCACACTGCTGTTGTGTAAGAAACTCAGCAGTCACTTTGTAACAGCAAAGCCCCACAAGCAGCAATGTGATAATGAGCAGATAATCTGTTTTAGTGTTCGTGATTGAGCGATGAACAGGATACCAGTGATGCCCCTGCTATTTTTTGAAATTGTACAAGGGTATCTTTTACATCCACCTCAGTCCTGGTGAGGTTCCCACTGCATTATGAATCGAAATGTAAATTCAATAGCTGCTATATCAAATATTTCTATTCTGTATATCCATGAATAATCTGATTTCTTTTGGTCTCCCCATTTCCACTCCTCTTCTGATTCATTACTGGATGTTTCTACCTTTCAATGTGAAAACGTCATTTGGCTGAACCAGTCTATGTTAGCCTTGAGCATCCAAGGAAGTAAATAATCCTAATAGCATTTACTCATCTTGTTTCCATATCCCTTCAAGCCTTTTCCTAAATTCACCTAAGAATTCTAATCTCAAATGCTGACCTAATTTCTGCTCCATTCACCAAATCTGCAAGTCTCACAAATAGCTGTGCAAAAGGAATTTTGTATGGCCTCAGTTGTTTATATACAATCCAGTATCTATAACTCCTCATTCTTGATTCCTTAATTATTGAGAACAGTCTGCTTCGATCTACCCTGTTCATTCTTTTCATAATTTTAAAATTTTCTATTATATTTGCCTGTAATCTGCATTGCTGTAGAAAATCCCAAATTTTTCAAGTCTTTTTTCATATTTGTACTTTCTCATGCAAGGCAACAACCTAATAAATCTGTATGGTAGTTATTAGATTTGATCCACCTGGCACACATCATCTGCCATGTCATAACACTCCACCAAAGTCCAAGTCGTGGCAGGTGCTTCGATGTACCTTGGTTCTGCTGCAGTCTGAGGCCACTACATGGGGATCATCAGCCACATCCTCTGTGGGTAGCCCTTGTCCCCGAGGAGCCAACCCTGCAGCCTCTCTGCACCCTGGAAGATGTCATGGATCTGAGACCTGCTAAGTCGTGAATCGTCCCTGGGAATCGTGCACAGACCTGCAGGATGTGTTTGTGGTGGTCGCCCTTGCAGTTGATGTAGTTGACTGCCTGTTGCCACAGAGATCCAGACCCATGTGAGTGCAGTCGATGGTACCCTGTGCCTGTGGAAAACCTGAGATCTGCGCAAATCCCAACGCTCTGGCTTCCTGGCTTTCCTGGTCCCGAGCGAAATGCACAAAGTTCTGTGCCTTCGCGAAGATGGTGTCCATGACCTCCTGGATGTACTTGTGCATGGAGGCTTGTGAAATCCCGCACAGGTCACCTATGGAGCCCTGGAAAGAGCCACTGGCGTAAAAATTGAGTGCCGTGGTCACTTTCATGGTCACTGGTAGTGAATGCCCTCAATGTCCTCGTGGGCCAAATCCTGCAGCAGGTGGCATATGTGACCAACCAGTTCCCGAGACATGCACAGTCTTCAGCGACACTGGTTCTCAGTCACCTGCAGGAATGCAAGCACTGTCTATAGAGCCTGGGTCTAGCAAGGTGCCTATGAGCGATGGCTTGCTATGGATCTTCAGCTGCATGCGTAGCAGACCTTGCCGTCCCTTCAACTTGAGGGAGGTGCTCCTCCGTTTGCCGAGCCAGGCACCTCCGCTGCTTTCTTCTTCTTCTCTGGTCTCTGTAAGCCATGAGACATACCACTAAATCACCAGGCTCCACAATCCTGATGTTCTCCTCCTGCAGGATCAAAGAGAAAGATGCGCGGGTTAGCATGGGTGTACTAAGAACCTCTCTTGGTTAAGTCTGAAGGCCCCTTCACGCATGCAGGAAAGTGCTGGTAACCACTTGGATGGCCAGCTTGTAGTGTGCTCACTGGATGTCTAAATCCCCACCCACCTACACCTCACTCCACTTGACCGATTGGCAGCAGATTTGGCCATTGGACTGCATGCTGTGTTCTCATCTCAGGTGCAGGCATTCTCCTAACCCACACTGTAAGGCTGCACTGTGAGCTTGAACCATAATGGATACTGGTCCAAACCTTAATAAAGATATTGCCAGGGGCTGTGAGTGTCTCCACCGGTGACTGTGTCATGGCTATCTTTCGCAAGGGGATTGTACAACTTGCCCAGTCAGCCAATTGCTCTGCTGACCCCCAAAATGCACAATAATTTGCAGTCTGAATCCAAGGGATTAAGAGTTCTGGAGCATTTGGTGGCACTTGCACGATTTTGTGATGCTTATGTAGGCAGAAAAGCTTCAGAAGCCCGACTCAAGCATGTCAATGGAGCTGCAGCTGAATGGTCTCAACTGCGGAAGAATGCTCATTTTTGACAAGCTTTTCCAAGTGAGTGGCCACTTCCCTCGCCACCACTCCCCCCACCTTTCCGGCATGTGCCTGAGTGTTTCTTTCTGTCCCCCAACCCCACTCCTGGTCTGACCCGCACTCCAGCCCTTGCCCCAGCACCACAAAGAAAGCCTGCCAGGAAAAAGCAACTTGCCTATGCCCCCCGCGAACGCACAGCGCCTCTTCCTTGAAGTCTTACAGTTGATACTCACGAGAGTTGTGCAGGTTTGTGTGCACTCACCTCCAAGTTCTCCTCAAAGTTCAGGTCACCGGGTGCACGCCTTTAAAAGGCAGTCGTGAAGCACGCTGTTCTGTAGTCACGCCGAGGTGGGAGGTAAATTTGACATGGGGGGTGATTCTAGTGAGCAGGGCTTATAGCTAAATGCAAGTGTATTAAAACGACATTCCCGACATGCGGCGGCGGGAAACGCGGCCTGGCATTGATGAGTGCAGCAGAAGATCACAAACTGGTTTCACGATAGCGTGAAACCAATTCTGGCCTTCTCGCCATATTGTTGATCCCCAACCCGCCATTATATCCGATGTCAATGGGGCCAGAAAATTCTGGCCTTGGTCACTTGCCCGGCACCAAGTCTTTTATTTCTTTAATATCCTTTAATGGAGGCATAGACTGAGTTTGCAAATTCCTGCTTCAAGAATAGTTTGGTTTCTAACTTAAATCTTTAGATCTGAGCTGAGCCCCTGAAAATCAAAAAGTAGCCCCCAAAAACCAAAACAAGTCTTCCAGAAAATCTCAAAAAGAGCCCTCAAAAAAAGTTATTTTGAGCCCTGCATTCAATGATTCTCCTTTTACTGATCACCTGCACATAATGTAATCGCTCCTTTTGATGATTTTGAAATATTCTCCTCAAACTTTCTTATCGCTTTCTCTTTCCTCTCTTGAGCTTTTTTTCTTACTTGCTCATATGACTTTTTTTTAAATTATAACTTTATTATCCCCATTGGCCTCCTTCCATTGTACTGTTTTCTAATTCATTTATTTATCCATGGCATCCTAAAACTGCTAGGTTCTTCCTTCCACTTTGACTTTCATGAAAAGCAAAAAAAAATCTAATTATCCCAAGCTTCAAAGGACCAGCCATATCAATTCTATAGATAACGAACTGTGAAAATATTGGATACTCTACAATGAGTGGTCCATCTCCTGACTCCTCAGATCTCCACCCTGACAAGGCTCAAATTAGGATTGTGATGAAATACCCACTGGATGGCTTCAGCCACAGAGACACTCAAGAAACTTGACATCTTGCAAGATAGAGAACATAAGAACATAAGAAATAAGAACAGGAGTAGACCATTCGGCCCCTTGAGCCTGCTCCGACATTCAATAAGATAATGACTGATCTTTTGTGTTTCACTTTCCACTTTCCCATCTAACCCCAATAACCTTTGATTCCCTTGCCTAACAAGAATCTATTTAAAACAAAAACAAAAACAGAATTACCTGGAAAAACTATCTATCTACCTCTGCCTTAAAAATATTGAATGACCCTGCCTCCTCCACCTTCTGAGGTAGAGAATTCCAAAGTCACACAACCCTCAGAGAAAAAAATTAGGACATCTCTGTCCTAAAAGGGCGACCCCTAATATAAAAACAGTGCCCCTAGTTCTGGACTCACCCACAAAAGGCAACTTCCTTTCAATGTCCACCTTATCAAGGCCGTTCAGGATCTTGTATACTTCAATCAAATCACCTCTCACTCTTCTAAACTCCAGCCCAGTCTGTCCAACCTTGCCTTATAAGGCAACCCACTCATTCCAGCTACCAAACCTCCTTTGAATCACCTTCAATACATTTACATCCATCCTTAAATAAGGAGAACAAAACTGCACACAGTATTCGAGGTGCGGTCTCACCAATGCCCTGTATAACTGAAGCATAACATTCTTACTTTTAAGTTCAATCCCTCTTGTAATAAAAGATAGCATTCCATTAGCCTTCTTAATTACTTGCTGTACCTGCATATTAACTTTTTGTGACTCATACTAGAACACCTGGATCCTTCTGCACCTCATAATTATGCAGCCGTTCTCCATTTAAGTAATACTCTGTTTTTTTGTTCTTCCTGCCAAAGTGAACAAGTTCACATTTTCCAATATTAAACTCCATTTGCCAGATCTTTGCCCATTCATTCAACCTATCTATATCCATCTACAACCTCCTCATGTCCTCTTCGCAACATACTATCATACCTATCTTTGTGTCATCTGTAAACTTAACTACCAAGCTTTCATTCCCCTCACCTAAGTCATTGACATAAATCATAAAAAGTTGAGGCCCTATGGGACTCTACTTATCACATCCTAACAATCAGAAAAAGATCCATTTATACACACTCTCTGCTAGCCAGCCAGTCTTCTATCCAAGCTAATATGTTACCCACTACACCACGCACTTTTATTTTCCGTAATAATCTTTGATGTGGCACCTTATCAAATGCCTTCTGGAAATCCAAGTACAGTACATCTACAGGCTCCCCTTTATCCACTGCACAAATTACTCCTTCAAAAAACTCCAATAGCTTGGTTAAATATGACTTTCCTTTCACAAAACCATGCTAACTCTTCCCTATTGCCTTGAGCGCTTCTAAGTGCCCAGCTATAACCTCGTTAACGAATGATTCTAATAACTTCCCCATGACAGATATCAAGCTACCTGGCCTATAGTTTCCTGTTTTCTGCCTCCCTCCCTTCTTGAATAGAGGGGTCATATTTGCTACTTTCCAATCTGATGGAACCTTTCCAGAATCTAGCGAATTTTGGATAATTAACACCAGCGCATCAACTTATTAGCTACCTCCTTTAAGACCCTAGGATGTAGTCCATCGAGACTTGGAGACTTGCCAGCCTGCAGCTCCATCAATTTGCTCAGTACCATTTCCCTAGTGATTTCAATTTCACCATGTTTCTTCTTCTTGTTCACCTCCTGATTTGCAGCTATTACTGGAATGTTTTCTGTATCCTCTATAGTAAACACAGAAGCAAAATATTTGTTCATTTATTCCGCCATTACCTTATTATCTACAATTAACTCCCCATTGTCACTCTCTGGAGGACCAACACTCACTTTGCTTACTCTTCCTTTTTAAATAGGTGTAGAAACTCTTGTTATCCATTTTTACATTTCTAATTAGCTTCCTCTCATACTCTAATTTCTTTCTCCTGATTAACCTTTTAGTCATTCTCTGCCGTTCTTTATATTCTTTATATAGAGCAGCTCACACAATTGGCTCCTGCATCATTAGACTCAATATCCACTCCCTTCACCAGCAGTGATGATGATGATATCCATCAAAGTCTTGACTGAAGCGAGTAAATGATGGAGATTTGTAAGGTCTGGAGGTGGGCCACTCATTACAGGATGCACTGTAACAACTCACCATGGATTACTTCAACTCTCCCATGACCTTTACCACCAAGAACAATGTTATGAAAATGTGTTATAGGAACATAGGAACAGGAGAAGGCCATTCAGCCCATCGAACCTGCTCCACTATTCAAAACAATCATGGCGATCGAACACTTGGATGCCTTTTACCTATCCTATCCCCATAACTCTTTATGTTATTGTTAATCAGAAATCTATCAATCTCTACCTTAAACATACAGAATGACTAAGCTTCCATGGCCCTTTGCGGTAGAGAAATCTAAAGATTCACAACCCTCTGAGTAAAGAAATTTCTCCTCATCTCGGTCCTAAGTGGCTTCCCCCTTATTTTGAAATTGTGTTCCCTGGTTCTAGACTCTATAGGTCAGAGCTAGAATTGCAAGAGAGAGAAAAGGTAAAATAAAGTCAGGAGTGAGAAAAGGAAGGAGAATGAATGTTTCAAAGAGATAAAGAGAGTAGTAGGAATGGAGGGAAGAAAGAGAACTTCAACTAAAAAAGCTTGAACTAAGAGAGACTACCTATATAAAATATTAATTTATAATGTCATCAGTTAGACATACCTATGTATTGAATTTTTTTGAAATAATCACTTTTCCTAAGCAAAGGACACTGGCTTACAGCACCACTATGTTGAACTTGCGAAGGATACAAGCCGCTTTTATGGAGACACCGAGTCTATGGAGCTCTCAGAGAGAGGTCATATGATCCAGCTCTTGGTTGTAAAGAAAATACTGGATTTTTGCATAATCAGAGAAACTGCCACAGGGGCAACAGCCTTGCCTCATTTCTATTTCTTCTGAAACCTCTCTCATCAAAGCTGAGCTGTTTGTGATTTGAAAAACCCACCAGAAGACCTCATTGCTGCAAACTGAGAGTTCTTAAAGGATAATTCTGAATCAACACTACTGTGTCTAGTGAGAAACCCCAAGAACCAGCAACTACTGAGCAGTGGGACCCTTCAGCTGTAAACAAGCATCTGGGCACTCTGGATATCGTTTTCTGACTTTACTCGTTACTTGGCCAAGGTTTAACGATCTGATACTGTGTAGAGTTTTATTTCTTTTTTTAGCATGCTTGGGAGGATTGTGGGTGTGTTGCTTTTTGCATTAGAGGATAGTTAGACATGTTGGCACATTTTAAAGCTTTTGTTAATAAGTTCTACACCTTTACATGAGTGAGTTTTAGCATATATGTATATATATATATATAATTGGCAATATTACCTTCCTTTTAAATTCAAATTCTGTTATAACCAACTCAGGAGTGGGACAAAGAGGGGAGTCAGTTCATCCGTTAATGTGGTCATAACAGATATTTGGGTTTTACATCCAGCATCCAAACGCATAGACGAACAAGTGTAATTGGAAGTGGGAACTAAACTAATCCCTAGACATAATTTAAAAACACCAGTACATTAGAGCAAACCCATACTAACCAAAATGTCCAATTTCAAGGCTAGTGTGTTTTTAGAACAGGATGAAATAACTTGGAACAGTTTAAAGGTATTGAGCACTGATGAACTGAAAAGTATGCCTAGGTGATTGGAGATAGAGTTTCGACCAAAAGTGAGAAAACAAGAAATTCAAAAACCAGTGGCAAACAATCTTGAAATTGAATTGGATGAACTAAAGCTTAGAACTGGAAACAGACAAACTAGCCTTAGCAAAAATACAGTTGGAACAAAAGAGGCTAGAGCTAGAATTTCAGGAGAGAGAAAAGGAAAAAAGGAGTGAGAAAAGGAAGGAAAATGAGCATTTCAAAGAGCAAAAGAAAGTGGCAGGAATGGAGGGAAGAAAGACAATTTCAACTAAAAAAGTTTGAACTAAGAGGAGAGGCTGTCCCAGACACAGTGAAGGTACGGATAGGGAGAGCCCTGCCTCCATCTCAAATCAGTACCCAAACAATTCCAAAACCTGAGCAGAGGAATGTGAGGAACTTTTAATTTCACATGGGAAAATAGCAAAGCAAATGAAATGGCCCGCAAAAAGCTGCACACCGCTACTGCAAAGTAGGTTAACTAGAAAAGTCCACAAGGTTTATGCCATGCTTTCTGAGGAGACCTCCACAAATTATGAGATGACAAAAAATGCTATCTTCAGTGCTTATGAGTTAGTGCCTGAAGCCTACAGACAGAAATTTTGAAACCTCTGAAAACAGCCTGAGCAAGCTTATATAGAGTTTGAGGGGGTCAAGCAGCTTGCCTTTAACCCTGGACACAAGGATTTAAATTAGAGGTCACCTACAAAAGCCTCAGGGAGGTAATTCTCCCTGAAGAATTTAAAAATTCACTCCTTACCTCGGTAAGGACACACATGGAGAGCCAAAATATTTCAAAAGCTAGACAAGCAGATGAGGTGGCTGATAATTATGAGCTTGTCCACAAGCCCTTACCCCAAAGGAAAGTTTTTTTGGTCACCCCACAAGCCTGGGGATAGAAACTGGGAGGATGAAGGTAAGGCAAAGTGGCAAGAAAAGAAAGTTGTGAACACAAGGGCACTTAAATTTGATGCCACCTACAAAAGCCTTTGGGAGGCAATTCTCCTTGAAGAATTTAAAAATTTAATTCCCTACTCCTGGAAGGACACACCTCTGTCAGGCCAAACAGGAAGGTGCTGAGAGTAGGAGTGATGCCCAGAAGCCTATGTGCTCCCATTGCCACAATTTACCCTGAAGGTACTGGATACTGCAAAGGCTACAGGCCCTGAAAATATTGCAGTAATAGTACTTACGCTCCAGAACTAGCTGCACCCTTAGACAAGCTGTTCCAGTACAGCTACAACACTGGCATCTAGCCGGCAATGTGGAAAATTGCCCTGAAATGTCCTGTCCACAAAAAGCAGTATAAATTCAACCAAGCCAATTATCGCTCCATTAGTCTATTTGCGATTAAGAGCAAAATGATGCAAGGTGTTGTCGACAGTATTATCAAGCAGCGCTTACACAGAAATAACCTGCTCACAGATGCCTTGTTTCAGTTCCGCCAGAGCCACTGAGCTCCTGACCTCATTATAGCCTTGGTCCATACAACGTAGGAGCAGAAGTAGGCCATTCAGCCCATCGGGTCTGCTCCACCATTCAATGAGATCATGGCTGATCTGATAATCTTCAACTCCACTTTCCTGCTTTTTCCCCCATAACCCTTGATTCCCTTACTGATTAAAAATCTGTCTATCTCAAGCTTTAATATACTTAACTACCCAGCCTCTACAGCCCTCTGTGGTAAATAATTCCACAGATTCAGTGCCCTCTGAAAGAAGAGATTCCTCCTCATCCCTGTCTTAAATTGATGACCCTTTACTCTGAGATTACGCTCTTTGCACTCTCCCACAACAGAAAACAACCTCTCAGCATCTACCCTGTCAAGCCTCCTAATAATCTTATCTGTTTCAATAAGGTCACCTCTGATTCTTCTAAACTCCAATGCATACAGGCCCAAACTAATCAACCTCTCCTCATAATAAAATCCCTCCATACCCGGGATCAACCTAGTAAACCTTCTCTGGACTGCCTTCAATGCCAGTATATCTTTCCTTAGATAAGGGGACGAAAAGTGTTCACAGTATTCTAGATGTGGTCTAACTAGTGCCTTGTATAGTTTTAGCAAGGCTTCCCTATTTTTATACTCCATTGATTTTGAAATAAAAGCCAACATTCCATTTGCATTCCCTATTACCTGTTGAACTTGTATGTTAGATTTTTGGGATTCATGCACGAGGACTCCCAAATCGTTCTGTGCTGTAGCTTTCTTTAGTCTTTCTCCGTTTAAATAATATTCAGCTCCTCTTTTCTTCCTGCCAAAATGCATAACCTCACATTTTCCCATGTTATGCTCCATCTGCCAAGTTTTTGCCCACTCACTTAACCTGTCTATATCCCTCTGTAGACTCTTTGTGTCATCCTCACCACTTACCTTCCCACCTATTTTTGTGTCATCCACAAACTTGGCGATAGTACATTCACTTGCCTCATCTAAGTCATATATTGTAAATAACTGTGGCCCCAGCACTGATCCCTGTGGCACTCTACTAGTTATAGGTTGCCATCCCGAAAATGCCCCCCTTTTCCCAACTCTCTGTCTTCTATTAGTTAGCCAATCCTCCATCCATGCTAATAGACTACCCCCAATAGCATGAGTGCTTATTTTATTAAGTAGCCTTATGTGCGGTATCTTATCAAACACCTTTTGGAAATTCAAATATATTACATCTACTGCTTCCCTTTTATCTATCCTGCTCGTTAGCTCAAAGAATTCTAAGAAATTTGTCAGGCATGATTTCCCCTTCATGAAGCCATGCTGACTCTGCTTTATTATATTATGTATTTTTCTAAATGTGCTGCTATTATATCCTTTATAATAGTCTCTAACATTTTCTCAATGATGGATGTTAAGTTAACTGGCCATAGTTACTGTTTTTTGTCTCCCTCCCTTTTTGAATAAGGGTGTTACATTGGCAGTTTTCCAAAAAAAATGAGCCGGACCTTAAAATGTGGCGAGCCATTCAAAAGTCCATTGACTGCAGTGGGACTGTAAAATCCCATCAGCATAAAATTCCATCCACTTAGATCCGGGGGGTATTGTACTTGAGTTTCTGTAAATATCCAGGCAATAGGAGCTGTAAATTCCACAAGTGATCTTGCATCCTGAATGTCTTTTCAAGGGAGGGTTCTCCACCCAGACATTTACATTTTAATGACTTTCCAGAGACATGGGCCAGAATTTTAAGATGACAGGGGTAGGCCAAGGATAAGGGCAGTGGACACATGGGAACACCACCACCAGAAGTTCCCCTCTAAGCTACTCGCCATCCTGACTTGGAAATATATCGCCGTTCCTTCACTGTTGCTGGGTCAAAATCCAGGAACTCCCTTCCTAACAGCACTGTGGGTATACCTACACCACATGCGCTGCAGCAGATCAAGAAAGCAGCTCACCACCACCACCTTCTCAAGGGCAATTAGGGATGGGCAACAAATGTTGGCCTGGCCAGTGATGCCCACATCCCATGAACGAATAAAAATAAATCCGACAATCATTAATATCCTTGGGAAGGCAAGTCAACTTACTGATGAGATGGTTCATGACAGAAAATTCCCTGCTAGCTTTGTGCTGTTCTTCTTTTCTGCGGCCACTCCTAAAGAATGTGCAACCTGCACCGATTTCCTTGGACTAATCTTCCTCAGGTAGACGAGTCTTGCTGAGGGCAGTGACCTGAATATTGTACCTAACCAGCTCTCTATTGACAAGAGCAGATCTCCTTCAGGTCTGTCCATTGTGGTGTTGTCCATGAGGGTGTGCACATTCTATGCACCAATGGTGACCAGTGTCACCTTTCTTTATTGAGACTGACTTATGACTGTGTTAATGGAATCCTGCCAGCTGAGTCCTGATGGCCAGGGAGGTGAAACAGACAGTGTGTAGGACACCTTTTCTAGCCCTTCTTTATACAAGGGTGGTCCTGAAAAGGGCTCTCAGTCACTCAGGAGGCTGTTGAGTTCCATGTCTGCTTCCCTTCAGTGAAAGATTTCCCTAAAGCCTGAGCTGCCTAGTATGCAGGTTCACGGCTACCGCTCCCAATGAATTCACACCTGCTGCCACGTCGTTCGCTCATCTCCACAGGACTTGTGACAGATAGATGATGGATGAGAGATGATAAAAAGAAAATGAAAATGACTTGTGTGTGAACTGGGTTATAATGAAGGAAAGTTGCACATTGTCAGCTTCAGTCTCTAGTCCCGACCTATCTTGGCCCAGTGGCAAGGTAAGTCTAGATGGCTGGAGATAGATCCCTATGTAGCGGGTGACCAGGATGCCTTCTGTGTTTTGTCAAGCTCTAGGCATTCCGGAACATAGTGCTGACTTGCCTTCAAGACTGTTGGACCTTAGATTGGCCTTATCCACCCAGTTTGCCGGAATCAGTCTTCGTATACCAGGGTAAACAAACCCCTAAGTCACCAAGGGTAGGGAACCCAAAGGCTACGCTCACCTTGTTTGGCCTGCCTATAAAGCAGTTTACCAATGTGTGGCCACTGTCGCATGCTAACAACTATTTGTTAACTAACAAATAGTGAGAGTTGGACAAAGGTGAGGACCAATAAAGATGAGCTACTCCAAAGAGTGCTGCGACACACCGGTAACAATTTATTATCTATTCAAAGAGCTTCGGCTTTCCCTGCCAATGTCACATGAAACATTGCAGAGCATGTTATGAAAACCAACGGAAACCCTCATCAATTAGTTAGTTAACACTTAAAGAATTCCAGTGGGTTTGTAAGGAATAGCTATTCTGTTCTAAAACCATACTAGCTACAGTACTCCCAATGACTTCCACACTTTTTGGATGTTAATTTACATGGAAATTATCACCCTGCTTGGAGACACATAAGCAGTCAGATCCCTGGTGAAAAGAAGGTATTGCAAAATAGCTTCACTTCATTCCTTGTGGACATTAGTGGCAATCATGACACCAGCTTCATTCAGCATTGTAAGTTCCATGTAAACCCACCTTTTTCTGCTGAAAAATTACAATTTAAAATATAACAATAACTAATAATTTCTAGACAGTGTTTTTCATTTCATGAAGCTATGAAGAAGTTCCAACCCTTAAAATGTGTATTCCTCACCAGGATCATTGTGTGAATGGGGCACAACAAAGACCTGCAGTGGCTCATCATCCCATTCATGTTCATTGTAAGTGATATCAAAGCCCTGTTTCCAAACTCCGCCATCTGGGTTGTCAAAGGGTAGAATGTTGTAGATATCCAACATCTAGAAGAAATCAGAAATAATCAGACACTAATTGACAAATTAACAGTAGTAGAAAAAAATGGATGGCATTGTCAGCAAGACAAATATTGAGTCCATATGGATAGAGATAAAATATAATAAAGGATCAATCACAGTAATAGGTGTACTCTGGAGACCACCTAAGAATGGAAGGGAGGTGCAGAAAGAAATATGCAGACAAATTAGGGAATTCAGTGCAAAAAAATAGATTAATAATCATGGGGATTTCAATTACCCTGATATTAATTGGACGAAAGAGGTAGATAAAGGGGATAAGAGATTGGAGTTCCTAAAATGTGGACAGGACTCCTTTCCAACCAATAGGTAAAAAACCAACAAGGGAAAATTCGTTACTGGATCTACTAGTGGGGATTGAACCAAAACAGATAAGGGAAATAAAAGTAGGGGAACATCAGGCAATAATAACTGTAATATAACATCCTGTTAGATAATGATAGAAAAGGACATGAGTATTTCGAAAACCGGGTTAGGAGATTGGAGAAAAGCTGATTTTGAGGGGCTAGGATTGGAACTTAGGAAAATAAAATGGACAACAATATTGCAAACAATGAAGTAGAACAACAATGGGGAACATTTAAAATGGTGTTCAACAGAGTGCAGGATAAATATATTCCACTAAAAGGCAAGAACAAACTAAATAATGGTGAAACCCAAAACAAAAACAGAATTACCTGGAAAAACTCAGCAGGTCTGGCAGCATCGGCGGAGAAGAAAAGAGTTGACGTTTCGAGTCCTCATGACCCTTCGACAGAACTTGAGTGAATCCAAGGAAGGGGTGAAATATAAGCTGGTTTAAGGTGTGTGTTGGGGTGGGGGGGCGTTTGGGTAGGGGGAGACAAGTGGAGGGGGTTGGTGTGGTTGTAGGGACAAACAAGCAGTGATAGAAGCAGATCATCAAAAGATGTCACAGACAACAGAAAAAGGAACACATAGGCGTTAAAGTTGGTGATATTATCTAAACGAATGTGCTAATTAAGAATGGATGGTAGGGCACTCACGGTATAGCTCTAGTGGGGGTGGGGGGAGCATAAAAGATTTAAAAATATTTAAAAATAATGGAAATAGGTGGGAAAAGAAAAATCTATATAATTTATTGGAAAAAACAAAAGGAAGGGGGAAACAGAAAGGGGGTGGGGATGGAGGAGGGAGCTCAAGACCTAAAGTTGTTGAATTCAATATTCAGTCCGGAAGGCTGTAAAGTGCCTAGTCGGAAGATGAGGTGTTGTTCCTCCAGTTTGCGTTGGGCTTCACTGGAACAATGCAGCAAGCCAAGGACAGACATGTGGGCAAGAGAGCAGGGTGGAGTGTTAAAATGGCTTTATTATTATTATTATAATGGTGAAACCCCATGTATGAATAAAGACATTAGGGAACAATTGAGGGTTAGGAAAGAAGAATACATTAAGTACACAGAAAGAAAAGGTGTATATGATCAGGGACAATACAAAGAAATTAGGAGAAAAGTCAAAAATCAATTAGGAAAGCCATGAGGAACTATGGAACTAAATTATCAAGGAACATTAAACTAAATAGTAAAATATTTTACAGACACATCAATAAAAATAGAAGGCTGTTATGGGAATAGGGCCATTAAGAGTTAGACAGAATAATACCACAGGGTAACAATAGAGAGATGGCAGAAATATTAAATAACTATTTCATTCTGATATTTACCAATGAGAAAGAACAGGTAACGTGACATTGAATGATGAGATGAGCAATGAGATAAGTGCATTTAAAATTAAAAAATGGGGATAAATTAATCAAACTTAAAGAGGATGAATTTTAACCAGATATTTCAAAAGAACCTAGGAAAGAGACATCAGAGACTCACATTTAATAATTCATTACAAAAAAAGTGTGGTACCAGAGGACTGGCGTATAGCTAATGTGATTCCTATATTTAAGAAAGGACCAAAACATGTCCAGGGAATTATTGTCCATTCAGGTTAACATCGGTGTTAGGAAAAATATGGAATTCTAACTAAAGGAGAGAACGGAAAAACTTCTAGAAATGAAAAATAATAATGAATAGCTAAGCAGGGTTTCAAAAGGGAAAATTTTGCTTGACAAATCTTATTGATTTTTTGAGGAGGTAACAGAAAGTAAACAATGGTAATGCAGTGGATATCATTTATTTGGATTTTCAAAAGGCTTTCAATAAGGTGTCCAACAATATACCAATGAATAGGTCAGAGTATGTAGAGTCAGTGGACATGTGGCAGAAATGGCTTTTTTAAAAATTCATTCATTGGATGTGGGCTTCACTGGCTGGGCCAACATTTATTGCTCATCCTTAGTTGCCCTTGAGGAGGCAGTGGTGAGCTGCCTTCTTGAACCGCTGCAATCCATGTGGAGTAGGTACACCCATGGTGCTGTTAGGAAGGGAGTTCCAGGATTTTGACCCAAAACCCTGTCTTCAAGACAGAAAGCAGAAAGTGGAAGTAAAGGTAGTTATTCAGAGTGGCAAAAGGTGGGAAGTGGTGTTCCACAAGGATCAGTGCTGGGGACGACTGCTGTTCACAGTTTACATGAACAATTATGACCTTCGAATCAAAGAGTTCTAAATTTGTGGATGGTACCAAATTAGAAGTATAGTCAATAATGAAGAGGACTGCAACAAATTACAAGAGGATATTAATAAACTTGCAGAATTGACAAATAATTGGCAAATGAAGTTCAGCACAGAGAAATGTGAGGAAGTACATCACAATAGGAAGAATAGGGAGGTCAATTATTACTTGGAAGGTGCAAGTCTAGGTGAGGTAGAGGAACAAAGGAATCTCAGAGTACAAATACGCCAATCACTAAGCTGTGCCATAGGTTAGGAAGGCCATAAAAAAGCAAATCAAACACTAGACTTTATTTCTAGAAGGATACAATTGAAGTATAGGGACATTATGCTAAACCTTGGTTAGACCTCAATTGGAATATTGTGTGCAAATCTGCTCCAGAGAGGATTTGGAAATTAGTGCCGGAACCCCTGAAATCTCCTCTCTTGCATCACATAGCAACCTGGGATACATCTCATCTGGATCTGGGGACTTCTCCACTCCTAAACCCACTAGAACCACTAATACCTCCTCCCTTTCAATGCTAATTTGTTCAAGTATAACACAGTCCTTCTCCCTGATTTCTACACCTACATCGTCCTTCTCCAAATTGAACACAGATGAAAAGTAATAATTTAAACCTCACCTAGGTCCTCTAGCTCCAAGCACAGATTGCCACTTTGGTCCCTAATGGGCCCTAATCTTTCTCTGGTTATCCTCTTACCCTCAATATATTTATAAAATGCTTTGGGATTTTCCTTTATCTTGCCCGCCAGTATTTCTTCATGTCCCCTCTTCGCTCTCCTGATTACTTCTTTTAAGTACCCCCCTACACTTTCTGGACTCCTCTAGGGCTTCCACTGTTTTCATCCCTCTGTATCTGCCATAAGCCTCCTTTTTTTCCCTTATCCAATCCTCTATATCCCTTGACATCCAGGGTTCCCTGGACTTGTTGGTCCTACCCTTCACCTTTACAAGAACATGTTGGCCCTAAACTCTCACTATTTCCTTTTTGAATGACTCCCACTGGTCTGATGTAGATTCTCATACAAGTAGCTGCTCCAAGTCCACTTTGGCCAGGTCCTGTCTTATCATATTGAAATCGGCGTTCCCCCAATTCAGAACCTTTATTTCCAGTCCATCTTTGTCCTTTTCCATAACCACCTTAAATCTTACTATCCCCAAAATGCTCACCCACTGACACTTATACCACTTCCCCGGCTTCATTCCCTAAGATTAGGTCCAGTACCGCCCCTTCTCTTGTAGGACTTTGTACATGCCAGCTCAAAAAGCTCTCCTAGGTGCACTTTAAGAATTCTGCCCCCTCTAAGCCTTTCACACTAAGACTATCCCAGTTAATACTGGGGAAGTTGAAATCCCCTACCATTATTACCCTATTATTTTTACACTTCTTTGAGATTTGCCACATATCTGGCTCCCCTATCTCACCCTGACTGTTTGGAGGCCAAAAGTACACTTCCAGGAAAGAGATTGCCCCCTTTTTGTTTTTAAGCTCCACCTATATGACCTCATCTGAGGGACCTCCTAAGATACCATCCCTCCCAACTGCAGTAATTGACTCCTTGATCAATAGTGCAATGCCACATCCTCTATTACACCTCACCACCACCCCCCCATCACACCTGAAGATTCTATAACCTGCCAGTCCTGCCCTTCCCTCAACCATGTCTCTGTGATAGCAACAATATCATATTCTCATGTGTTAATCAACGCCCTTAATTCATCTGCCTTACTTACAAGGCTCCTTGCGTTAAAATAGATGCAATCCAGCCTTGCATTATTCCCTTGTGCCTTAATTCACCCTCAAAACCTCACAAGTAGTCCACAAAAAATCAAAGACGGGGGCAAAAAATCCAAAAAAAGGTCACGCCTCTGCATATTACATTACATTATGGCTAATCCATAGTCCAAACACAGCTGAAAAATTGCAGGCGCAGGTGTCTCATTGGTAGACAGGAAATAATGCACAGTTTAATTGGAGGAGCAGCGAGCAAGGGAGAGACAATTCTGGAAGGACCTGTTCCCCCAGTCACAGATTCTGTCCCCCCCATGCTGCTGCTTCAGCTCCCTCAATCACAGGTTCCCCCTCTCACTCTCTCCTGCTGCTCCTCCAGTGACAGAATCTATGATTGGAGGGGCAACAAGGGTAGGAGCGAGGGGATCTGTGATTGGAGAAGCTGGAGCAATGATCATGGAAGAGACAGGAGAAAAAGAGATGGAAGTAACTCTCCTCAGAGCAGAACCTCAGAACTTGGGAATCAATGGATAGCTGACACTTTGGAATTATTCATTTTTAGGGTTGTGTGTTTTTTTATTGAGGAGGGAAGTGGGGGAAGGGCTGTTTTTGACAGACACTGAGGAGGATGCGTTAGTTATAAATAAAGTCCCCTACCTGTTACAAGAACCCTCCTACCACAATGTAAAAAAAGAAGCAAATTGGAAACTCAACACCACCAAAATGGCAGCAGATCCAGTGCATTTAAAGCAGCTCCAGGTGTGTCTGTGAGAGGGAGAGGGAGAGACAGGGAGACAAGGAGACAAAGAGGGAGAGAGGCAAAGTGGGAGAGAGAGAGCAAAGTACAAGAAAGATTGAGATTGATTGAGAGAGAGAGAGAGAAGTGGAGGGGGCGGGTGACACCAAGAGGAGCT
Source organism: Carcharodon carcharias (assembly GCF_017639515.1). Taxonomy (NCBI): domain Eukaryota; kingdom Metazoa; phylum Chordata; class Chondrichthyes; order Lamniformes; family Lamnidae; genus Carcharodon; species Carcharodon carcharias. Next base: position 123,708,818 of record NC_054470.1, read on the forward strand.
GGGGGATTGCAGGGGGAAGAAGGAGGCCACTCAGGCTGAGAGAGGGTAGGTGTGGGATTTATGATTCCCATAGGGGAACTAAAATAACCACATTTACTGAATGATCCCCAAATGAAGAAATTACCAACAAGATTCCACTTTTTGTTGCTTTTACTTTAAAATGATGCAGAGCCAACACAAACTGAACATCAATTAAGCTGTTACATTTCAAATAAAAAAAATAAATTTCACTTTCAATAGTCAATACAACAAAGATATGTCTTACACATCCACAAGCACCCATATCATTCCCTGCAGACACGTGGTGCCACTTGCAGTTCCAAATTTTTTAGCTCAGCCTCTGGTATGTAGGATCTCTCACTTTCCCATTCAATTGCTTTGGCCCTCACTGGCAGGGTATTCTATCCAATGTCCCTGGACACAGTCATCACCCAAACAGCACACTCCTATGGAACTTTCTTAGCTAAGTTCATGACAGTCTTGAAGGTACAGATTTCCTGAGACTCAGTTATCCAACACCTTTAATAAACACATTAAACAGTCTGGTCAGCTCTGACAAAATTCAGCAGCAGTAATATTGTCCAATTCACAATCCCTGCTCTAACTCTGTCTTCGGTTTTCCACCCTATTTAAATGTATCACACAGATACACTTCCTTCTAAATGTGTCTCCTTTGTTCTCCCCTCTGCAACAACTTCTCTTTTGCCCATTATTTCACATGGTTTCTTACTTAACTTCCTTCCTGTCAGTACTGCTTCCGGATCAAGGGTCATGAAGTCACATGGACCATTATTTCTTATTGTCCAAGAAAACTGCAATTGATCCCTTTACAATTGATGCAAATCCTTAAAATTCCTTTTCAAATATCCTTAAAAACAATTAGAAAAGCTTTCCCTTAAATGCAAATATGCTATTTGCTTCAAACACTCCATGTGCTAGCAAGTTCCACATTCACATTTCTCTTTGGGTGAAGGTATTTATTTTGAATTCCCTATTGGAATTCTTGATGGAGATCTTATATTGTGGTCTCTCATTATGCTCTTACCCACAAGAAACATTCTCTCTGTATTTACTCTGTCAAAGTTTTTCAAAATTTTAAAGACCTCATCCTTCTTTTCTCAAGAGAAAAGAGACCTGCTCTAATTCCACAAATATTTTGAAGAAATAACAAATTTTCCTTACTGCACTGCTTCCAAGTCAAAGGTCATCACACTCCCCCCACCCCCCGCATTGGAAAGAAGAAAGTTTTACCATGGTAAGGTTCTCTTTACAACAATATTCAGAATACAACAAGTTTTATCACAAAAATTTTAACAAGTAGCACATATTTTACACAGGTAACAACGATACCTCATATTTTCCAATGCAAGTTTCAATGCAAACATACAGTTTATTTTGTAATCCCTTAAAAGCCAATACCTGGCATTAAGACATTGTTACCATCCCTCCTTCTTTAACCTCTTGACATGGCATCTGTAATCACATTGTTTCGGCCAGCAGCCTGCACAATTTTTAGTTTAAATGGCTGCAGCAAACTGTACTAAAATAACCTTTAGTTCTTGGCTTTAATTTTTCATCTTGCTTTTTTATTCATATAGTATTGGACTATGTTCAGCCAGGAGCCTGGATTAGCATTTGTGTTGGGCCCAGAGGTTTTATAATTTATTTGGTCTGGTTAACTTAGTCAAGAACAACATTGCAGATTAATGGCAAACCATCTGGCTTCTAAGTACTGGCGGCTGTGAATAGCAATCCAAGGAGAAATGCCGTGTCATTGCAATTCTTACCCTCTGGTTTCAGTAGTTTCCTTTGTTCTTCTTTAAAGCCAGGCATTGAATTGTCATCAGGGTTTTCACATTTTCAAACAGACTCTAAACTAGTCTGTTCAGGCTTTAACTCCTGATTTCCATTTTTCTTCCATGTTGGCATGTTTTTTAATGTCAAAGCCTTGAAAGAAAATGTTTCAACCAGCCAAACATCCAAATTGTTCTTCATAACAATTGAATTCACCTCACTCTGGTTAAATTCAGGATTATTTCCAACTTTAAGTTCCGCTTTATCATTTAACCTTTCATTTTCTTTCCCAGGAGATGCAAGTTTAACTCCACCTCTTTTGTGCAAATAGTTCATTATGCTATTGAGTAAAATCCTCTTCAACTTCTTTAAAAACTTTGTTCAGGTTATGATGATGTTCAGCTAGGAAAGTTTAATACTCCTTTGTACTTAGTTCATGAATTTTCTTAATTTCATTTTGCTTTTCGAATTTCCACTGTTCAAGCTTTGTCTAATTCCTATCTAGCAAAGGAAATTGCCTCTTTGTTTTGAAGTTTTAACTTATGCTCAAGAACATATATCATTTCCTCACAGCTCTATGGTGTCAACACTGGACTCAGCTTTTGCACTTTCTTTCAAAGCACGTTTTCTCTCTGCTGCCAAACTTTGCCTCATCTTGCTCATACTTTGGCTGCATTTTTAATTCAGATGGCTTTACACTGTTTCCAAGCGCCATTAACTTTTCCTTTTCAGCCTGATGCCTCAGTGTCATTTTTAAATGAGCAGGCTGAGTTTCTGATTCTGTGGATACATCTTTAATTGAAAGATTAAATTTAGCAGCATGCTTACAGTAAGTACTTGGGTCTTTCATGTCACCCAGCTTTTCCTGTATAATTTCAGTTTCAAGAGCCTCAGCGGACTTTCCCAAAACCACTAGAGACAGCAGTATCTTATTCCCAGCCAAGTCATTCCCTAATAAGAAATCTACACCATCAGCAGGCAAATTATGTACAACACCAACATTAATGGACTGCTAACTAAGGCACATTTTAAATTATCTTTATACAAAGACATGGGTAAATAATTTCCATCAATACCCAGATCAATAGTTTTTTATTCAGTGAACTTTTTGGATAGACCTTTATGTCACCTGCCAACATCAGTGATTGTGCTAATACTGTATCTGTAGAGATAATAATTGATTTGCTTGCCTCACTGGATGAACATGGGGATACTTCACCCTTGAGCAAAAAGTCTCTATAGCTTCCATCACCCAATTCATTCTCTTAATGAACGTGGGGGAGACTCTCTGCTTGTCATCAACTTTACCAGTGCCTGTGGGAACATATTTAGGCAGGACAAATGCAACTGGTTTGGTTTTTAACTCCCAGCATTCAGCCTTCATGCGCCCTTTCTTCTCACAAAAATAGCATGTCAGTCCCCTTGAACTAAAGCTGTCCTCCGAACCTTCACTTTTGCTAACCTTGATCTGTACCTTCTACCCCTTTCTCAGCACGGCCTGACCTCCTCATGTTCAACCTTCCTCTCATTCCAGTTTTTCTGGGAAGTTCAAAGGTGGGGCCTTATGAGTTAACTCTTATGAGTTAACTAATAATTGTTTGCGATTATTAAGGTTTACTTTATTTTACAAACTTTGTGATCTTTCAGGTGAGAGCTTAACCCCAAAGATGTCACTATTCTTCAATTTCCCCCACCAACATCATCTCCCTAAGATTACTGAAGTTCTGTTTCACCTTCATTGGCCTACACCACCTATTGAATGTTAGAAAATTCTACATAGATCTGGCCTGTTCTCTTTCTCAGATTTCTAAATTTCTGCCTGTAGGCCTCCGGCACCAACTTGTAAGTGGTGGGTATAACAGTCTTTATTTCCTCGTGACCATACATGTGCTTTGCTGAAAGAGATGAGTACACCTCCAAAGCCTTCCATCCAAAACACTTTGTGAGAGCAAAGCTGTCTGTTGTTTCAGCCAATTCAGATTCATGGAAATTTTCTTAAAGGACACAAAGTTCGCCTCCACCCTCTCCTCACTAAATTTAGGTACTAAGCAAAAACTCTTCACCAAATCAAAATTAAGGAGTTCTTTCTGAGTCAACCTCACTTCTCCTTGTCAACTTAAATTCACATAATCAGAACTCATGCTCTATTTCAAACCTTTTCATCTCCCTCCTCTCTTTCCCTATCTCTTTCCTCTCTTGCTAATTTCTCTCTTTCCAAGTCAATATTTCTAAATTCAATGATTCTATTTCTTTTCAATTCTTTCCAGTTGTACTTGATCACTAATAGAACCGGTTCTTTCTTCCTCAAGCCTCAGGTCTGCTACAGCTTGCAGGTCATCTTTTCTCAACTGTTTCAACTGAGAGACAGATCCTCTTTTTTAACATAGGCTTATGCTTCAAAAGTGCTCATCTCAATTTCCCAAAACAATATAGCAAAACCAAATGTGAAATCTTGTTTGTCTAAATACTGGAAAGTTCCATTAAACCTATTTCACAGTTTCTGAGTTAGATCCCGGACTCAGGTCCCCTATTTAGTTATGATCCCCATGGGGGGACAATAATCGAAAATAACCAAATTTACTGAATGACCCCTAAATGAAGAAATTACCAACAAATTGCACTTTTTGTAGCTTTTACTTTCAAACAAATTGGAAACAATGCAAATTAAACATGAATTAACATGCAAATGATACTACAAAAAAAGTGAACTTCACTTTAAATAGTCAATACAAAAAAGATACATTTTACACAACCACAAGCACCCACATCACTCCCCGCAGACATGTGGCAGCACATACAGTTCAAAAGTTCTCTAACTTGGCCTCGAGCACGTAGGATTTCTTACTTTCCCACTCAATCAATTCAGCATTCAATTCGTGTTCACCAGCAGCCGTGTTCTATCTAATGTCCCCAGAAGGCACACTCCTGCAAAAATCTCCTTGACAGACTTGATGGAACCGATTCCCCAGAGACTTCTTTAATAAATCCCATTAAATGGTCTGGCCAACTCTGACAAAACTCAGTAGCAGTAAAATTGTCCAAATCACAATTCCTGCTCCAAACTTGTCTTCAGCTTTCCATCCTGAAAGACTATGTCAGGATGTTGCTTGACTAGGTTGTAAGACAGTTTTCCTAATTTTGTCACAAGTCCCGAGAAGTTAGAGAGGAAGATTTTTCAGGGTTGACTGGGCTTTATGGTTTCCAGAGTATAGGTCAGTGTAATACTTCTTTGACTTTTCCGTAGAGGTTTGATGCAAATGAGTGGCTTGCTGAATCATTTCAGAGGATAGTTAAGAGTCAACCACATTGCTGTGGGACTGGAATCACATGTAAGCCATACTGAATAAGGAGGGCAGATTTCCTTCACTAAAGGACATTAGCAGCCCAGATGGGTTTTTTACGACTTGGGTTGTTTCATAGACACCACTACTGAGACTAGGTTTAAATTCCACCAGCTCTCATCATGGAATTTGAACTCATGTCTCCAGAGCTTTTGTCCGGGCCTCTGGATTACTGGTCTAATGACAGTGCCATTATGTTACCAGCCCCAATACTCTACAGATCCTTGCCTCAATTTATTCTTTTGAACCAAGATAAAGAAAACTGTTACTTACTTGTAAATTTGATGCTTTTGTGTAGCCCTTCGAGGCAAACTGACAATCCTCTGGTTCAATAGGAATAACAGAAAAAGAGGATCCAAAGATTTCAGAGGATAATCCTTTACTTGAATTTGAAGTGTCAAAGTCCCCTCGGTTATCTTTCACAGATTCGCTCAAATTAATAACCGAGTCCCTAATGTTTGAAATTATTTCATTGTTTTCAGCTAATAGACGTTCTAGGTGATCAATCTTTTCATGCAAAATTGAAAGCTGTGCCTGCAATAAAAAACAATGAAGCTGAAGACTTTACTCAATGTCATTAACTCAATATTACATACTGTAATCATTAGAAAAGATCAGCTGATCCTATTCAGACCAAGAATAAAGTGTAGTATCTACCTCTATGTTTCCCCATTTCCTTTTAATTAACTACTCACGCTCCATTTTGAATCTTTATCCAGGATCATTTCAAGTTAAAACTGTGAAATATGAAGCATTGTAAATTTCTACCTTGCTCCTAAATCTTTTTGGGATGGCAAGCTCCCATAGCTCTCTCATCTCTTCACATTTTCCATCCAATCCCAGTATGAATTTATATGGGGTCATCTTTTTCCCAAACAGAAGCACACAGTAGTACAATGTTTCCCAGATCTCATTTCCTCTAAAATGTAAGCAACAAGAGGTTCACGGATCTCATTGACTCTGTTCCACCACTTTTAGGCTATGGACCCCTGCTTGTGGCATGACCAACAAACTGTCCCAACTTACTTGTCATGGGAATTGATTTCCCTCATGTTAGAAACACAAAAAGCATCTAGAATTTTGTCCACAGGAAATTGTTAGTTATGTAATGACTGATCTACTTCCAATTGTCAGTACAAATCAAAAGCATGCTATGTCATCAATTTTAAATTTATTCTTTACTATGTGAGGCTGGCTTCTGGTTTCAACACTGCCAACTATTTTAATTCGTGATAGAACAGAACTGAGGTGATACAGAAAATGCTGGAACTGTAAAATAGCGCCAATCCAAAACCAGCAGGCATCAACTGTGCTGCTGATCTCAGAAAAGTCTAAGACAGATAAGTCACACGTTTTAATGTAGGGCTAATCAAAAATGAAATGCAATCAAATCCAAAAAGATTTATATATGCGAGAGGCATGTCAAATGCTGTTTATTTTAGATGAACAAGATAATGTGACCAGAATAAATTTATGGGAAAGCTAGATAAACACATGAGAGAGAAGGAATGTTGAGGCCATTAGAAGAAGGTAGAAAGGAGCTCATGTGAAGCATTGTAAATTTCTACCTTGCTCCTAAAATGAGTAGCATAAACACCGGTATGGACCTGTTGGATCAAATGGCCAGTTCATGGTTGCAAATTCCACATAGTACTATGTAAATGTAGCATCAAGCATGGTGGTAGGGTCACCAAAGAATACACTATCATTTGCAGAGACCAATGTTGAAGAGGCTCAGAGAGACAAAGATCTACATCTATTGTGCACAGATCACTGAAGGTTCAATGTAGAGAAACTGTGGCTAAAGCTAACAGGGTTTTGGTTGCATTCATTAAGTATAAATGAAAAAGACACCATTTTGACACTATACAGGTCTCTGGTCAGACTGCATCTGGAATAATGTACCCAGTATTAGAGTGATAGAGTGGTAGTAGAGTGGCTTTGGAAAAGAGCCTGAGTAGAGCTAAAAAAAAAAATTCCTAGGTTAAAGAATCCCAGCTATTCAGATAGGCCAAAGGACCCATTTGCTTAAGAGCAATTTTGACTTAGAAGTGACTTAATTTTCAGGTCCATTGTTCCAGTTTAAGATTGGGTATGACCAGGAAAGCGAGTTGAAGCTATGTTAAAGTGGAATTAGCCTGGATGCCAAGTAGTTCTTCTTAAAGTTGCAAGCCTCTGGAATAAACTGTCAGCTGGGAATGCTGGGTACGGGTTGTAATCCTTCAAGAGGGAGCTAGACCAGCTATTGACTGGAGTAGAGATCAGATTGTATGGAAGGTAAGTGTGTTTATGGATAACACATGGTCCATGTGATCTCCTGGACTGGTTTTTGATCACCTAAGGGGGTCAGAGAGGAATTTTTCAGAGTACTTTTTTCCCCTAAATGGTCCTGATATGTTTGTCTTTTTTTAACCTCTCCCAGGAAATGACTTGGCTGTGGAATGGGTGGTGGGAAGAAATTTTTAGTCATCATGTGAGGCAATTGTGATGGATCAGCTCATCTTTTCCTGTCCATCAATTTTGTATGTTCCCATATGCTAAATGGTTTAAAGTATTAGTATTGTACTGAGCAAACTAATTTACATTTGAAAGGGACATGCAGTCATTTATCTAAGTCACAAGTTCTTTTTCTTTATTCTTACATGGGAAGTGGGCTTCTCTGGCAAGGCCAGCCTTTGTTGCCCAACCCTAACTGCCCTTTAACCAAGTAGCTTGCTTGGCCATTTCAGAGGACAGTTAAGAGTCAACCACTTTCCTGTGGATATGGAGTCACATGTAGACCAGACCAGGTAAGAATGGCAATTTCCTTTCCTTTTTACGAAATACCGTAAGCCCATCAGTAAAAAGCGCAATCCAAATGTTTTTTTTATTCGTTCATGGGATGAGGGCGTTGCTGGCTAGGCCAGCATTTATTGCCCATCCCTAATTGCCCTTGCTCAGAGGGCATTTTTAAGAGTCACATGTAGGCTAGACCAGGTGAATGCAGCAGATTCCCTTCCCTAAAGGACATTAGTGAACCAGATGGGTTTTTATGACAATCGGCAATGGTTTCATGGTCATCATTAGATATTTTAATTCCAGATATTTATTGAATTCAAACTCCACCATTTGCTGTGGTGGGATTCAAACCCAGGTCCCCAGAGCATTTCCCTAGGTCTCTGGATTACCAGTGTAGTGACAATACCACTACACCACCACCTCCCCCTTGCAGGGAAAGTCATTGATCAAAAGGCTGAAAATAGTTTGGCTGATGACATTTTGCTGAGGAACTCTTAAGATAAAGTCCTGCTGACGTGATGACTGGCCTCCACAACCATCTTCTTTTGCATCATGTATGGCTGCAGCCACTGGAGGGTTTCTTCTTAAATCAACATGGGCATCAGTTCTGCCAGGGTTTTGTGGTTTCATATTTGGTCAAATTACATCTTGTTCACAAGACTGGCTATTGTCGCCTCACCTCTAATATTCAACTAATGCACTCATGCATTATGATATGGTCTGGAGGCAAGTGGTTTTGCAAGAATACAAACTGAGTGGCAAGTAGGCTATTGATGAGCAGTGTTGTTTGATGACACTATTGACAACTCGAGTCACTTCCTTGATGATTGGGAGGGAACTATTAGTGCAGTAGTGTTTAGGTTTATCTTTTTTAATAAATATGACATATCTGAAATTTTTTCAAGATATCACCTGGAAAACTGTCATTGTTTGGTATCTCTAGTGCATTGGCCTTCAGGTGTACAACATGATGTTGCTTTATCCATATCATTTTAAAGTTGAGAATACCTATCAAGGTGGTACACAATATGTACTAGCTAGCAGTAGGTATTTGATACAGCAGTACTTTAAAATTACAATAGGCAATTAGGGATGGGCAACAAATGCTGGTCTTGCCAGTGACACACATATTCATGAACAATTTTTTTTCTAAATGAGAACTGTTGAACTTAGAGCAGTCTTAGGTCTGGTAGAACTACAGTGGAGTTGTTTGGGGTCGTCCAGCACTTTAGAAACAGATTGTGGAGTTCCGCAAAACTGTGGAGACAGAACCCAGTCTTTGGGAGTAGATTGTGGTGTTTGGCTCAATAATGGGTTACAAATGTCTGTAGCAGTTGAGGAGGGGAGGTGGCAAGGGGGCCTGGCAGCGCACTCCTGGGTCTTGCAGGAAGAGTTTGTAACTTCCTAAGGAAAACTCTGTAAATATTGATTTTCCTACTTTATGATTATCTCCTGGGTGTGTATCATTTCCGGTTCTAACTCTCTCTCTCTCTCTTTCTCATATACATTGCTGTTAGTCATCATAATGTTTATATTAAAAGCAAAAAACTGCAGATGCTGGAAATCCAAAACAAAAATAAAAATACCTGGGAAAACTCAGCAGGTCTGGCAGCATCTGTGGAGAGGAATACAGTTAAGGTTTCAAGACCGTATGACTCTTCAACAAAACTAAGTAAAAATAGAAAAGAGGTGAAATATAAGCTGGTTTAAGGTGGGGGGGGGGGGACAGGTAGAGCTGGATAGAGGGCCAGTGATAGGTGGAGATAGCCAAAAGATGTCATAGACAAAAGGACAAAGAGGTGTTGAAGGTGGTGATATTATCTAAGGAATGTGCTAATTAAGGGTAGAAAGCAGGACAAGCAAGGTACAGATAGCCCTACTGGGGGTGGGGTGGGGTGAAGGGAAGGGATCGAAATAGGCTAAAAGGTAGAGATAAAACAATGGATGGAAATAAATTTTAAAATAATGGAAATAGGTGGGAAAAGAAAAATCTATATAAATTATTGGAAATAAAAGGGGGGATCGGAAAGGAGGTGGGGATGGAGGAGAGAACTTATCATAATTTATTTATCATAATTTTAAATCATTCATCGGATGTGGGCATCGCTGGCTAGGGCAGCATTTATTGCCCATCCCTAATTGCTCTTGAGAAGGTGGTGTTGAGCTGCCTTCTTGAACTGCTGCAGTCCATGTGGCGTAGGCACACCCACGGTACTGTTAGAGACGGAGTTCCAAAATTTTCACACAGCAACAGTGAAGGAATGGCAATATATTTCTAAATAAGGATGGTGCATAGCCTGGAGGGAAGTTCCAAGTGGTGCTGTTCCCGTGCATATTCTGCCCTTGCTCTTATAGATGGTAGCGATCATGGGTTTGGAAGGTGCAGCCTAAGGAGAATTGGTGAGTTCCTGTAGTTCATTTTGTAGATGGTACACACTGCTGCCATTGTGCGTTGGTGGGGAGGGAATAAATGTTTGTGAGAGCATGCCAATCAAGCAGGTTGCTTTGCCCCTGGATGTTGTCGAGATCTTGAGTGTTGATGGAGCTGCACTCATCTAGGCAAGTGGAGAGTCATTTTTCTTCAACAATGTGTTTACTGTCTTTACTCCTCTTTCAGCCTCTCCATTAGTTTGTGGGTATCTGGGTGAACTAGTTGTGTGGACAAATCCATAGGCTTCTGTGAACTGCCTAAAACAACTGTTTACAAACTGTGAGCTATGGTCTGAAATGACTAGTACCGAAATGCCACGTGTCAAAAATTTGCTTTAGTAATTTAATGATAGCTTCTGAGATGGGACTATGCAGACGTTTGACCTCACTCCATATGAAGTAATAGTCAACAGCTATAAGTTCGAAAAAATCAATTCTGAGATTCTGAGTGAGAGCAAACACGCGTGAGAGAGAGAAAGAGTGTGCACAGAGGAGAGAAAAAGCAGCACATGCAAGAGCGAGGGAGATAACACACATGTGTGTGAGAAAGAGAGATCGGATATGCACAAGACCAAGACAGCCTGAGCAAGAGAGAGCGAGAGGATGAGCGCAGAGTGAGCAGCACCGGAGAGAGATAGAAAGCATGTGCAAGAGGGGAAGCGCGCAGGAGCGAGCGAGGGGGGGGGTGCGCACGCGAGCAAGAGAGAGAGTGTGCGTGCGTGAGAGAGAGAGGGCAGGAGAGAGAGAGAGCGCGCGAGAGAGAGAGAGAGGGCGCGCGCGAGAGAGGGCGCGAGAGAGAGAGGGCACGAGAAAGAGAGGGCGCGAGAGAGGGCACGCGCGAGAGAGAGAGGGCGCGCGTGAGAGAGAGAGCGTGCGTGACAGAGAGATTGCACGTGAGAGGGGGCGCGCGTGCACCAGAGAGAGGGCGCGAGAGAGAGCACGCACGAGAGAGGGCGCGAGAGAGAGGGCGCGCGAGAGAGAGGGCGCACGAGAGAGAGGGCGCACGAGAGAGAGAAAGGGGCACACGTGCATGAGAGAGGGCGCGCGCGCGCAAGCGGGAGAGAGAGAGAGAGGGGGCGGACGAGAGAGCGGGAGAAAGAGGGGGGTGCAGGAGAGAGAGCGGGTGCGAGAAAGAGCGTGGGGGCGCGCGCGTGAAAGAGAGGGAGAGGGGCGCACAGGCGAGAGGGGGGCACGCGCGCGAGAGAGAGGTGGCGCGCGCAAGAGAGAGGGAGAAGGGGGGCGCGTGCGAGAGGGAGAGAGGGGATGCGCGTGCAAGAGAGAGAGAGGGGGACGCGTGAGCGAGAGAGAGGGGGGGCGCATGCGCAAGAGAGAGAAAGAGGGGGGGCGTGCTCACACGAGAGAGAGAGAGGCAGGGGGCGCGTGCGAGAGAGAGAGAGGGAGGGGCTCGCGCGAGAGAGGGGGCGTGTGCGAGAGAGAGTGGGCGCGTGCGAGAGAGAGAGTGGGGCGCACGCGAGAGAGAGAGAGAGAGAGGGCGCGCGCGAGAGAGGGCGCGAGAGAGAGAGGGCGCGAGAAAGAGAGGGCGCGAGAGAGGGCACGCGCGAGAGAGGGCGCGCGTGAGAGAGAGAGCGTGCGTGACAGAGAGATTGCACGTGAGAGGGGGCGCGCGTGCACCAGAGAGAGGGCGCGAGAGAGAGCACGCACGAGAGAGGGCGCGAGAGAGAGGGCGCGCGAGAGAGAGGGCGCACGAGAGAGAGAGAGGGCGCGCGCGAGAGAGAAAGGGGCACGCGTGCATGAGAGAGGGCGCGCGCGCGCAAGCGGGAGAGAGAGAGAGAGGGGGCGGACGAGAGAGCGGGAGAAAGAGGGGGGTGCAGGAGAGAGAGCGGGTGCGAGAAAGAGCGTGGGGGCGCGCGCGTGAAAGAGAGGGAGAGGGGCGCACAGGCGAGAGGGGGGCACGCGCGCGAGAGAGAGGTGGCGCGCGCAAGAGAGAGGGAGAAGGGGGGCGCGTGCGAGAGGGAGAGAGGGGATGCGCGTGCAAGAGAGAGAGAGGGGGACGCGTGAGCGAGAGAGAGGGGGGGCGCATGCGCAAGAGAGAGAAAGAGGGGGGGCGTGCTCACACGAGAGAGAGAGAGGCAGGGGGCGCGTGCGAGAGAGAGAGAGGGAGGGGCTCGCGCGAGAGAGGGGGCGTGTGCGAGAGAGAGTGGGCGCGTGCGAGAGAGAGAGTGGGGCGCACGCGAGAGAGAGAGAGAGAGGGGGGCGTGTGTGACAGAGGGGGCGCATGCGTGAGAGAGAGGGGGCGCGCACGTGAGAGAGAGAGAGGGGGTGCGCGAGAGAGAGAGGGGGCATGCGAGAGAGAGAGGGGGCATGCGAGAGAGGGGGCACGTGTGATAGAGAGAGAGGCGCGCATGACAGAGAGAGGGGGCGCGCGAGAGAGAGAGTGGGGGCGCGCGCGTGAGAGAGATAGGGGGCGCGCGAGAGAGAGAGATGGGGGCACGCGCGAGAGATAGGGGGCGCGCGCGAGAGAGAGGTGCGCGCGAGAGAGAGGGGGCGCATGCGAAACAGAGAGAGAGAGCAGGCACACGCAAGAGTGAGAGGAGGCGCGTGCGAGAGAGATAGAGAGAGGGCGCGCGCGAGAGAGAGATGGGGGCACGCGTGAGTGAGAGAGATGGGGGCGCGCGCGAGAGAGAGAGATGGGGGCGCGCGAGAGAGAGAGATGGGGGTGCGCGAGAGAGAGAGATGGGGGCGCACGAGAGAGAGAGATGGGGGCGCGCGTGAGAGAGAGAGAGATAGGGAGCACGCGCGAGAGAGAGAGGTGCGCGCAAGAGGGGGCGCATGCGAAACAGAGAGAGAGAGAGAGCAGGCGCGCGCAAGAGTGAGAGGTGGCGCATGCGGGAGAGAGAGAGGGAGGGGGCGCTTGCGAGAGAGAGAGGGGGCGCGCGCGAGAGAGAGAGGGGGCGCACAAGAGAGGGGGGGGCGCGCGAGAGAAAGAGAGAGAGGGGGCGCACGCGAGAGAGAGGGGGCGCGTGCACGAGAGAAAGAGAGGGGGCGCGCGTGAGAGAGGGAGAGGGAGGGGCGCACTTGAGAGAGAGGGCGCGCATGAGAGAGAGAGATAGGGAGCGCGCGAGAGAGGGGGCACGCGCAAGAGAGAGGGGCGCACACACGCACATGAGAGAGAGGGAGGGGGCACGCGAGAGAGAGGGAGGGAGCGCGCGCGAGAAGGGGAGAGAGTGAGGGGGGCGTGCGAGAGAGAAAGAGAGCGGGTGCGAGAGAGTGGGGGCGTGCGTGCGCGCGAGAGAGAGGGGACGCGCGCGCGAAAGAGAGAGAGAGAGAAGGGGCGCATGAGAGAGAAAGAGAGCAGATGCGAGAGAGAGAGTGGGGGCGCGCATGCGTGAGAGAGGGGACGCGTGCGCGAGAGAGAGAGAGAAGGGGGCGCGCGCGCGAGAGAGGGGGGTGCGCGCGAGAGAGGGGGGGTGCGCGAGAGAGAGGGGGGGGCACAAGAGAGAGAGGGGGGGCGGCGAGAGAGAAAGAGAGAGAGGGGGCGCACGCGAGAGAGAGGGGGCGCGTGCACGAGAGAAAAAGAGGGGGCGCGCGTGAGAGAGAGAGAGAGATGGGGGCACGCGCGAGAGAGAGAGAGAGAGAGATAGGGGGCACACACGAGAGAGAGAAAGAGGTGCGCGCGAGAGAGAGAGAAGGGGCGCATGCGAGACAGAGAGAGAGAGAGAGAGAGAGGGGGGGCACGCATGTAAGAGAGAGAGGGCGTGCACGCAAGAGAGAGAGCAGGGGGCGTGTGAGCAAGAGAGAGAACGGGGGCGCGCGCGCAAGAGAGCGATAGGGGACATGCGCGCGCGAGAGAGAGAGAGACGGGGGTGCGTGCACGAGAGAGAGAGGGGGTGCGCGAGAGAGAGAGGGGGCGCGTGAGAGAGAGAGAGGCGCGCGTGACAGAGAAGGTGGCGCGCGCGCACGCGAGAGGGGGCGCGAGAGAGAGAGATATGGGGGCACGCGAGAGAGAGAGAGAGAAAGCGATAGGGGGCTCGCGCGAGAGAGAGAGAAAGGTGCGCGTGAGAAAGAGATGGGGCGCATGCGAGACAGAGAGAGAGGGGGGAGCGCGTGCGAGAGAGAGAAAGAGAGGGAGAGGGGCGCTTGCAAGAGAGAGAGAGGGGGCGCGCGAGAGAGAGAGAGGGGCGCGCGAGAGAGAGAGAGGGGTGCGCGAGAGAGAGAGAGAGAGGAGTGCGCGAGAGAGAGACAGAGGGGGCGCGCGAGAGAGGGGGGCGCGCAAGAGAGAGAGGGGTCACGCGAGAGAGAAGGGGCGCGCGCGCGAGAGAAAGAGGTGTTGTGCGCGAGAGAGGGGGCGCCCGCGAGGGAGAGGGGGGCACGCGCGAGGGAGAGGGGCGGCACGCAAGGGAGAGGGGGGCGCGCGCAAGGGAGAGGGGTGCGCGCGCAAGGGAGAGGGGTGCGCGCGCAAGGGAGAGGGGCGCACGCGAGCAGGGGCATGCGCGAGATAGAGGGTGTGCGAGAGAGAGGGTGCGCGTGCGCCAGAGTGAGGAGAAGGCGTGCATGCGAGAGCGAGGAGATGGCTTATGCACAAGAGCTAGAGAGATGGAGCACACGTGAGAGCAAGAGAGGGCATGCACATGGGAGAGAGGCGCGCACACAAGAACAAGGGTGCATGAGAGCGAGGGCGCGTGCGAGTGCAAGAGAGGTCGCGAAAGAGGGGGCACATGCACAAAATCGAGAAAGAGGGTGCGCGTGAGAGGGCACACGTGAGAGGGTGTGTACAAGAGAGCGAGGGCACACGCACGTGAGAGTGAGAGAGGACGCACATGAGGGCGAGGGAGGGCATGCAAGAGCGAAAGAATGCACGAGAGCAACAGCGAAAGCAAGAGCAAGAGAGACACGTGCCCAAGAGTGAGAGAGAGCATAAAAGTGAGAGAGAGGGCACACACTGTGAGTGAAAGGGCACGTGTGTGTGAGGGCAATTGGGCTCATGCGAGAGCAGAAGGGGGATGGGCACCCAAGAGAGAGAGGGCGCATGAGGGCGGGAGCAAGAGGGGACACTCATGTGAGAACAACAAAGGGGGTGCGCATGCAAGAGGGAGAGGGACTGCAGGCGCGAGAGAGCGACGGAGAGGGGCTGCAGGCGCGAGAGAGCGACGGAGAGGGGCTGCAGGTGCGAGAGAGCGAGGGAGAGGAGCTGCAGGTCCGAGAGAGCGACGGAGAAGGGCTGCAGGTGCGAGAGAGCGACGGAGAGGGGCTGCAGGCGCGAGAGAGCGACGGAGAGGGGCTGCAGGCGCGAGAGTGCGACGGAGAGGGGCTGCAGGCGCGAGAGAGCGATGGAGAGGGGCTGCAGGCGTGAGAGAGCGACGGAGGGGGCTGCAGGCGCGAGGGAGAGATGGAGAGGGGGCGCACGAGAGAGAGGGCATGTATATGAGAGCGAGAGAGGGTGTGCTGTGAGAGAGGGGCACCAGCAAGGGAGAGAGACACCACATGTGAGAGGGCACTAGGTTACATGAGAGAGAGCATGCGCATGCAAGAGGGGTCACACACGCATGAGAGGGTCGTGCGTCCACGAGAAAAGAAGAGGCATGTGCGCATGAGAGTGGGGCGCACGCGCATGAGAGAGAGATGGAGCACAAGAGAGGAGCTGCCAGGGCACGCACATGAGAGCGAGAGTGCGAGAGCGAGAGGGTGTACGCACAAGAGGGCGTGCACGGGAGTGAGGTAGAAGGCGCGCGCGAGAGCGAGATATAAGCGTGAGAGTGTGCGTGAGAACAGGCGCCAGAGTGGGTAAGAGAGAGCGAGGCCAAGTGCGTGAGAACGAGCCCATGCATGAGATACCAAGTGCATCAGTGTGTGCGAGGGAGCAAACAAGCTTGTGTGAATGTAATGAGAGGGGAGCACAAGTGTTTATGTCTGAGACAGAGTGCGAGTGAGTCTGTGGGCGAGAGAGGAAAGAGAAGGTGGCCTCTCATGGTGAGAGAGAAAGGCAGGGTGGGTGCGGGCAACAGGTAAAATTGCTCACTTTCACACTTTCAGCTTATTTCATTTATTTATGTATATGATTTCCCAACCCTTTTTTAAAATCTTTTTTTTTCCTCCTAAAACTCTCCTTCTGAGCCTGGTTTTCAAGCTTACAAACTTCTGCTGGGACAAAATAACTAAACAAAAAAGAAAAAAATGTTAAATACTTTCCAATGGCTGTCTTCCTCTTTTCTATTCATCCAATAAATTATTTTTGGAGTAAGTTTTAAAGTATACAGATCTGGAGTAGAGGGAGAAAAAAGATTGAAGGGGTAATCCAGGTTTTTCCATTTCCTTTAGATTTTTCAGTAAACGTTTCTGCTATAAACATTTTTTGTCTGTTGTGGTGCATGTATTTTCTTTTTACAAGATGTTTTGATGTGTAGGAAAGTTTGGGAGTCCAGTCAATCCAGAAAAGCCTGACCTTCCAGGCCTTGAATTTGCTTTAAAAGCAGCCCCTGGAGGACGACGACAGTGTGGGCAAATGAAGGAAAGCTGTTTAATTATTGTTGGCTTCTTGGGCATCTGCCCAGCACCAAGTCACTTGTTTCTTTCATATCCTTTAATGGAGGCATGGACTGAGTTTGCAAATTCCTGCCTCAAGAACAGTTTGGTTTCTAACTTAAATCTTGAGATCTATTGAACCCTTGAAAACCAAAAAGTAGCCCCCAGAAATCAAAAACTAGCCCTCAAGAACACATCAAAAAGAGTCCTCAAAAGAAAAATTATGTTGACCCTGCTTCCTTTTGATACAAGACTGTGGCACCGAGTCAATCAACTGGTCGCGTAACCCAAGCAAATGAGATTACATATTTTTTTTCATTCCCTCAGCTTCAAGGCGGATTATTTTTATTTATTGAAAAATGAAGAAAAATAAAACCCTAAAACATTCTTTGTCTTTAAAAATATATCTTAGCAATTTCAACATTCAGGAGTCCTGCCATGCATGCCTTTTTTCTGCTAGAATGCTCTTAGACATCAAAGACAGTGAACCATCCCAGGAAGTTCCAGTGAAATGATTTATATTCTTAACTTCAAATTGGCCTCTAAGCTGATCTGGGACTACCCATTCCAGAAAATAAATGCTACCAGTTACATATGCTACAGAACTTTATCTATACGTCTGTACATACACCTGTAAACCATATAAGGAAGCTGAAGATAGGCTGATTAAAGAACACTGCAGATTGGTTCAGTCAATTCATCAGTCTACCCTCTAATCCTTCAATACACCATCCACCGCCCTGTCTTTCAATCCCAATAATGCAAATGAAAATCATGAGCAGAATCTTCCCAGAATTGCACGAAGTGCGGTAGCGGGTGGGTAAAATAGAGTCCTACCCGATGATCAAAAAGACGGGTTTTCACGCCGTATCTTCCCGAACTCGCCTCATTATATATTCACTCCCGTGAAACACGCCATTTCCATGGCGGGTGAGCTCTCATTCGCCTGCTCGTCATCACTCCTCTGTTGCATCACGCCAGCTGCCATCTTTAAAAGGCAGCTGTCTGCAAAGCGCTCATTGCCACCAGCTCACCACGGCTGTCTGGGAGACATGGCCAGCAAAGGCTAAAAGATTCCAGGCCCCCGCTTCAACAACGGGTCCCTCGAGCAACCGCTGGATGCCAATGAGGCCCACCAGGATATGCTCGATCCCCGCTCTGGCCACTGGACGGGTAGCAATTTCACCAACCCAGCTTGGGAGGCGGTGGAAGTGGCGGTCAACGCAAATGCCCTGTAGAGGAGAACAGCCACGCAGTGCTGTAAAAGGTTGAATTATCTCCTCTGTTTTGCCAGGGTAAGTCACTCTTTTCATCACTCCCAACTCACACACTCAAAACCCATCACACATCCTTCTGGCCCTCACTCACTGCCAGTGCAAGGAACATCACCAATCACTTTTTCACACACACCATCATTGTCCTTATCCCGTCCATGGGACCACCCACACAGGCCAGGCATACTTATCATCTGGCCCAGCAGGCGTCCTGATACACTCTCCTCGTCTCTATCCATGTAGGACAAACTGGCTCACAACAGGAGGGAAAGGTCGCAGACAGGTGGGGGGAAGCCGGAATTCAGAGTTCTGACAGAATTCGAAAACAGAGCCATCGAGCTGACAGTGAGGTCAGCACTTCTCTACCAAGTGAGGATCCAGCAGTGCAACATCCATCAGACAACCATGCTGTGAATGATGTGCCCTGTTTCACAGGCCACTACCATGCACTTATTTTCTCCCCTTGCTTTCGCAGGCACATCTGCTGAACAGCTGACAGAGTCCACGACCCAGGGCCTCCAATCAAGCTCCAAATAAACCTCTTAAGAGGAATATGAAGGCACCCTCCCTGAAGTCCCATCACAGCGCTCACCCACACCCTCCACCTAGCTTTAGAGTAGCCTCAGGATCACAACCTGGTGAGCACATCACACTTTCTGATCCATAGCAGGCAGAGGCAGGGACTTACCAAGTCCCCGGCACTCGGAGAACTGCCGGAGGCCAGAAAGTTGCTAAGTCCGAGTTAGATGACGAGCCTCTGGACTCGGTCATGTCACGGTTGCTGGAGCTGCAAAGGCAAACTAGGGAACATCAGGAAGTGATGTCCACTGCACTCCTCAGATTGCAAGGCATGATGGAAGAGTCCATCCGTCTTCAGGCTGAGATAATAATGCTGGTATTGCAATGCACCGAGGTCAACAATGGCAGGATGGCAGCTGCCATGGAGACCTTGGTCCAGGATGTCACTCCTGCAGTGTTGCGCAGGCTTACCTCCATCGCTGATGCCATAGTTGGGCTCCAACAGTGTGTACGTGAGACGGGTGCTGGGCCGCTCGATCTCACTCCAGCTAGCCCTTCTGCTTACGGAGTCAGCCAGGGGCCCTCAGGCACCCATAGGGAGGAGGAGCAGCAGGTGCAGGCTCCGGGGCCATCCACCCAGGTGACTCTGGGAGTGAACGGCCCATCTGACTCCCTTCTTCCTGTGACCTCCACAGGTGCAGCTTCACAGGCCAAGGAAGGTGTCATTGTCACACAGCAGGACCCCGAAAGCAGCCAAAGGACACCCGCCAAAGTCATCAACGACAGGGCATCACAGTCAGCAGGCTGCCTCCACCTCAGCTGTAGATGTCCAGGGAGCACCAAGACAGTGGTAGGGTTAGGAAAGTTAAGTAAAAGTAGTTGCACAGCCTGGCCATGGTGTTGATCACTTGTAGACAGTGTCCTTGTCACTCAGATGTGAAACCTTTCTGCACAAGATAAAGGCAGGTGTCTCAGTACAGGGCCTCTTCCCTGTGCTCTGTGTGGCCTTCAGGCGATGGTTCAGCCTCACACTCCCTGGAAACATTACTGATGCCTGCACCTCGGCAGTGCCGGTCATTGCTGCCAGAATATAGTGGGCAGGCACCACAGAGTTCTCTCATACTCTGTGTGCTCTCAGCAACTTTAAGCTGGGGCTGGCCCCCATCACCCAGCATGTGTGGCCTGTGCTCCTGTGCACCAGCTCCTGAAGGGCTGAGGTGCTGAAGGCGGACACAGCATTAGATGCATCTAAAGTTTCATGACTGCGTCTCTGAGATGACCCTGATCATGGAGCGCAAGCGAGCTGCCCTCGGCCAGGCAGGAGTCAGACATTCTCAGAGGCTATGTGAAGATTTATGGAGTGTCTTCACTGCATGTTGTCATCATCCTCCTGCGATCGAGCGACTATTAGGGACTCCACTACATCTCCATGATAGGAGCATTCTCACAGATGGTTCTGGCGCTATGATAAATCAGGCTGGAGTCAAACATTCACATTGTGTTGTGAGGATCTACAGGTCACCTCACTGCATGTTGGCATCATCCTCCACAAATCTGGCAGCTACGAGGGCCTCCCGAGTGCGCCTGCTGTCTAGCCAGTGAGAGAGCCTCATCCCCATCGTCGTTACCACCGAGGACCCACACACACTCATCCCCGTTGGCGTCCTCCTCATCAGAGGAAACATGCACTGAAACAGGATGAGGAGCTGGCTGAGGAGGAGGTGGAGGAGCTGCTAGATTGTAAAGGGCACAGCAGATGACGATGATGCGTGACACCCTCTGCAACTGTATTGCAGGGCTCCACCAGACCGGTACATGCACCAGAGCTGCATCTCCAGCATCCAGATGGTCTGCTCCACAAAGTTGTGACCTGCTGCATGAGCCTCATTATAGCGCCGCTCTGCTGCAGTCTGAAGCCACTGCACGGGTGTCATCAGCCACTGCCTCTGCGGTTAGCTCTTGTCCCCAAGGAGCCAACCCTGCAGCCTCTGTGGACCCTGGAAGACTGCACGGATCTGTGAGCGACTCAAGATGTAGTCATCGTGCACACTCCCTGGAAACCGTGCGTATACCTGCAGGATGCATTTCTGTTGGTCGCATACCAGCTGACGTTCAGTGAGCGGAAGCTTTTGCGGTTGATGAAGTCCACCAAGTGTAGCAACAGAGACCTGAGCACCACATGAGTGCAGTCAATCGCACCCTGCACCTGTGGGAATCCTGAGATCAGGGCGAATCCAATGGCCCTTGCATCTTGGCTGTCCTAGTCCTGGGCGAAATGCACAAGGTTGTGAGCCATGGAGAAGATTGCATCCGTGACCTCATGGATGCATTTGTGGGTGGCGGATTGTGAAATCCCACAGAGGTCACCTGTGGAGATCTGAAAGGAGCCACGAGCATAGAAATTGAGTGCCACGGTCACTTTCACAACCACCAGCAGTGGATGCCCATGTCCCCTTAGTGCCAAGTTCTGCAGTAAATGGCAGATGTGAGCCACCAGGTGCCCAGACATGCGCAGTTGTCAACGACACTGGTTCTCAGTCATCTGCAGGAATGGCAGGTGGCATCCATAAACCCTGGGTGGTGCTGACCAGCCAAGGCTCGCCATTGCTCCTGGGCAGGTTGTGCGGAAGTCACGGCCAGGTGCCTCAGTCGCACTCTCCTGTCTTCTATGGTATCTGTAGGCCATTAGGCCTACAGCTAGGTCACCCGGATCCATGATCCTGACGTAGTCCTCCTGCAGGGCCTTTCAGAGCTTCATGTAAGCACTCTCCCACGCACGTGGACCCCTCATGTTTCACACTCGTCTCAATATTTGGAATATTTTGATTGCTGCATGCTGAGATTCACTTTCAGTTGTCCGACGGAGCTGGCTTGCATTTCTGCTCACCCACTGATCACATTCTCATGCAGCACATGATATTCCCCAACATGACTTTCAAGGCACTTTACAGGCTTCCGGACTGAATATTGAGTTCAACAATTTTAGATCTTGAACTCCCTCCTCCATCCCCACCCCCTTTCCATTTCTTCCCCCTCCTTTTTGTTTTTTCCAATAATTTATATAGATTTTTCTTTTCCCACCTATTTCCATTATTTTTAAATCTATACTTTTTGTCTTTTTAGTCTTATTTCACCCCACCCCCACTAGAGCTATCTGTACCTTGCTTGTCCTGCTATCCATTCTTAATTAGCACATTCTTTTAGATAATATCACCACCTTCAACACCTCTTTGTTCTTTTGTCTGTGACATCTTTTGGTTAT
This sequence comes from Carcharodon carcharias, assembly GCF_017639515.1. Lineage (NCBI taxonomy): Eukaryota > Metazoa > Chordata > Chondrichthyes > Lamniformes > Lamnidae > Carcharodon > Carcharodon carcharias. The sequence goes on from NC_054470.1 coordinate 123,730,696, forward strand.
CTCCTCCTATCACTGCTTGCTTGTCCCAACAACCACCCCACCTTCTCCCCAACCCCCTTAAACCAGCTTATATTTCACCCCTCTCCTATTAGTCCTGTTGAAGGGTCACGAGGACTCAAAACGTCAACTGTACTCTTCTCTGCCGATGTTACCAGACCAGCTGAATTTTTACAGGTATTTAATTTTTTGTTTTGACTTTCATTTCACTTTCGATTTGGACAGCATGGTGCTAATTTGGTTTAACTCTCACTCTCCCATCCTTTACCCTCCCCCAGTCACCCATTTCCTTTCCCCTATCATAGTTGACCCCCACTCCACCTCCCCTCCATTACATACCAGCCCCATCCTTTTCCTTCGGAGCTGTCCAGGTGAACATGCAATTTCCTTTCTTTCCTTCCCAAAAATCCCACCCACATCCACATTCCCACCCCCAGAGTCCATGTCTGCCCTCGGGTCCCACACCAACCACCCTCGTCATCCCTTCTATTACTACCATCAAACCCTCACTCTCCCACCCTACCACCTAACTCTGCTCTCGACCATTTTCACCCTTCCTCCATACCACACTCACCCGCAGTTTACTCCCCAGGAGGCAGATTTGGGCCTATCCAACCCCTCCTATGCACATTCACCTGCACGTCCCCCCTCTGCATGCACCCCTTTCCCAACCCCAGTCCTCCCACCTCCTCCCCCTTTGCACCCCTTCCCTCCCAGTCCTCCCACCGGACTCCTCCCACTACTGCTTAGTTCCTCCTCATCCTGAGCCCTTCTGCTGGCCTTACCTCTTCCTCCAGTCTCACTGCTTCCTCCAGTCTTACTCCTACCCCCTTACTGACTCGTTCCTCCACTCTTAATTCCCATAGACTTTAATTTGATTGCATCGGGCCTGCAGGCCTGTACCACCGTGAATCTTGTCTTCTCATGTCCTGTCATTTTCATTGCAACTGTTTTTGAACCTTTCCACTCCCCAGTTTGGCTGCTGGGCATATTAAAATTCATAAATGTTTCATCCATGTTGCCAATGTGACTTAATGTGCACTAATGTTTTTGCCACTGTCTGTTAATTTTGGCATTGAAGTCTTTTGGGTGTGACTGAGTGACCTCGGTCTTCTGCCACAACACAAGACTGTTTCGTTCCATAAAGCAGTTACGCCAACCAGCTGATGGTTTGAAATTTTTATTTGACGCTGGCTCTGATTTGGCCCATTTAGTACTGCACTTCTGGTGATGATGTAACCATTCAGACAATTTTCAAGGGCCCATTCTGATACATGCTACTCAAGATCACTGGCTGATCCCTGTTCTGATGATGCATTTGTTCTTGGGCATCGTCTTCAGGGCAGGTTCCTCCTTCCGTTCTCACATCAGTTTTTCATCAATATGGAATTTCCTCACTGCATCACAGTTATTTGACGAATTAGCAAGCATTACAATTTTTAGCTTGAAAGCAGCTTCATAATTCACTCTTTTTGCCTGTGGGCCCATTTCATTTCGTCACTCACCATGCCATGCGCAATCTGCTCTGGGTAGAGATGTCTTAAACTCCCGTGCATCTTCTTCACAACGCAGCCCATAATGCCTGCTTAATCCCATGTGTCAGTTTACAATACAAGCTAAGTAAAATGTGCATTTCTGGAGTGAAAAACTGAGGCCCGGAATATTACATTATGAGCACTGCACTTCATGGATGAAAAATAGCAGTCAACTTATATGCTGACTATATACAAAAACATGATATTTGGCACTGAAAAAATTGGGTCATCTCATATGCCAGGTCTACAGTATGGATATTTCAACACAAATGTGCTCCTCGTCTTAAGTTGCGGTACCATTTACCCCTAAAAAACAGCAAGTGGTACTAGCCTTACCCTTATTTTGGCAGCAAAATCTGGTCAGACAACCTGGCCTTTCTTCTTCAGATCTTAAAAGTCCCGACGTGCATTAAAATTTTTACATCAAGATTTTTAATGTTATTGGTCAGTCATCTATGCTGGATTCTTCATCATGCTCAGGCACAACTCTGTGCTCCTGGCAGACTCTCAAACAGTTGAACATCAATGGACGACAATAATTTCCCCCAGTGGTTTAATGGATAAATTCCCTGCATTATGGGTAAAGTACTGAACAATATAGACTAGAATGTTCCAGGTTTTACCCTTGTGTCTGCGCTAAATTAGCCACCTTAATCCAGGCAACAACTGAGGCACTACAATTGATCTTGGGATAGGAAAAAAGAAAATAAAGTCAGCCACTATTTCCATCCTTAATTGGTATCATATTTGCCCTTCTGGTAAGTGCATGGATGAAAGGGTTTGTTGACAATACGATCAGGTTTAGTGATCAGGTATCCTGTTTACACTAAGGGCTGAATTTTCATCTTTGAGGGGGATAACTGAAGTTGGGAGACTTTGTGACTTGACAAAAAGTGCCCCATCGGACCTAATTTTTGCTTGGGGAGTTTGGTGGATGACAGGGGGCAGGCTGCAGTGTGCAAGTGTGAGATGAAGTCAGGCATACTGCCTTGGAAGCGTATCAGAGGCGGCCATATGGACTGCCAAGTTCCGTTTAAAAGCCTGCCTGCTTGGTTCACTATGACTCTGTCCCAGTTGTTTGCTTATATTTTAGGCCCTCTAATCCTCAAGCAGTCCCTATGACACCTCTATGCCAGCTCATGCCCCCCGCCCACCCCCAATGGTCCCAACTCATGTTATTGCTACGCACATTCACCCAGTATACACTCTCCACAGAACAATGAATCCTATATAACAATAGCATTGCATAATGAGGCTTGGCTGAGAGCCTAGGCTCCCACAAGAGAATTAACTTTGTTGACACGGGTGTTGGGAAGTGAAAATTTTGCCTGATTGACAGTTTTATGATGTTATAATAAGCCATATACAGAAAGCATTTTCCCCATATACATATATTAACTTGTGTAGGTCATGGCTCTGTTGTAGCACTCTCACCTCTTGAGGCAGAAGGTTTAGGGTTCAAGTCCCATTCCAGACACTTGAGCAGAAAAATCTAGGCTGACACTCCAGTGCAGTATTGAAGGAGCACTGCATGACAGAGTTGCTGTCTTTCTGATGAGACATTAAACCAAGGCTCCTTCTGCCTGTCAGGTGGATGTAACAGATCCCATGGCACTATTTCAAAAAACAGCAGGCAAATGATCCCCAGTAACCTGTCCAAAATTTACCCCTCAATCCACATCACAAAAAACAGATTATGTGGTCAATAACGTATTACTGTGCACAAATTGGCTGTCCTGTTCCCTGCATTACGACAGTGACTACACGTCAAAACATTTAACTGGCTGTAAAGCACCTGGAATTGAGAAAATTCTTATATTAATGCAAGTTTTGAAAAATATTTTTGACTTCCATCCACCTGTAAAAACAAAAGTGAGGGAAAACTTTTGAAACAAGGGTAAACTTGCCCTCCCTCATTCCACAAAATATCTTTGAAGAGAGACACATAGAAAGAAAAATATAGAATATCAGCAGATAGTTACAGAAAACAGACTTTAATTTCTACCCGTGAGCAAATCTATGGAAGATCAGTTGTTAATGCAGTCTTTGTTCACAACGATCCCATTCGGTAAAGAACATGCAAGTTAGTTAACAGCACTTACATTTGGAAATATCCCTCCTTTCTTCACGTTCTTTGGGTGATCGAACTGAACATGGTCGAGCATTAGGTACAAGGAAACGATCACCACGCAGAATATGGCACTTCCAAATATAGTGAATTGCCTGCTCAGTCTCATTTTTAATGTATTTTTACACATTTAAAGGCATAAGAACATCGACGACATTTGTATAGTGGTGCTATTTTAATATTTCCGAACGGTGGTGTACAAAGTTCCTCCCGAAAGGGTACGCAGAATGAATTGCATCATTAGAGTAACCAGCAAACACAGGAAGCAAATGTTTTCCTGTCACATGCACCAAGTGCAGAACCATACAAAAATCCCAGTCGGTTTTCAAACACGCCTCCCCAGAAAGCTCCACTGCCAAGAACAACTTTGCCGTATCGTGAGATCGCTGCTGTCACTCTCAACACACAAATCCTGAATAAAATGTAATATCTTAGGAAGAAAAAAGGCAAGAGTCAGATAGTGCAGTTGAGCCGTAAGCAAGTTACGTGGAGACAGATGTTGGAAACAAGAGTTGAGAAAAACAGCAGCTCCACCAGGTGCACAACAACCTGTATTTTCACTTCTTGGCGTTTGTAAGGCAAACGTATACTCCCAGAGTAACTGGTTTCACACGTCCGTTTTCACCTCCCCCTTATGTAATTCTATAAGATGTTCAGATTTCAAAATAGGCCACGCGTTACAATAAACATTAGTTTGTTTTGCAAGTTGCGGTCTTCGGTAAATTGAAAGGCAGCTGGTGGCAATAAATTACTGCCGATTTTGTCATCTTTTCATCAAAACACTTAATCTCGCCGACCTTTGCTCCGCAAATATTTTTCGTTTCTGTGTCCTTTTGTCCAGTCTCTCAAGCGTTAATCGATTTCAGTAGGACTCGAATTGTTTTGGCAATTCAGCCACCCTGCTGAATGTGCAGTTTCTGGTCAGTAAACTCCTTCCTCGCAGCCTGATATCAACACTCGGTCACCCCACCCCTCTAAATGAACTCGGCAAACGATAACCATCCGAAAACTTAATCTTCTTCCTTGTCAAACGAATGTCGTTTTTCAAATCTGAGCACAACCGTTCCACTTCCTCATCAAGGATGTAATAAGCTTTTTAAAAATTGTGTACAGTATATCGTATTTTTCTAAATGAAAATATTTGGGTACACATTTGTTAGTTCCTTTGTCAATAAACGTGTGCTGTTATATCAGAGCAAAACATCAGAAATTAGCCAGTTCCGAGAGACACAAAAACGTCAAACCCTATAGCTTCCTCCACTCGGAACCAAAAGCTTCGTGTTCCCCTTCCCTCCAGCCCACAATAAATGCTAGTCCAGTAAGCCACCGAGCTCCGGAGGCTCGTTTGCGTACGTTTAAACTCGATGGGTAACGTTAGTTTATTTTATTCACAATTTTTTTAGAAATGTGTGTGTTGTGAATATGCTCCGCTCCTCCCTCTCCTCACCCTTATTTTTAAAAAAATTTATCCGTTACTGCTGTCCGCTCGAGCCACAATTAAAACTCCGCCTCGCGCGAACGCTCAGTCACGTGGCTTGAAATGATGGCGCGCATGCGGCAAGTTTCAGCTGTGATTGTGAGTATTGCGGTGCAGCTCAACAGGAACGGAGAAAACTGGTCGCAAGTTCGTCTTTCGATCTACATATTGGCAAAATAAATAGAGAGAGTAGCATTACTGGCTATGGGATGGGGGGGTGGGGAGTGGAAACAGTATTCGTGTAGGTGGTATGTCGCAAAAAACAAAAGATGCTCGAAAAAGTCGAAATCAGGCAGTTTCGGTAGAGAGAGTAGAGCAGTTATATGGACAGGAGGTCCATTTTTCTTACCTTTTTGATTCTTTCATGGAACATGGGCCTTGCTGCCCATCCCTAATTGTCATTGCACTGAGTGGTTACGAGACCATTTCAGAGGGCAGTTAAGGGTCAGTCACAGTACTGTAAATCTGGAGCTATATGCAGGCCAGACCAGGTATGGATGGCAGATTTCCTTCCCTAGAGGACATTAGTAAATGAATGGGCTTTACAACAATGATAGTTTCATTGTCACCATTACTGAGACTAACTTTCAATTCCAGATTTTATTAATTGATTTTAGTCTATGCTTCTGGGTTACTAGTCTAGTCTCAATACCACTACACCACTGTCTTTCCTCATCTAAATGCTGCACCTTGGCAAGATTATCTGCAGATAGTAACAATTTGTATAGCACTTTTAAACTGACCCAAGGCTCTTCATAGGAATGTTAATGTCAAAAATGATTAGAATAAAAGCAAAATAATGTGGATACTGGAGATCAGAAATAAAAACAGGACGTGCTGGAAAAATCAGCAGGCCTGACAATATCTTTGGAGAGAGAAACAGTAAACTGATGAAATTCCAAAGAAGAGTCATTTTGGACTGGAAATATTAATCTGTTTCTCTCTCCACAAATGGTTAAAAGTTTGGTCAAAGAGGTGGGTTATAATGAGTGTTAAAGAAGGATAGAGAGGTTCAGGGAGGGAATTCCAGAGCTCAAGGCCCTGGCAGCTGAAGGCACAGCCCCCTGTGGTGGGATGATTAAAAGCAGGATACTGAAGTGGCCAGAGTTTGTGGAGCAAATATATTTTAGAGGGTTAAGGCCAAAGGAGACTACAGAAATAGGGAGATGCAAGGCCATGGAGGGATTTGAAACAAGGATGCAAATTTTAAAATCAAGGTATTGCTTAACTGAGCCAGTGTAGGTCAGTGGGCATAGGGGTGATGAGCAAATGGAGCTTTGAGGGAGTTAGGACAGGGTAGCAAAGTATTGGATGAGCTTAAGTTTGTACAAAGACGGAAGGACAGCCAGGTGTGCAATGAAATAGTCAAAGCTAGGGATAACAATGGCATGGATGAGGGTTTCAGCAGCAGATGAGCTAATGCAGGGGTGGAGTCAAAGTGTATGCAGGTAGAAATAGGCAGTCGTAGTATGTTTGAATATCAAATAGTTGCCAGGGAGAGGAGTATTGGAACAGGAATAAGTCAGTTAGCCCCTCAAGCATATTCCACCACTCCGTGAGATCATGGCTGATCTTTGATCTAATCCACATAACTGTCTTTGCTCCTATAAGCCTTATTATCTTTGGTAACAAAAAATGTCAGCCTCAGAATTAAAATTAACAATTGACCCAGCATCAAATGCTATTTGCAGAAGAGAGCTCAAAACTTCTAGCATCCTTTGCATTAAATGTTTTTCTTAACTTCACTCCCATAAGGCTTGGCTGTAATTTTTAGGCTGCATCCTCCATTCCTAATTTCCCCAACTAGTGAGAATAGCTTTCCTCTTTCTACCTTTCAGTCCCCTTAATACCTTAAATTTTAATCAAATTTTCTAAATTCCAGGAATACATGTCTTGCAGCTGAGGTTTCATTCTGCCAGATCTACTCTTCACTCCCTCCTTAGGCCAATATGGCTTTCCAAAGGTACCCAGAACTGAACAGCCATCTAGATGTGGCTTTGTATAGCTGAAGTGTAACTTCTGCCCCCTTGTATTCTAGTCCTCTAGATATTAAGGCCAGTATCCCATTAGTTTTTTTTTGTACCTGTTCCTAGTATTTTAATGATCTATGTATGTGCACCCTTAATTTTCTTTGGACCTATACTAAGTCTAGCTTTTCACCATTTGGTAAATACTCTGGTCTATCCTTGTTATGTCCAAGTGTGAGATTTAACAGTTTCCTATATTGAAATCAATTTGTCATAGCTTTGTCCATTCACTGAATTTATGAATCCCTCTTTGTATATGTATGCTTCCAGCTACATAGATTATAATGTCACTTATTTTTGTCAACAAACTTGCATAGGTGGCTCTGTATCCTGCTATTTAAGTGATTAATAAATATGATGAATAATAGAAACTTTACTACAGAACCACTATTCCGTTAGCACAGTGGGATGACATTGTTGGCTAGGGGACAGAGTTTTTGATGGGGAATCAAAGACAATGGCTTTGGTCTTCCCATTATTTTGTTGGAGGAAATTTCTATTCATCCAATACTTGGATCTGACCTGTCCAATTTTCCTCTATGCACTGCTTCCAGGCAATCCATTATGCTTCATAAAGTGTGACTAAAGAATTGTGACATAGGAAATAAAGCTAATGCACACAGGTATATGTAATCACAATGTCAAGACTGAGCTCTTCAGGCTTTTTTTTTTCATTTATGGGATGTAGGCATCACTAGCTGGGCCAGCATTTATTGCCCATCCTAATTGCCCTTGAGAACGTGCTGAGCTGCCTTCTTGAACCACTGGAGTCCTGTGGTGTAGGTACACCACAGTGCTGTTAGGAAGGGAGTTCCAGGATTTTGACCCAGTGACAGTGAAGGAACAGCAATATATTTCCAAGTCAGGATAGTGAGTGGCTTGGAGGGAAACTTCTAGGTGATGGAGTTCCAATGTACCTATCACCCTTGTCCTTCTAGATGGTAGTGGTCATGGGTTTGGAAGATGCTGCCTAAGGAGCCTTGGTGAAGCAATGTGAGAAGATGGAGGAGAGTTGGACTAGCACTTCTTTATATAATTCAACCTCTATTTTGAATTTGTGCATCCTTAAGTTTATATAATATTCCAACTTCTACAGAGTCTGGTAAATTGGAGAAAGTTGTTTATCAAAACCACATGTAACCTGATGAAATGTCACGGACCTGAAATATTAACTCTGTTTCTCTCTCCACAGATGCTGCCAGACCTACTGAGTATTTCCACCATAGTCTATTTTTATTTCACATTTCCAGCGTCTGCAATACTTGGTTTTTAAACATGTTATATAGTGACTTGTGTTGCCTTTTCTTTCATTTCTCTTTCTGCCTGTCTCCTTTCCCACTCAGAGTGGGACATAGGAAGATCCGAATTAGGAGCTGGAGCAAGCCACTCGACCCTGTTCCACCATTCAATAAGATCATGGCTGATCTGAATGTAACCTCAACCGCACATTCCTGCTTACTCCCTATAACATTTCATCTCCTTGTTAATCAAGAATCTATCTACCTTTGCCTTAAAAAAGACTCTGCTTCCACTGCTTTGAGGAAGTGTTTCAAAGACTAAATCCTCAGAAAAATATTTCTCGTATTCTGTCTTAAATGAGCATTCCTTATTTTTAGGCAGTGACCCGTAGTTCCAGATTCTCCCACAAAAGGAAACATCCTTTCCACATCCACCTTCTCAAGACCCCTCAGGACCTTAAAGGTTTCTATCAAGTCGCCACTTACTCTAAGTTCCAGTGGATACAAGCCTGACCTGTCCAGCCTTTCCTCATAAGACAACCTAACCATTCCTGTTATTAGTCTAGTAAACCTTCCCCGAATTGCTTCCAATGCACTTACATCTTTCTTTAAATAAGATGGTCTCACCAATGCCCTGTACAACTGAAGCATACCCTCCCTACTTTTGTAATCAATTTCCTCACAGTAAATGATAACATTCTATTAGCTTTCCCAATTACCTGCTGTATCTGCATACTAGCCTTGTGATTCATGCAATAGGACATCCAGATCCCTCTGGGTCTGAGCTCTGCAATTTCTCACCATTTAGATAATAAGCTTCTTTTTGTATTCTACCTGCCAAAAATGAAAAATTTGACATTTGCCCACATTATACTCCATTTGCCAGATCTTTGCCCACTCCCTTTACCTATGTGCTGCTTTGTAGCCTCCTTACAGTCTCTTCAGAATTTACTTCCTACCTATCTTCGTGTTGTCAGCAAATTTAGCAACCATTCCTTCAGTCACTTCATCAAAGTCATTTGTATAAATAGTGTAAAGTTGAGGCCCTAGCACTGATCCCTGTGGCACACCACTCGTCACATCCTGCCAACCAGAAAAAGACCCATTTATGCCAACTGTCTGCTTCCTGTTAGCTAGCCAATCTCCTATTCATGCCAATATGTTACCCCCTACACCATGAGCTTTTATTTTCTGCCATAACCTTTGATGTGGCACTTTATCAAATGCCTTCTGGAAATCTAATTACAGTATATCCACCGGTTCTCCTTTATCCACAGCACATGTGACTCCTTCAAAGAAGCCCAACACATTGGTTAAACAGGATTTCCCTTTTACAAAATCATGTTGATTCTGCCTGATTGCCTTGAATTTTTCTAAGTGCCCTGCTATAACATCTTTACCAATAGATTCTAACATTTTCCCCCATGACAAATGTTAGGCTAATTGGCCTATAGATTCCTGCTTTATCTTCCTCCGTTTTTGAATAAAGGAGTTATATTTGCTCTTTTCCAATCTAATGGAAACTCCCCCAAATCTAGGGAATTTTGGAAAAATTAAAACCAGTGTATCAACTATCTTACTAGCCACTTTCAAGACCTTAGGGTAAAGTCCATCCAGACTTGGGGATTTGTCAGCCCCCAGTCCCAACAATTTGTTTAATACCACTTCCCTGGTGATTGTAATTTTCTGAATTCCTCCCTCCCATTTCCTGATTTACAGATATTTCCAGGATTTTACTCATGTCCTCTATAGTGAAGACCGAAGCAAATTACCTGTTTAATTCATTTGCCATCTCCCTACTTTCCATGATCAGTTCCCCAGATGCACTCTATAGGATCAACGCTTACGTTGTTAACTCTTCTTGTTTAAAATATCTATGGAAACTCTTACTACCTGTCTTTATTTTACTAGCTAGTTTTCTCTCATACTCAATTTTTTCCTCAATCTTTTTGTCATTCTTTGCTGTTCTTTATATTCTTTCCAATCTTCTGACCTGCCACCTGTCTTTGCATAATTATATGCTTTTTCTTTAAGTTTGATATGGTCTTTTAAGTTTTTTTGTTAACCATGGTTAATCCCCCTTGGATTTTTTTTCTCTCATTGGAATGTATACATTCTGTGTATTCTGAAATATCCCTTTAAATGTCTGCCACTGAACTTCTTTTGACCTATCCCTTAACCTCATTTGCCAGTTCATTTTAGCTAGCTCTGCTTTAATCCTCTCTTCATTGCCTTTATTTAAGTTTAAAATACTGCTCTTGGGTGCACTTGTTTCTCTCTCAAAATGAATACAAAATTCAATCATATTACGATCGCTGCTACCTAGGGGTACCTTCACTAGGAGGTTATCAATTACTCCTATCTCATTGCTCAATACCAGGTCTAGTATAACCTGCTTTCTGGTTGGCTCCAGAACATGCGTTCTAAGAAACTATCCTGAAAACATTCTATGAACTCCTCATCTACACTACCTTTGCCCACCTGATTTTCCCCAATCCATATGTAGATTAAAATCCCCCTCGACTATTGCTGTACCTTTCTGGCAAGTTCCCATTATCTCTTCTTTTATACTCTGTCCTACTGTATAGTTAGGGAGCCTATACACCACTCCCATAAGTGACTTCTTGCCTTTATTATTCCTCATCTCAGTTCAAACCATTTCTACATTCTGGTTTCCTAAACTTAGGTCATCCTCTCTAATGTGATAATACCAGCAGGGGGAAGGCAGTGGCATAGTGGTATTGTCACTGGACTGGTAATCCAGAGACCCAGAATAATGCTCTGGGGACCCAAGTTCAAATCCCACCATGACAGATGGTGGAATTTGAATTCAGAAAATATCTGATAACCATTGTCAATTGTTGTAGAAACCCAACTAGTTCACTAATGTCCTTTAGAGAAGGAGACCTGCTGTTGTTGTCTGGCCTACATGTGATTCTGTTAAAAATGCCCTCTGAACAAGGGTAATTAGGGATGGGCAATAAATGCTGACTTAGCCACACCCCATGAACAATTATTTTAAAAAATTAACAGAGCCACAACTGCACCTTTTCCTAACTTCCTGTCCTTCCTAAATGTCACATATCCTTCATTATTCAGGTGCCAATCTATGTCATCCTGTAGCCTTTAGAGAAACTTGGCTATCAGATTGTGCTTCTATTTCTATCAGCTCATCTGTTTTGTTTCAAATGCTTTGTGCATTTAGATATAGAGCCTTTCATTTTGTCCTTATTATTTTTGCAGCATCTGGCCTTCTGTTGATTTACTCTTAGACTTGTACTCTCTGTCCCTTCCTGTCAATAAGTTTATCATTTCCCATATTAATACCTGTCTCTCTCACCTTCACTCTACTCTTTGGTTTACCACATCTTCCCAAATTTGATCCCTTGCCCACACTATTTATTTTAAAACCATCTCCACTTCCTTTGTTATGCAGCTCACAAGGACACCAGCCCCAGCACAGTTCAGGTGTAGATAGTCCCCAATGGTACAGATCCCACTTTCCCCAATATTGGTGACAATGCCCCACAAACTAGAATCCGCTTCTCCCACACCAGTTTTTGAGCCACACATTCATTTCTTTAATCCTATTTGTCCTATGCCAATTTGCACATGGCTCAAGTAATAATCCAAAAATTGCCTTTGTGTTTCTGCTTCTTAATTTGGTGCCTAGCTCATCATACTGATGATGCAGAGCCTCCTTCCTCATCCCACCCATGTCATTGGTACCTACATGGACCACAACACTGGATCCTCCCCCTCCCACTGCAAGTTCCTCTCCAACCCTGAGCAGATGTCCCGAACACTGGCACCAGGAAGGCAACAAAGCCATTGGACTCTCACTGTTTGTTAGAGAGCAATGTCTATCCCACTTACTATACTGTCCCATACTACTGCAGCATTCCTTCCTGTTCCCCCAACTTGGATGGCTTCCTGTACCATAGTCAGTTTGCTCATCCACCCTGCAGCCTCCACTCTCTCTCAAGCAAGCTGAGAGAATCTCAGATCTGTTGAACAATTGCAGAGGCTCACATTTCTGACCTCTGGGTCCCCTTACCTGCCTCACTTGCAGTCACACCCTCCTGATCCTGGCCACTGACCAAATCAGAAGACCCTATCCTATGTGGTGTGAGTGCCTCCTGTTATAAAGCATCCAGTTAACTTTCCCCCTCCCTGATGTGTCACAGAGTCTGCAGCTCAATGACATTACACCAAAGTTCCTCAAGGTACAAACACTTAATGCAGGCATGTTTGCCCTGGATCAGTGTTATCCAGGAGCTCCCACATGCTGCCATGACACATCACATGTCCCTTCATCCTTAGTGTTTTAAATAATCACTTAATTAGATTAATCACTTATTTATGCTGCTTTCTTATATATTTTATTAACTTTACCACCAAATTGTGTACGATTTTAAACCTTGGGGATAAAATAGAACTTACCCACTGACCAGATACTCACCAAATAGATAGCTCCTTTCCCTCTAGTAGAGTAAGAACCAATTTCTATGGGGAGTGAGAAAGAGGAAACAAACATATCCTTCAGCAAACTTCAAGCCTTCACTCAATTAATCAGCTAATCTCCATTTGCTAAGGCTGCAGTAAAGAACCCCAAATTTATAGTAAACTGAACTGGGGCTACAGTAACCAGATTCAACCAGTTACCAAATTAACTACTCAGCTCCTACAGTTGAGTGAGTTTGCCTAAACTGCAAGAAATAAAGAACTTAGCCTGATAGTACTTTCTGCTAATTACACACTAGATTAGATTTTAAGAGCAAAATTTAAGAACAAGATTAACACTTAAAACTTCCCTCTCACCAAACTCCAAGTCTTCACTCAGTTGGTCACTGCACTCCATTTGTTGAAGTTTATATGATTATTATGTTTTAGGGGAGGTGGTGGCATAGTGGTATTGTCACCGTGGACTGGTAATTCAGAGACCCTGGATAATGCTCTGGGGAACCGGGTTTGACTCCCACCACGGCAGATGGTGGGATTAAAAGACTAATGATGACTGAAATGATTGTTATAAAAATCCATCTTTAGGGAAGGAAATCTGACTCCAGACCCACAGCAATGTGGTTGGCTCTTAAAAATGCCCTCTAAACAAGGGCAATTAGGGATGGGCAATAAATGCTGGCCTAGCCAGCGATGCCCACATCCCACATATGAATAAAAAAAGGATTATATCTTTTGGTTTGTAAGAGGGTTGTATTTTGGGGACTGCATCTTTGAATTTAGGGTAAATGAGAGGGATCATGTGATCTACACTTGCACTTCCTATTGAAAAGCTGAATAGGCAGCATGGCAGAAATGACAAACTGATTAATTTCAGTCCATTTGAAATACCCTCTATGTGGGCAACTAGAAACTTTTCTTTTTTGTTTGTTCAACTTTTAAAACTTTTTTGAACTGAAACTGGAAACACTTCCAAGCCATTGTAAAACATTTTGAAATATTCAGTGGTCATACAAACATGTGAATTAGGAGCAGGAATAGGCCATTTGGTCACTTGAGCCTGCTTTTGTTCATTCATTCATGGGATGTGGGAATTGCTGGTTTGGCTGACATTTATTGCCCTTCCCTAATTCCCCTTGAGAAGGTGCTGGTGAGCTGCCTTCTTGAACCACTGTAGTCCATGTGGTGTAGGTACACCCACAGTGCTGTTATGGAGGGAGTTCCAGGATTTTGACCCAGCGACAGTGAAGAAACAGTGAGATATTTCCAAGTCAAGATGGTGAGTGGCTTGGAGGGGAACCTTTAGGTGATGGTGTTCTTATGTATCTGCTGCCCCTGTTCTTCTAGATGGTAGTGGCCGTGGGTTTGGAAGGTACTGTCTAAGGTCAGTTGCTGCAGTGCATCTTGTAGAAGGTACACACTGCTGCCACTGTGGGTCGGTGGTGGAGGGAGTGAATGTTTGTAGATTGGGTGCCAATCAAGAGGGCTGCTTTGTCCTGGATGGTGTCAAGTTTCTTGTGTGTTGCTGGAGCTGCACTCATCCAGGCAAGTGGAAAGTATTCCAGGACACTCCTGACTTGTGCCTTGCGGATGGTGGACAGGCTTTGGGGAGTCAGGAGGTGAGTTTCTTGCTGCAGGATTCCTAGCCTCTGACCTGCCCTTGTAGCCACAGTATTTATATGACTAGTCCAGTTCAGTTTCTGGTCTTTGGTAACCCCTGGATGTTATAGTTGAGGATTCAGCAATGATAATGCCATTGAATGTCAAGGGGCGATGGTTCGATTCTCTCTTGTTGGAAATGGTCATTGCCTGGCACTTGTGTGGCACGAATGTTACTTGCCCTTGTCAGCCCAAGCCTGAATATTGTCCAGGTCTTGCTGAATTTAGACATGGACTGCTTCAGTACCTGAGGAGTCGGGAATGGTGCTGAACATTGTGCAATCATCAGTGAACGTCCCCACTTCTGACCTTATGATAGATCATTGATGAAGCAGCTGAAAATGGATGGGTCTAAGACACTACCCTGAGGAACTCCTTCAGTGATGGCTTGGAACTGAGATTATTGACCTCGAACAACTACAAGCATCTTCCTTTGTGCTAGGTATGTCTCCAACGAGCGGAGAATATTTCCCCTGATTCCCGTTGACTTCAGTTTTGCTAGGACTGCCTGATGCCACACTTGGTCAAATACTGCCTTGATGTCAAGGCCAGTCACTCTCACCTCACTTCTGGAGGTTCAGCTCTTTTGCCCATGTTTGAATTAAGGCTGTAATGAGGTCAGGAGCTGAGTGACCCTGGTGGAACCCAAATTGAGCATCAGTAAGCAGGTTATTGCTAAGCAATTGTCACTTGATAGCATTGTTGATGACCTATCACTTTACTGATGTTTGAGAGTTAACTAAATAGGCTTTGATTGGCCACGTTGGATTCGTCCTGCTTTTTGTGTACAGGATATACCTGGACAATTTTACACATTATCGGGTAGGTGCCAGAGTTGTAAATGTACTGGCACAGGTCTAACATTCAGTAAGATCATGGCTAACCTGATTGTGGCCTCAACTCCACTGTCTTCCAACTCTCTATACCGTTTGACTTCCTTGTCAATCAAGAATCTATCTAATTCAGTCCCAGAAATACTCATTGACACTGCTTGTACCGCTCTCTGGGGAAAACAGTTCCCCAGACTCATCACCTTCTGAGAAAGAAAATTTCTCCTCATCTCCGTCTTAAACGGGAAACCCCTTATTTTTAAACAGTGTCCCCTAGTTCGAGTCTCTCCCACAAGGGGAAACCCCCTTTGAACATCCACCCTGTCAAATCCCCTCAGGATCTTAAATGATTCAATAAGATTACTTCTTATTCTTTTAAACTCCAATGGATACAGGCCCAAGCTGTCCAACCTTTCCTCATAGGCTAGCCCCCTCATTCTGGGAATCAGTTGAGTGAACCTTCCCTGAACTGCTTTTAATGCAATTATGTCCTTTCTTAAATAAGGAGACCAAAACTGGACACAGTACTCTAAATATGGTCTCACCAGTACCCTATTCAACTGTAGCAAAACATCCCTACTTTTATGTTCCATTCCCCTTGCAATAAACGACAGTATTCCATTTTCCTTGCTTTCTAACATTCGTGTATCAGGACACCCAGATCCCTTGGTGCCTCAGAGTTCTGCAATCTCTCCCCATATAAATAATATTCTGCTTTTCTATTCTTCCTGTCAAAGTGGACATGTTCACATTTTCCCACATTATACTCCATCTGCCAAATTTTTGCTCACTCACTTAACCTATCTACATCCCTTTGCAGCTCATTTTCGTACCTATCTTTGTGACATCACCAAATTTAGCAACCATACATTTGATCCTGTCATCCAAGTTATTAATATTGATTATAAATAGTTGAGGGCCCAGCACTGAAACCTGTGGCACTTCACTTGTTGCATCGTGCCAACCCAAAAGTAACCCATTTATGCCTACTCTCTGCTTCCTGTTAGTTAACCAACCCTCTACCCATGCTAATCTGTTAACCCCTTACATCATGAGTTCTTATTTTGTGTAGTAACCTTTGAAGTGGCACCTCATCAAATGCCTTCTAGAAATTTAAGTGCACCAAATCCACAGTTTCCCTTTATCCACATTACTTGTTAATTCCTCAAAGACTCCTAATAAATTAATCAAACACGATTTCTCTTTCACAAAACCATGCTGACTCTGCCTGATGTGAAATACAAAAAATTTCAATCCTCTCTTTCTTTCTCTACCATCTCCATTGCTCTGGATAATTTGTCAGCATCTTCCTCCTTCGTAAACACCAATACAAAGTACTCATTAAGTATTCTAGCCTTGCCCTGTACCTTTAAGCATATAACACCCTCTTTGTCCTAATACACCCCACCCCCCCCCCACCTCTCACTTACTATTTACATACTGAGAGAAGATTTTGAGGTTCCTTTTTATTTTAACTGCCATTCTATTCTCATACTCTCTCTTTGCCAGTTGTATTTTTCTCTTCAATTTATTGTATTTGACCTAGTTCTCACTTGAAGAATTCATCTGACATACATCATACACCCTCTTTTTACATTTCATTGTATTCTCTAACCCCTCACCAGCCAAGGAGCCCTGGGTTTGGTTTCCTTAGTTTTCAGCCTTTTTGGAAAGTACCTAGCCTGTACCTTGAAGGTTTTCTCCTTAACAATCTCCCATTGTTCCATTACAGTTATTCTTGTCAATCTTTGGTTCCATTTTATCCTGGTGAAATTCCCTCTCACCGCAATGAAGTTAGCCCTCTTCTAATATAAAAGTTCTACTTTTTTATTTATTCATTCAAAGAATATGGGCTTCGCTGGCTGGGCCAGCATTTATTGTCCATCTGTTGTTGCCCTTGAGAAGGTGTTGGTGAGCTGCCATCTTGAATCACTGCAGTCCATGTGGTGTAGGTACACCTGCAGTGCTGTTAGGAAGGGAGATCCATGATTTTGACCCAGCGACAGTGAAGGAATGGCGATATGTTTCCAAATCAGAATGGAGACAGACATGGAGGGTGGTGGTATTTCTATCTATCTGCTGCCCTTGACCTTCTAGATGGAAGGCGCTGTTGAAGGAGCCTTGGTGAATTCCTGCAGTGCATCTTGTAGATGGTACACACTGCTGCTACTGTAAATCGGTGGTGGAGGGAGTGAATGTTTGTGGATGTGGTGCCAATCAAGTGGGCTACTTTGTCCTGGACGGTGTCAAGCTTCTTGAGTGTTGTGGGAGCTGCACTCATCCAGGCAAGTGGCAGTATTCCATTACACTCCTGACTCGTACCTTGTAGATGGTGAGCAGGCTTTGGGGAGTCAGGAGGTGAGTTACTCATCGCATGATTCCAAGCCTCTGACCTGCTGTTATAGCCACAGTATTTATATGGCTGGTCCAGTTCAGTTTCTGTTGTATTGCCATTTTCAGTTTGTGTTGCTCGTTGCTTTTATCCATTGCTAATCTAAATCTAATGATACAATGATCACTCATCCCAAGTTTTCGTAATGACCGAAGAATATAAAGCCCTCTCTCCTGCACTATGTCTCAAGCCATGTGTTGATACTCCTTATTTTCATATTTCTACTCTCACTAGCATGTGGCACTGGGAGTAATTCAGACATTACTGCCTTAAAATTCCTACCTTTTAACTTCCCCTCTAGCTCCTGAACATTTGACAGTAGGACCTCAACACCTGCTTTGTATAAGTTGTTGGTACCAATGTGTATCACAACTATGGTTCACTCCCTTCCTCCTGCAGGATTTTCTGTGATGTCCTTTATTCTGGCACCAGCGAGGCAATACACCACGTAGGAATCACAATTACAGAAATGTTTGTCTGTCCTCTAATTCCAGAATCTCCGATGACAACTACATTTCTAATCTTTGCTGTTCCCTATTGTGCATCCCTTGCCCATTGGTGCCATAGATGGAACTGCACACCTTCAAGGTGTCATCATTCCCAGCAGTCTCCAAAGCTGACTACTGCTTTGAGAGTGGCATCCACACACTGAAGACTACTGCAACTCCTGCTTCTTCCTACTCTTCCAGATTGCAACCCACATACTATCTTAAACTCTCACTGCCTGTGGGGTGACCACCTCTTGGAATGTACAGTCAGGTAACTCTCATCCTCCCTGATGTTCCACTGTGACTCCAGCGGCCTCTCAAGCTCAGTAGCTGGAGATACTTCCTCCAGAAGTTTCCATATGGCGCGGAAGTGCACCATGAGTTGCAGGAATTCTGTCTCCCTAAATGGTTTTGTGTTTCTTTTCCATCCTATTTTTCTTTCTGTGTCATGTTTCAGAGGAAAGAAGCCACTGATGACAGTAGATTGCATTTGGGTTGGAAGTTATGGGAAGATTGTAAGTTTCAGTGGTTTGATGCCTACCGCCTCCTTAAATAATTGTGCATTTACATGAATCTCTCACTGTTAATAAAACTCCTAACTGCTTCACATCCCACAACTCTCTGCCATATACTCATTGTTATCACTATCCCTTTGAACTACCTGTTTGAATCTATGCATTGTCCCTTCCCCTTCACTCTGCCGTCAATCAGCTCATTGCTTATTCTACTTCCATTTGTGTGCTTTCCCATTAGGGCAGATGATAAGATTACTCAGACTTTCCTATCCTGATGACTTCCCTATCTCTTCCAATCGCCTCCACCCTACTGAGAGTTGCCTGAGGACTCTGCTGGCATTGCAGCAGATCAAAACTGATGTCCGCCTTATCGCTGAGCTGCCTAGGATTGTGCAAGTGTCCAAAGCTCACTCATCTAATTTATATGAGATCAGAGGTCTGATTTTGATTGAGCCTTGGGCCTACCTAGTTCTGATGCAGGAATCATCAGTGGTCAGTTCCCACCAGAAAGCTGACCTAGCACAATGCAATTTCCACCCCTCAATGTTTGCATGAACCAGGCAAAGTTGTTGATCAAGAAGTTAAAGAAAAAGAGATATTTACAATGAAGATGTATTGCTCTAGATGTAAATTGTATTGAATGCTTTGAAGTGCTTTAATCAGTGTTCAAGATCTATGATCTGTAACTTCTGCTTAACATTCTATGAGAACATTGCATGTTTGATCATGTGATTGGCAGCACTGTTTTCAAAAGGTTTAAAGTATATAGAACAGAACTTTCCAGTGAATTTTACTTCCAGTGAATACATCTGAGCTCCATGATCATTGACTTCACTGGAAATAAAAAATCGTTAAATGGGCTACCCCATGATTTTTAATTGAAGGAAGTTCGGGTTTAATTGCAACTTATTGGTGAGCACACAGTCATACAGCATCAAGTAAGCAGGAAGAAACATAGTTTGAATTCATTTGATCAATTCAGCTTTCACTAAAATAATATAAGACTGAGTATTGAATTCTGTATAACCAGTACCACCTTACAAAGGAGGTTCTACACCTTTGAATATTCCCAAATGAACCCTTTTCCACCAGTTAGCATACATACATCTGCACCCAAAACAGTATAGCAGCCTCAAGTAGACACAGCGTTGGTGCCATGCATCATTTGTATTTATCTTCATTGTGCGAAAAATAAATTGCTTCTTTAGCTAGCAGAAAAGTATGCAGCTTAATTTTCTCTATTGCTCTCTCACTTCATGCATGATAATATGAAGTATATTAAGTGAAGCCTTTGAAAAGGAGTTAGTTGAAAGAAACTTTGTATTGTAAATAGATACTGCATTCCAAAAAGAACCATATTTTGCATTCCAACAAGACAGACTGAATTATTCTATTGTTGATAGCATCTCTTCAGCCAGGCTTTTCATGCATAATTTCTTCTTTGCTCTCTCCGTGTGCTCTAAATTGTATACAGCTGTTGGTTTGTTCAAAATTCTGTTTCTTAAAATACAGCAAATGTTTAAATTTCAAATTTTGGTAGCTTTTCTTGCATCTTGACATTTTTTCATTTCATTTATTAAGTCGCCTATAATGGGAACAAAAGTAAGCACAGTGTTTTCTCTAATATTTTATAATACCTTTTTAAACCTGTTTTCCTATTTTCTAAATTAATTCTTTAAATCAATAAATGATTCAACAAGGGAGATTCAGGAAAGCTACTTCCTCTGGTGGGGAAATTCTGAACAGAGGGATAATAAAATTTAGGAGTAAAATTACACAAAGGGTTTTAGAAACCTGAAACACACTCTCCCCTTTGTTTAATTATTGCTTTGATTGGATTTGGATAGAATTTATTTGCTATTTTGAAGTGCAAGATACTCAAATAGTTTGCATAACAAAATAATTGCTTGCATTTTGTAAATGATAATATGTCACTTTCAGGGAAAGATATACATAATTAGATACATTAAAGAAATGTCACTAGTATATTGTAGCTGCATCAATAATGCAATTCAGTAAAATGCAAACAGTTACTATTTAATGAGTGTCATTTAAGTATCGAGTTGTATGAAAATTTAAATTAATCTTGTGTTTTATCATATAAGAGTGGTATTATTAATGCTTGGTTCATTCTCCATGAATAAGTATATTTTATGCAAATGAATATAGACTGATCTAAATTACATTTCTTTTGGTTTTTACATTGTCAATTTAATGAAAAAACAGTTACTTAGAATCCTTCATAATATATGCATTACAAGAGTATATGTAAAAGGGCGTAATGGTGCCCATTGTAAAATAACTTGCCAATATTGTTATAATTCACCTCATTTCCTACCCAAGTATCCATGAGTAGGATTAAAACAAAAAAACAGCGGATGCTGGAAATCCAAAACAAAAACAGAATTACCTGGAAAAACTCAGCAGGTCTGGCAGCATCGGCGGAGAAGAAAAGAGTTGACGTTTCGAGTCCTCATGACCCTTCGACAGAACTTGAGTTCGAGTCCAGGAAAGAGCTGAAATATAAGCTGGTTTAAGGTGTGTGTGTGGGGGGCGGAGAGATAGAGAGACAGAGAGGTGGAGGGGGTTGGTGTGGTTGTAGCGACAAACAAGCAGTGATAGAAGCAGATCATCAAAAGATGTCAACAACAATAGTACAATAGAACACATAGGTGTTAAAGTTAAAGTTGGTGATATTATCTAAACGAATGTGCTAATTAAGAATGGATGGTAGGGCACTCAAGGTATAGCTCTAGTGGGTTTTTTTTTATTTTATATAATGGAAATAGGTGGGAAAAGGAAAATCTTTATAATTTATTGGGAAAAAAAAGAAGGGGGAAACAGAAAGGGGGTGGGGATGGGGGAGGGGACTCACGACCTAAAGTTGTTGAATTCAATATTCAGTCCGGAAGGCTGTAAAGTCCCTAGTCGGAAGATGAGGTGTTGTTCCTCCAGTTTGCGTTGGGCTTCACTGGAACAATGCAGCAAGCCAAGGACAGACATGTGGGCAAGAGAGCAGGGTGGAGTGTTAAAATGGCAAGCGACAGGGAGGTTTGGGTCATTCTTGCGGACAGACCGCAGGTGTTCTGCAAAGCGGTCGCCCAGTTTACGTTTGGTCTCTCCAATGTAGAGGAGACCACATTGGGAGCAACGAATGCAGTAGACTAAGTTGGGGGAAATGCAAGTGAAATGCTGCTTCACTTGAAAGGAGTGTTTGGGTCCTTGGACGGTGAGGAGAGAGGAAGTGAAGGGGCAGGTGTTGCATCTTTTGCGTGGGCAAGGGGTTGTGCCATAGGAGGGGGTTGAGGAGTAGGGGGTGATGGAGGAGTGGACCAGGGTGTCCCGGAGGGAGCGATCCCTACGGAATGCCGATAAGGGGGGTGAAGGGAAGATGTGTTTGGTAGTGGCATCATGCTGGAGTTGGCGGAAATGGCGGAGGATGATCCTTTGAATGCGGAGGCTGGTGGGGTGATAAGTGAGGACAAGGGGGACCCTATCATGTTTCTGGGAGGGAGGAGAAGGAGTGAGGGCGGATGTGCGGGAGATGGGCCGGACACGGTTGAGGGCCCTGTCAACGACCGTGGGTGGAAAACCTCGGTTAAGGAAGAAGGAGGACATGTCAGAGGAACTGTTTTTGAATGTAGCATCATCGGAACAGATGCGACGGAGGCGAAGGAACTGAGAGAATGGGATGGAGTCCTTACAGGAAGTGGGGTGTGAGGAGCTGTAGTCGAGATAGCTGTGGGTGTCGGTGGGTTTGTAATGGATATTGGTGGACAGTCTATCACCAGAGATTGAGACAGAGAGGTCAAGGAAGGGAAGGGAAGTGTCAGAGATGGACCACGTGAAAATGATGGAGGGGTGGAGATTGGAAGCAAAATTAATAAATTTTTCCAAGTCCTGACGAGAGCATGAAGCAGCACCAAAGTAATCATCGATGTACCGGAGAAAGAGTTGTGGAAGGGGGCCGGAGTAGGACTGCAACAAGGAATGTTCCACATACCCCATAAAGAGACAGGCATAGCTGGGGCCCATGCGGGTACCCATAGCCACACCTTTTATTTGGAGGAAGTGAGAGGAGTTGAAGGAGAAATTGTTCAGCGTGAGAACAAGTTCAGCCAGACGGAGGAGAGTAGTGGTGGATGGGGATTGTTCGGGCCTCTGTTCGAGGAAGAAGCTAAGGGCCCTCAGACCATCCTGGTGGGGGATGGAGGTGTAGAGGGATTGGACGTCCATGGTGAAGAGGAAGCGGTAGGGGCCAGGGAACTGGAAATTGTTGATGTGACGTAAGGTGTCAGAGGAATCACGGATGTAGGTGGGAAGGGACTGGACAAGGGGAGAGAGAAGGGAGTCAAGATAACGAGAAATGAGTTCTGTATCCATGAGTAGGTATTGTCAGCAACCATGAAAAGAAATGTGTAAATTTTATATTGCGCTACATGTACTGAGGCAAACTTGGTAACACAAAAACTGGTTTGAAATGGTAAACAAATATACAATGTGCACCCAGTATATTAAAAGTAACACCTGACATCAGCAACTGACATAATAATACATAACCATTCCTCCATTCACAGACAATGGCAGCATTCAGATCATGCATATTAAGAACTTGCTGCCTGGGCTTCCTTCAATAAAAACTGCCTGTTTTTACGTAGTTTTATGGCAGGAAATCTGGATGATGAGGCATTGAACAACAATCCAGCTGCTAAATAGGAACCCCTGTACTTTTCTCCTTAGAACAACCTGACAATACATGTCAATAGCAGCAGGTGAATGTCATCTTTTGAGATTGTACAAAGGAGACTCATTAGGATGTTACCAGGACTGGAGAATTTTAGTTATAAGGAAAGATTTAATATATTAGGGTTGTTTCCTTTGGAACAGAGGAGCCTGGGGGAAGATTTATTTGAGGCATATAAAATTAGGAGAGGCCTAGATAGAATGGATAGAAAGGACTTATTTCCCATGGCAGAGAGGTCTATAACTAGATGATATAGGTTTAAAGTAACTGGCAGAAGGATTAGAGGAGAGTTGAGAAGAATGTTTCTATTCAGAGAATGGTGGAGACCTGTAACTCACTGCCTGAAAGGTTGGTAGAGGCAGACAAATAATCAACTATGCACTTGAAGTGCTATAGTCTACAGGACTATGGACCAAGAGCTGGAAAGTGGATTAGGCTGGATAGCTTTTTTCAGCTAGCATTCAAACATAGGAATTAGGAGCAGAAGTAGGCCATTCCGCCCTTTAAACCTGCTCCACCATTTTATAAGATCATGGCTGATCTGATTATGACTTCAACTCTACTTTCCTGCCTACCCCCTTTACTATTTAACTCCTTTTTTTAAAAATTCATTCAGGGGATGTTGGCATCACTGGCTGGGCCAGCATTTATTGCCCATCCCTGGTTGCCCTTGAGAAAGTGGTGGTGAGCTGCCTTCTTGAACTGCTGCAGTCCATGTGATGTCGGTACACCCACAGTGCTGTTAGGAAGGGAGTTCCAGAATTTTGACCCAGCGACAGTGAAGGAACGGTGTAATATATCCAAGTCAGGATGGTGAGTGACTTGGAGGGGAACTTCCAGGTGGTATTCCCACCTATCTGCTGCCCTTGACCTTCTAGATGGTAGTGGTTGTAGGTTTGGAAGGTGCTGATAAAAAGCCTTGTTGAATTCCTGCAGTGCATCTTGTAGATGGTACATACTGCTGTAACTGTGCATTGGTGGTAGAAGGAGTGAAAGTTTGTGGATGTGGTGCCAATCAAGCGGGCTGCTTTGTCCTGTACAGTGTAAGCTTCTTGAGTATTGTGGGAGCTGCATTCATCCAGGCAAGTGGGAAGTGTTCCATCACACCCTTGACTTGTGCCTTGTAGATGGTGGACAGGCTTTGGGGAGTCAGGAGGCGAGTTACTCATTGCAGGATTCCTAGCATCCTAACCTGCTCTTGTAGCCACAGTATTTATATAGCTAGTCCAGTTCAGTTTCTGGTCAATGGTGACCCCCAGGATGTTGATAGTGGAGGTTCCAGTGATGTAATGCCATTGAACGTCAAGGGATGATGATTAGATTCTTTCTTGTTGGAGATGGTCATTGCCTGGCACTTGTGTGGTGTGAATGTTACTTGCCACTTGTCAGTCCAAGCCCGGATATTGTCCAGGTCTTGCTGCATTTGGACATGGACTGCTTCAGTGTTTGAGGAGTCACGAATGGTGCTGAACATTGTGTAATCATCAGCAAACAACCCCACTTCTGACCTTATCACGGAAGGAAGGTCATTGATGAAGCAGCTGAAGATGATTGTTGATGAAGCAGCTGAAGATATTGGGCTGAGGACACTACTCTGAGGACCTCCTGCAGTGATGTCCTGGCGCTGAGATGACTGACCTCGAACAACCACAAGCATCTCCCTTTGTGCTATGTATGACTCCAACGAGCGGAGAGTTTTCCCCTGATTCCCATTGACTCCAGTTTGATCAGGGTGCCTTGATGCCACACACAGTAAAATGCTGCCTTGACGTCAAGGGCAGTCACTCACCTCATCTTGAGAGTTCAGCTCTTTTCTTGAACCAAGACTGTAATGAGGTCACGAGCTGAGTGGCTGTGGCAGAACCCAAACTGGGCATCAGTGAGCAGGTTATTGCTAAGCAATTGCCGCTTGATAGCATTGTTGATTACCTCTTCCATCACTTTACTGATGAGTGAGAGTAGACTCATGGGGCGGTAATTGGCCAGGTTGGATTTGTCCTGCTTCGTGTGTACCGGACATACTTGAGCAATTTTTCACATAGGCGGGTAGATGCAAGTGTTGTAGTTGTACTGGAACAGCTTGGCTAGGGGCCCATCAAGTTCTGGAGCACAAGTCCTCAGTACTATTGCTGGATTATTGTCAGGGCACATAACCTTTGCCTAATCCAGTGCCTTCAGCCGTTTCTTGATATCACGTGGAGTGAATTGAATTGGCTGAAGACTGGCTGACGATTGTAGCAAATGCTTCAGCCTTATCTTTTGTACTGATGTGCTGGGCTCCTCCATCATTGACTATGGGGATATTTGTGGAGCTGCCTCCATAAATGATTTGTTTAATTGTCCACCACCATTCACGATTGGGTGTGACAAGGTTGCAGAGCTTAGATCTGATCCGTTGGCTGTGGGATCGCTTAACTCTGTTGCAGCTTGCTGCTTATCCTGTTTGGCATGCAAGTAGTCCTGTGTTATAGCTTCACCAGGTTCACTATTCATTTTTAGGTATGCCTGGTGCTGCTCATGGCATGCCATTCTGCGCTCTTCATTGAACCAGGGTTGTTCCCCGGGCTTGATGGTAATGGTAGAGTGGGGGATATGCCAGGCCATGAGTTTACAGATTGTTTTTGATACAATTCTATTGCTGAAGATGGCCAACAGCGCCTCAGGGATGCCCAGTCTTGAGGCATCTGTTGGATCTGTTAGAAATCTATCCCATTTAGCATGGTGATAGTGCCACAAGGGTATCCTCCAATGTGTAGCCGGGATTTTGTCTCCACAACAACTGTGCGGTGGTCACTCCTACAGATACTGTCATAGACAGATGCGTCAGCAGCAGGCTGGTTGGTGAGGATGAGGTCAAATATGTTTTTCCCTCTTGTTGGTTCCCTCACCCCCTGCCACAGACCCAGTCTAGCAGCTATGTCTTTTAAGACTCGATCAGCTTGGTCAGTCGTGGTGCTTACCGAGCCACACTTGCTAATGGACATTGAAGCCTCCCCACCCAAATTACATTCTGCGCCCTTGCCACCCTCAGTGGAGGAGCACTGATTTATCAGCTGAGGGAGGGTGGCACGTGGTAATCAGCAGGAAGTTTCCTGGTCCATGTTTGACCTGATGCCATGAGATTTCATGGGGTCCAGAGTCAATGTTGAGGACTCCCAGGGAACTCCCTCCCGACTGTATACCGCTGTTTGGGACAGACCCAGGGATGGTGATGGTGGCTTCTGTAAGATATGATTCCGTGGGATGACTATGTCAGGTTGTTGCTTGACTAGTCTGTGGGACAGCTCTCCTTTGCAGGGTCAACAAACGTTGGCGTCGTCATTTCTGGTGTCTAGATCGATGCTGGGTGGTCTGTTCAGTTTCATTCCTTTTTTTTTTGAGGCTTTGTACAATTGAGTGGCTTCCTAAGCCTTTTAAGAATTGACCACATTGCTATGGGTCTGGAGTCACATGTAGGCCACACCAGGTAAGGATGACAGATTTCCTCCCCTAAAGGGACCAGATGGGTTTTTTTTTACAACAATTGACAATGGTTTCATGGTCATTAGACTTTTAATTGCAGATTTTTATTGAATTCAAATTCCACCACCTGCCATGGCAGGATTCGAACCTGGGTCCCCAGAACATTACCCTGGGTTTCTGGATTACTCGTCCAGCGACAAAGCCACTTTGCCATTACCTCCTATAATTGCCCTTGAGAAGGTGGTGGTCAGCTGCCTTCTTGAACTGCTGCAGTCCATGTGGTATAGGTACACCCACAGTGCTGTTAGGGAAGGAGTTCCAGGATTTTGACCCAGCGACTGAAGGAACGGCAATATATTTCCAAGTCAAGATGGTGAGTAGCATGAAGGAGAACTTCGAGGTGGTGGTGTTCTCATGTGTCTGCTGCCCTTGTCCTTCTAGGTGGTAGTGGTCATGGGTTTGGAAGGTGCTCTCTAAGGAGCCTTGGTGAGTTCCTGCAGTGCATCTTGTAGATGGTACACACTGCTACCACTGTGCATCGGTAGTGGAGGGAGCGAATGTTTGTAGATTGGGTGCCAATCAAGAGGGCTGCTTTATCCTGGATGGTGTCAAGCTTCTTGTGTGTTGCTGGAGCTGCACTCATCCAGGCATGTGAAAAGTATTCCAGGACACTCCTGACCTGTGCCTTGTAGTCAGTGGGCAGGCTTTGGGTTGTCAGGAGGTGAGTTACTTACCACAGGCTTCCAAGCCTCTAACCTCTTCTTGTAGCCATGATATTTATATGGCTAATCCAGTTCAATTTCTGGTCACTGGTAACCCCCAGGATGATGTTAGTCAAAAATCTATCTAATTCAGCCTTAAAAATATTCAATGACCTGCCTCCACCCCTCTCTGGTGAAGAGAATTCCATGGACTCATGACCCCCTGAGAGAAGAAAAGTCTCCTCATCTCAGTCTTAAGTAGGAAACTCTCTATTTTTAAATTGTGCCTGCTAGTTCCAGTCTCTCCTACAAGGGGAAACATACTTTCAGTATCCACCCTGTCATTTCCCCTCAGGATCTTTTATGTTTCAGTAAGATCACCTCTCATTCTTCTAAACTCTAATGGATACTGGCCCAACCTGTCTAACCTTTTCTCATAGGATAACTCCTTCATCCCAGGAATCAGTCAAGTGAACCTTCTTTGAACTGTTTCTAATACAATTATGCCCTTTCTTAAATAAGGAGATCAAAACTGTGCACAGCCCACTAGATGTGGTCTTACTATTGTCCTGTACAAGTATAGCAAATCTTCCCTACTTTTAAATTCTATTCCCTTTGTAATAAACAACAACATTCCATTTGCCCTCCTAATCACTTTCTGTACCTGCAACTAACTTTGTGATTCATGTAGCAGGCTACCCAGATCCTTCTGAACAACAAAGTTCTGCAATCTCTCTGCATCTAACTAATTTGCTGCTTTTCTATTCTTGCCAAAGTGGACAAGTTCACATTTTCCCACATTACTCTTCCATCTGCCAAATTTTTGCCCACTCACTTAATCTGTCTATACTCCTTTACAGACTCGCTATGTAATTTTCACAATTTACTGTCCTACCTGTCTTTATGTCACCAGCAAATTTAGCAATCGGACATTTGGTTCCTTAATCCAGATCATTGATATAGATTGTAGGCATTTGAGGCCTCCAGCACTGATCTCTGTGGCACTCCACTCATTACATCTTTCCAACCCAAAAATGACACATTTCTGCTTACTCTATTTTCTGTTAGTTAACCAATCCTCTATCCATGCTAATATATTACCCCTACACCATGAGCTCTTGTGTAGTAACCATTGATGTGGTACCTTATCAAATGCTTCTGGAAATCCAAGTACACCACATCGACAGTATCACAGGATCTTTATAGTGAAGAAGGAAGCCTTTCAGCCCATTGAGTCTGCATTGGCTCTCTGTAAGAGCATCCCACCTAGTCCCACTTCACTGCCTTATCCCTATAACCTTGCACATTCTCTTTTCTCAGGTAGTGATCCAAATCCCTCTTGAATACCTCAATCGAACCTACCTCCACCTCCTTTCAGGGAGTTTGTTTCAGACTCCAACCACCCTCTGGGTGAAAAAAAATTTCCTTACATCACATTTACTCCTTTTGACAATTATTTTGAATCTGTGCCTTCTAGTTCTTGATGTTCTCTTGAATGGGAACAGTATTTACCCTGTCTATACCCCTCAGGATCTTGAATACCTCTATCAAGCCTCCCCTCAGCTGCCTTTTCTCCAAGGACAACAGTCCCAACCTCTCCAATCTGCCCTCACAGCTACAGTTCTTCATCCCAGGAATCATTCTTGTTAATCTCCTTTGTACTTTCTCCAATGCCTTCACATCCTTCCTCAAGTATGGTGTCCAGAACTGGATGCAGTACTCCAGGTGAGGCCCAAATAGTGTCTTATACTAGTTCAACCTGACCTTCTACTCTTGTACTCGATGCGCCTATTAACAAAGCCTAAGATACTATATGCTTTATTAACTATTCTCTCAATATGCCATGCCATCTTCAATGGCCTATGTCCATATATACTGAGGTCCCTCTGTTCCTGCATCTCCTTTAATTTTTGTTCATTCATGGGATGCGGGCATCGCTGGCTAGGCCAGCATTTATTTCCCATCCCTAATTGCCCTTGTTCAGAGGGCATTTAAAAGTCTAATGAAGAGCATGAAACCATTGTTGTATAAACCCAAATGGTTCAATAGTACCCTTAAGTCCAGATTTTTTTTTTTGAATTTAAATTCCACCATCTGCTGTGGTGGGGTTTGAACCCAGGTCCCCAGAGTATTACCCTGAGTCTCTGGATTATTAGTCTAGTGAAAATACCACTATGCCACCACCTCCCCTTTAGAGGTGTTTTCTTTATTTTATACTGTTTTACCATATCTTTCCTGCCAAAACAAGTCACCTCACACTTCTCTGCATTGAACTTCATCTACAGCTTGTCTGCCCAATCCACCAACATGTCTATGTCCTTTTGAAGCTGAAGACTACAAACCTTCCTCCAATCTGAAAAACAACCATTTATCACTACTGTTTCCTGTTGCTCAGCCAGTTTCTTATCCAAGTGCCTACTTTCCCTTTCATCCCATAAGCTGGAACTTTGCTTACAAGTCTATTGTGTGGAACACAAATGCCTTTTGAAAATCCACACACGCCACATCAGTAGTGTTTCCTTTTTCAACCCTCTCTGTTACCTCCTCAAAAAACCCCAAGTTAGTTAAACATGATTTTCCCTTGATAAATCCAGGCTGGCTTTCCTTAATTATCCTACGCTTGTCAAGTGACTATTGATTTTATCCCGTACTATAGTTTCCAGGCGTTTCCCTAGCACTGAGGTCAAACTGACTGGTCGGTAGTTACCAGCTTTATCCTTGCACCCCTTTTTGAACAAGGGTGTAACATTCGCAGTTCTCCAGTCCTCTGGTACCTCCCCTGTGTCTAAGGAAAACAGGAAGACTATCACTAGTGCCTCTGCAATTTCCACTCTCACTCCCCTCAGTACCCTTGGATGCATCTCATCTGATACTGGTATCTTATCTATTTTAAATATAGATAGCCTTTCCAAAACCTCCTTCCTCTTAATTTTAAGTTCCTCTGGTGTACCAGTTATCTCCGTTCTCACCTCAGCCTGGGTAAAGGTTCCCCTTTGTCCACATGCTTGTTACCTCCTCAACCGTGATTTCCCTTTCACAAAACCATGTTGACTCTGATTGCATCAAGATTTTCTAAGTGCCCTGCTATAAACTCCTTAGTAATAGAATTCAGCATTTTCCAACACAGACACAATGGATTGTATGGCCTGCTTCTGTCCCATAAATGTCCTATGTATCTATATTGTTGTGAGCAGTGCCATTGCACCCAAAAAAATCCATAAATCAGATCTAAAACTTGTAATAACACCGTAGGACTTCCATTAATGTGATGCTAGTCACAGTATATTAAATTTTGCTACCACTGTGCAGGTTATTTTTCACTCTTACATACTTTGCTAATGAGCCATAGCAAGTTGGCTCATCAAAGCAGGTATCTCGAAGTGGTGGAATGGAGTTTAGGGACATCCCCTGCAGTCATGCCAATTAATTCGCTAAGGCATCTACACTCAGAAGGAAATAACATAATGTGGCTATTGAAAAGCTTGTTTCAGATGACAAACCATGAGGCATTGCAACGGTCTCTCAATTTTTTTCTGCATGTTGCACGAAAAAGGCAAAATACTTCCAGAACTAAATGAGATTGAAGTAAAGGATTCTGAGAAGTTTATACAGCCAAGAGAAGTGACTCAAGAGAATAGCTTGCCTGCAGCTTAAAAGAGGAACACCCTATAATAAACAAGTATGAATGTCTTTCCCTGGATAAAATCATAGAATGGTTAGAGCACAAAAGCAGCTCATTTGACCCATCCCATGTCCATACTAGCTCTCTGAAAGAGCAACTCAGTTAGTCCCACAACCCTACCTTTTTCCCTTGGCCCTGCATTTTTTTCTATTTTGATAAGTATCCAAATCCCTTCTGAAAGCCACAATTGAATTTATCTCCATCACACCCTCAGGATGAACCCCAATTGCCTCATTATTAAGACATCTCTTCAAGCCGTGAACCTTGCCCTATCTATGGAAAATTCCCAGACTCAGATAAACAGTCGGCATTCAAATCTGTGTGCAGCTACACAAAAATAAATCATTCTTGCTGTCCCAATGGACAAAATGTCCATTTTGTCATCATAACAAGTCTAAGCGCAGCTATAAGGCTGGTTTCATTCTTATGTATCCAGTTACTATTTCCTACTATCACTACATTCCTATTTACTCCCCGCTCACTTGAGTGACTTCCTATACTATGGTCAGTTAGCTCATTCACCTTACAGCCCTTCCACTCATCCATAAAAGCTGCAAGAACCTTGACTCTGTTGGACAATTACAAGGGCTGAGGCTCCTCCACCTGCAATTACTGTAAGTACTCAGGTAATTTATTAGTAATTATAAGATTTTATTAGTAGTAGTAAGGTTTACCACTGGTAGTGTAGCTTATTAATAATTGTAGGGTTAAGCAATATAAATTAATTAAGAAAAATAAATTAACTCACAATAAGGATAGCAGGCAGGCAATCTCTTGCAGCCGAAGTATGTGGGAGCTGATGGACACCAGTGTGATCCAAGGCAACCACATCTGCAGTAAGTGTATATGGCTCAAGGAACTTCAGCTCAGAGTTAATGAGCTGGTTGCCGAGCTACAGACACCACAATGCATCAGAGAGGGGTAAAGATACCTGGACACTTTGTTCCAGAAGGCAGTCACATCCTTTAGGGTCACCTGATTTGGCCAGGGTCAAGAGGGTGTGACTACAAGTGAGGCAGGATTGGGTAGGTAGAAGTGCAGGAGCCTCAGCCCTTGTAATTGTCCAACAGGTTCAAGGTTCTTGCAGATTTATGGATGAGAGCAGGGGCTGTAAGGTGAATGAGCCAACTGACCATGGTACAGGAAGCCTTTCAAGTGAGGGGGGAGTAAATAGGAATATAGTGGAAGTAGGAAATAGAGACAGTTCTCTGCAGGCAAGAGTGACTGTCCAGAAGACTGTGCTGCCTGTGCCAGGGTTCAGGACATCTGCTCCAGACTGGAAAGGAACTTGCAGTAGGAAGGGGAGGATCCAGTTGCCTTGGTCCACATGGGTACCAATGACATGGATAGGACTAGGAAGGAGGTTCTGCATAGGGAGTTTGAGCAGCTAAGGGCTAAATTAAAAAGCAGAACCTCAAAGGTAATGACTTTTGGATTGTTACCTGAGCCAGGATCAGGGTAAATAAGATTAGAGAGATGAATGTGTGGTCCAAAGACCAGTGTGGGAGAAATGAGGGAGGCAGTGGCATAGTGGTGATGTCAATGCACCAGTAATCCAGAGGCCCAGGCTAATGCCCTGGGGACACAGCTTTAAATCCCACCACAGCAGCTGGTAGAATTTAAATTCAGTTAATAAATCTGGAATTAAAAAGCTGGTCTCTAAACTCTCTAAAAACCCATCTGGTTCACTAATGTCCATTAGGGAAGGAAACCTGGTGTCCTTACCTGGTCTGGCCTACTCTTGGTTGACTCTGAAATGGCCCAACAAGCTGCTCACTTCAAAGGCTACAAAAAGAAATGAAACCAGGTGGCACTGGAAACGACAGCAACAAACCTCGCCCTGTCAACCTTGCTAAGTTCTCCTTACTAAATTGGAAAAGCTGCCCCATAGTCAAGCAGCAGCCTGACAGCCATACTCACGGAATCATACCTTACAGACAATGTCCCAGATGCCACCATCACCATCCCTGGGTATGTCCTATCCCATCAACAGGACAGACCTAGCAGAGGTGACGGCATAGCGGTACACAGCCAGGAGGGAGTTGTCCTGGAGGTTCTCAACATCAGGTCTGGACCCCATGAAGTCACATGGCATCAGGTCAAACGTGTGCAAGGAAACATCCTGATGATTACCACTTACCCTCAGTTGATGAATCAGTACTCCTCCATGTTGAACACGACTTGGAGGAAGCACTGAGGGACAGAGTGTACTCTGGGTGGGGACTACAAGTCCCTTGCAGAGAATGACCCGGTAGCACCATTGCTGGCTGAGTCCTAAAGGACATAGCTGTTAGACTGGGTCTGCAGCAGGTGGTGAGGGAAGAAACCTAGCCTTCTCCAATCTACATGTCACAGATGCATCTGTCCATGACAGTATTGGTAAGAGTGACCACCGAACAGTCCTTGTGGAGACGAAGTCCCACCTTCACTTTGAGGATACCATCCACCGTGTTGTGTGGCACTACCATTGTGCTAAATGGGATAAATTTTGAACAGATCTAGCAACTCTAAACTGGGCTGCCATGAGGTGCTGTGGGCCATCAGCAGCAGCAGAATTGTATGCAACCACAACCTGTAACCCCATGGCCTGTCATATCCCCCACTCTACCATTACCATCAAACTGGGGAATCCACCCTGGTTCAATGAAGATTGCAGGAGAGCATGCCAAGAGCAGCACTAGGCATATCTAAAAATGAGGTGTCCACCTGGTGAAGTAACAACACATGACTATTTGCATGCCAAACAGTGAAAGTAACCTGTGATAGACAGAGCTAAGTGATCCCACGACCAATGGATCAGGTCTAAGTTCTGCAGTCCTGCCACATCCATTTGTGAATGGTGGTGGACAATTAAACAACTAACTGGAGGAGAAGACTCCACAAATATCCACATCCTCGATGGGGGAGCCCAGGAGACCAGTGCAAAAGACAAGGCTGGAGCATTTGCAACAATCTCGGCCTCCTGGATACTGCAAAGACTATGGGGTCCGGACAACATTCCGGCAATAATATTGAAGACCTGTTCTCCAGAACTAGCTGTGCCCTTAGCCAAGCTGTTCCAGTATAGCTATCACACTGGCATCTACCCAACAATATGGAAAATTACCTACATATGTGCTGTATACAAAAGGCAGGAGAAATCTAACCTGGCCAATTACCACCCCACCAGTCTACTCTTGATCATCAGTGCTAGCAAGCGGCACTCACTCGGAAACAATCTACTCCTTGACACTCATCTTGGCTTCTGCCAGGGCCACTCAGCCCTGACCTCATCACAGCCTTAGTTCAATCATGGACAAAAGAGTTGAAGTCAAAAGGTGAAGTGAGAGTGACTGCCCTTAACATCAAGACCGCATTTGACCAAGTGTGGCATCAAAGAGCTCTAGCAAATCTGGAGTCAATGGGAATCAGACTCCACTGGTTAGAGTAATACCTAGCACAAAGGAAGATGGCTATGTTTGTTGGAGGTCAATCATCTCAGTCCCAGGACATCACTGCAGGAGTTACTCAGGGCAATGTCCTAGGCTCAACCATCTTCAGCTGCTTCATCAGTGACCTTCCCTTCATTATGAGGTCAGAAGTGGGGATGTTCGCTGATGATTGCATAAATGTTCTGCACAATTTGTGACTCTTCATGTACTGAAGCAATCCGTGCCCATATGCAGCAAGACCTGAACAACATTCAAGCTTGGGCTGATAAGTGGCAAGTTACATTGGCGCCACATAAGTCTCAGGCAATGACCATCTCCAACAAGAGAGAATCTAACCATCTCTTGACATTCAATTGATTTACATCACTGAATCCCCCACTATCAACATCTTTAGGGGTTACCATTGACCAGAAAGTGAACTGTACCAGCCAAATAAATACTATCACTACAAGAGCAGTTAGAGGCTGGGAATTCTGCGGTAAGTAACTCACCTCCTGATTCCCAAAAGCCTGTCAACCATCTACAAGGCACAAGTCAGGAGCGGGATGGAATATCCTCCGCTTGCCTGGATGAGTGCAGTTCCGTCAACACTCAAGAAGCTCAACATCATTGAAGACAAAGCAGCCCGCAAAGCACACCATCTACCACCTACAGCATTCCTTCACCCACCGACGCACAGTGGCAGGAGTGTGTACCATTTGCAAGATGCATTGCAGCAACTCACCAAGGCTTCTTCAACACCATCTTCCAAACCCTCAACCTCTACCACCTAGAAGGACGAGGACAGCAGATGTGTGGGAATAAAACCACCTGCAAGTTTCCCTCCAAGCCACACACCATCCTGACTTGGAACTATATCGCCATTCCATCATTGCCAATGGGCCAAAATCCTGGAATTCCCTCCCAAACAGCACTGTAGGTGTACCTACACCACATGGACTGCAGTGGTTCAAGAAGGTGGCTCACCACCACCCTCTCAAAGGCAATTAGGGATGGGCAATAAAAATTGCTGGCCTAGCCAGGGACACCTACATCCTGTGAAAGAGTAAAAAAACTCAATCATTACCCATTAGAGTTTAGAAAAATGAGAGGTGCTGTTATTGACACACATAGGGTCCTGAACGGACTTAATAGGGTGGATACTGGGAGGATTTTTCCTCTTCTGTGGAGACTTGAACCAGGAGACACAGTTTAAGAATAAAAGCTCTGCTTTTTAAGAGAGAGATGCGGATAATTTTTTTCTCTTAGAGGGTTGTTAGTGTTATAATGGCATTGGTTACAGCACTTGTTTATTAAGGAAGCCTTCGTAATCCTCTATGTTAACAGCAAGTCTTTATTAATTACTTGTAACTATTTAAATTTATAAAGGCAAGGTGGAGGCAGGTTCAATTGAGGCATTCAAGAGGGCATTGGATGATTATTTAAATAGAAACAACATGCAGAGTTACGAGTAAAGGGCAGGAGATTGGCACTAAGTTAAAATGCTCAGAGAGCCGATGCAGACACGATGGGCCAATTTGCCTCTTTCTGCACTGTAATGATTCTGTGATTCTTTCCATGTCTAAGTGTTAACACATCTGTGGCCAACGCCATGCTGACCCTAGCATGTGCCTTCTTACTTCACTCTGTGGACAATACTATACTCAGTCCCACAAGGCATTGGCTCCAAACTGAGCCAGAACTTGCAGGAACTCTGGATCCACCTGTGTCAGAGCTTGGCTGCCAGCCAGGAGCACCAGGGATTTCATTCAGCAGCACTATGTAACATTGAGGAAGACAAATCCAGAATTTCCTATTCCAATGTGCTGGTGTACAGTCTAAAGCCTGGGCACGATGTGATTTTGGAAGAGAGAGAATGTGCTGTTGGATCATTTAAACTCTGAGCAGGTGGCAAAGGCACTGGAGTCTCTGATTACCAAGCCATGAATTGTAGAGCAATTAGACTGTGAAGGAAAAAGCTTAATAAAAAATAATGGCATGGGAATGTTTCTGTTCTACTGTCTTGCCTCAATTTCCCAGTGGAAAGATATGCAACTGTAAAATAAATCTAAATTAAAACGCAAAAAAAAACTCTACATACCAGACCCTTATACTATAGTTAGTATGTGGAGCTCTCTTCCCCAGAAAGCAGCAGAGGTTGGGTCGTTAAATTTATCCAAGGTTAAGTTAGTCAGCTTTTCAAAAGACAAGAGAGAATTTTAAAATTGATTTTGCGTTCAATTGAGCTCCAAGCAATCAGTGCATCATTTGCCATCAAACAATGTGATTTGAATGAGTCTTGGTTGCAAAAACAGTGCTCATTTGTCATCAACTAAACGCTCAATTAATATCATGACCCTACTCCAGGAGTCATCAATGCACTTAGAACCATAGAAAAGTTACAGCACAGAAGGAAGCCATTCGGCCCATCTTGTCCATGCCAGCCCGAGGACACCCAGGTGTCCTTTCTAATCCCACCTTCCTGCACCTGCCCCTTAGCCCTGCAGCTTACAACACTTAAGGTGCAGATCCAGGTACTTTTTAAAAGAGTTTAGAGTTTCTGCCTGTACCACCAACTTGGGCAGCGAATTCCAGACACCCACTACCCTCTGCGTAAAAAAATTCTTCCTCATGTCCCCCCTACACCTTCTGCCACTTATCTTGAATCTATGTCCCCTGGTTCTAGAATTCTCCACCAAGGGAAACAATTTTATCCTGTCCACTCTATCTATTCCCCTCATAAATTTATACACCTCAATCAAGTCACCTTCTTTGTTCTAAGGAAAATAACCTCAACCTATCCAATCTCTCCTCGTAGCTACACCTTTCTAACCCTGGCAACATTCTTGTAAACCTCCTCTGCACTCTCTCCAGAGCTATTACATCCTTCCTGTAATGTGGTGACCAGAACTGCACACAATACTCCAGTTGTGGCCTCACCAGTGTTTTATATAATTCCAACATTATATCCTTACTTTCATATTCTATACCTCTGCCACTGAAGGAGAACATTCTATATGCCTTCTTTACAACTTTATCTACTTGAACTGCTGTCTTCAGGGACCTGTGACCTTGTACACCAAGATCTTTCACTTTACCTACCCCTTAGTATTTTCCCATTTATTGTGTAATCCCTGTAACTGTTTGACCTCCTTAAATGTATGACCTCACATTTCTCTATGTTAAAATCCATCTGCCACTTTACCGCCCATTCCACCAACCCACCTATATTGTTTTGGAGATTATGGCTATCCTCTACACTATCCACTACTCGGCCAATCTTTGTGTCATCTGCAAATTTCCCAATTGTGCCCCCCACATTTACGTCCAAATCGTTAATATATAACACAAACAGCAAGGGTCCCAACACCAAGCCCTGTGGAACACCACTTGAGACAACTTTCCATTCGCAAGGGCATCCATTGACCATTACCCTTTGTTTCCTGTTACAAAGCCAACCTTTTATCCAGTTTGCCACGTTACCCTGAATCCCATGGGTTTTTACTTTCCTGTCCAATCTGCCATGTAGGACTTTGTCAAATGCCTTGCTAAAATCCATGTACACAACATCCACTGCACTACCTTCATCAACCCTTCTTGTTGCTTCCTCAAAGAATTCAATCAAATTTGTGAGGCAAGACCTTCCTTTAGCAAATCCATGCTGACCATCCCTGACGAGTCCATGCCTTTCCACATGACAGTTAATTCTATCTCTCAGGATTGATTCTACTAATTTGCTCACCACGATGTAAGACTAACTGGCCTATAATTGTTTGGCATTTCCTTTGATCCCTTTTTAAACAATGGAACTACGTTTGCATTTCTCCAGTCCTCTGGTACCTCCCCTGTATCCAGTGAAGATTGGAAGATCATCCTCAGAGCATCTGCTATATCCTCCCTGACTTCCTTCAGCAGCCTCGGAAACAATTCATCTGGCCCTGGTGACTTATTAACTTTCAAGGATTTCAACCCTTCGAGTACTTCCTCTCTCTTTATGACTATCCCGTCCAATATCTCGCAGTGTTCCTCCTGGACCACTATATCTACATCCTCCCTTTCCTTTGTAAACATGGAGACAAAATATTCATTCAAAACCCTTCCCACAGCCTCTACAGACAAGTTTCCATCTTCATCTCTGATAGGTCCCACTTTTTCCTTAACTAAGCTTTTAGCATTAATGTATTGGTCAAACATCTTTGGGTTATCTTTAACTTTACTTGTGAATCTTTTTTCATGCCCTCTCTTTGATTTCCTTATTTCCTTTTTTACTTTGTCCCTGCACTTCCTATATTCGTCTAGGCTATCTGCAGTGCTTAATTCTTTGTGCCTATCGTATGCTTTCTTTTTCTGTTTGATCTTCCTCTGTTCCTCTAGACAACCAGGGAGGTCTAGATTTAGCAGTACCACTCTTATTTTTGTAAAGGGCATGTCTACTTTGTACAATTAGGATCTCGCTTTTTAGTGCTTCCCACTGGTTTTCGACTGTTTTATCCTTCAGCAGTGCTGTCCAGTCCACCTCAGCCAAGTCCCTTCTCATTTCTGCAAAATTTGCCTTCCCCCAGTTCAAGACTTTTACTCCTGCCTTATCTCTGTCCTTTTCCATAGTAATGCTAAATCTAACTGAGTTGTGATCGCTGTCCCGATATGGTCGCCAACTGTCACTTCACCCACTTGCCCTTCTTCGTTCCCCAAGACTAGGTCTAGAATTGCATCTCCTCTCATTGGGTTTGTCACTAATTGGTTGAAAAAATTTTCCTGGACACACTGCATGAATTTTTCTCCCTCAGTGCCCCTAATATTCTTTGAATCCCAGTTGATGTTAGGATAGTTGAAGTCTCTTACTATTATTGCCCTCTTGTTCTTACAAGCAGAAATTAACCTACATTTTTGTTCTTCTATCTCCCCTTCACTATTTTGGGGTCTGTTGCATACTCCCAGTAGTGTGACTGCCCCATTTTTATTTCTAAGCTCAATCCATAAAGCCTCGTTTGTTGACCCATTCAGTATATCATCCCTTCTCACAACTGGAATTGATTCTTTAACCATTAGTGTTACCCCCCTCCCCCTCCACCCTACTTTTTTATCTCCTACTCTATTGTGTCTGAAGACTCTATAACCTGGGATATTAAGCTGCCAGTTTTGTCCCTCCTTTAGCCAGGTCTCCGTTATATCAATGACAACCTGCTGCCATGTGTCTACCTGTGCCCTTAACTCATCTACCTTGTTTGTAATACTCCTTGCATTGAAGTATAAACAGTTTAACCCCATCAATTTCTCTTGCTGGACACTTTGTAAACTTTGCTTCTCCTGTAACTCAATGTCTATCACAACATCCCTAGCTAAAGTTCTATCTCAATTTTTCTGATCTGAATCTGACCTATCTGATCCCACTCCTGGGATCCCATCCCCCTGCTACACTAGTTTAAAAATTCCCCTAAAGAACTAGCAAAAGCCCCTCAAGGACACTGGTCCCAGCTCTGCCTGGGTACAGCCTATCCGGTTTGTGCAGGTCCCACCTTCCCCAGAACCAGTCCCAGTGCCTCAAGAATCTGAATTCCTCCCAGCTACACCATCTCTCCAGCCACATGTTCATTTGGTCAATCCTCTTACTCCTGCTCTCGCTAGCACGTGGGACTGGGAGTAATCCTGAGATTACTACATTTGAGGTCCTGCATTTTAATTTATCTCCTAACTTCCTGTACTTAGCTTGCAGGTCCTCATCCCTTAGTTTACCTATGTCGTTGGTACCAATGTGTACCACAACCACTGACTGTTTACCTTCCCTCCCCAGAATGTCCTGCAGCTGCTCCGTGACACCCTGGACCCTGGCACCAGGGAGGCAACATAAAACATCAACTTAAAAACATTCAAAAGCCATTACAGTTTGTTAAAGTTATGGAAGTGATCATTCAGCTTCAGATGCAATCATTAGGTGTCAAAGCAATTGTGACGATATCAGTGCAGCTTCCTCCATGTTATGATGGGCAAAATAAACAAATCTTCCTGCTTATTTTCAAAATTTTTCCCTACCTCACCCCTTCCTTCTGATCATTCTCTGGCGCTTCTGCTGTATCAACTCTGCCAGGGTGAGCGACTCTGGGGGAATGAACAAGGGTTGCTTAGCCAGAGGAGTCTGCGAGGATGGAGGGAGGTGGGGTGTGATAAAGAAATTCTTAACAATGTAAGTAACAAAGTAAATGTGACAGCATTGAGAAATCAGAATGCAGTGGCATTTAATTTATAAGTATAAAATGAAATAAGAAAGCCTTGTAAGATATTTTTGGCTGTAAGGTATATTTTGGTGAGTACGGCTAGTCTATGGGATAGCTCTCCCAATTTTGACACAAGCCCCCAGCTGTTAGTGAGAAGGACTTTGCAGGGTCAACAGGGCTAGTTTTGCCATTGTTATTTCCAGTGCCTAGGTCAGATGCTGGATGATCCATCTGGTTTCATTCCTTTTTGTATGCTTTGTAGTGGTCCGATACAACTGAGTGGCTTGCTCAGCCATTTCACAATCATCCACATTGTTGTGGGACTGGAGTCATATGTAGACCAGACCAGTAAGGATGGCAGATTTCCTTCTTTAGTGAAGGGGATGGGTTTTTAAAACAATCAACAATCATTTAAGACCAAGACTAGCTTTTTAGTTCCAGATTTATTAATTCACCAGCTGCTGTGGTGGGATTCGAACCCATATCCCCATAACAAAAGCCAGGGCCTCTGGATTACTAGTCCGGTGTCATTAACACTGCACCACTACCTCCCCAGTGACAATTGAATGATCACTTTGGAGCACAGATCATTGCAAATGAGTGCAAATTAACACTGTTGAGTGCAGAATAACGTCAACATTTTCTGGTAAGGTAGGGTTATGGGGACCACAACCAAATCAGCCACATGTTCGTGGTTCTACTATCTTTACTCTCCTGGTAAAGTAAGCCTATTTCCTCGAACTTACTGCTAGTTTAGAATCTCATGTGAAAGAAATTTCCAAGCATTAGAGGAACATAGGGCAGAATTTTACACCAGCGAGATTTTATAGTCCAGCCAAATTCAGTGGACTTTTGAACAGGTCGCTGCATTTTACAGCCCTGCTGCGACGTGACCATGAAACGCCACCCATAGTCTGCAGAGTGACTCTGGACCGGGTCCTCAAATACAAGGTCCACCCCCGCCCCCCCAGGAGCCTTTAACCTAACAAATTTGTCTTAGGTTGGAACATACATTGAGGTGTGTCTTAGCAGACCAAACTTCTTTAAAGTTTCCCAGTACCAGCCCTTAGCAGTCTAACTTAGATTCCTAGAGTAGTGTGATTATATGTGTGGGTCCTCAAGATCATATAGATTTGAGACTATAACTCCTTGTATTAATACATGTTTTTATTGAAGCCAACTGTACATTACAGTTTATAAATGAGGATCACATAATAGCATTTATATGAAAAATAAAGCTATAACATGCAAATCCTACATAAGATACATACAATTTTTAAATCTGCCAGTCAGCAGTTTTTTTTGATAATCAAACAAATATTGATTAACAAAGATTATATTCACAATCCAATATTATTATTTTACACTGTGAAGTGCCTCTGTCTCAGTTCTAGGGAGTCCAACAGTAAGTCCAACTTAACCTATGGCTGTAAAAAATGCTGACTTCTGTGTCTGTTAGCCATGTGTCTATTTAATAAAAAGTTTAGCTGAGCTGAAAAGAGGCTTCCATCATACTTTGTATTCTCAAGAAAACACATTTGTTAATCAAATCTGAGATTGACCTTGGACCATCTTCTAATGTCTGGAAAAGCAAATTTGGCTGCTTCCCAACTCACAATGGTTGAAGGTCTAGACATATTAGCAACAATTCAATTTAGCAGTCATTTTTCTAACTTTTTATGGCAAGTAGCTATTTCTAATTATGTTTGCTTGATAATGCTAATTAGCAATTAACATTTTAACATTTTTGATTCCCCATCAAATGTGTGAGTTTCGGAACACATGATCTTATCAAAATGCGGAGCAGGCTCAAAGGGCCAATTGACCTACTTCCATCCCCATGTCCTATGCAATGTCTTCTCTTTCTGTTACGCTACAATACCTCTAGAGTCACCAAAGATCATTCTTAGCACCTTCCTGTTTCTTGTCTACATGCTGCCCCTCAATGACTTGATCCGAAAACAATAACAACTTGTAATTAAGTAGCTTCTTGAATGTAATGAAACTTGCCAGTGCTTCATAGGAGCGTTATTAAGCAAAATTTGACACCGAACCACATAA
Source organism: Carcharodon carcharias (assembly GCF_017639515.1). Lineage (NCBI taxonomy): Eukaryota > Metazoa > Chordata > Chondrichthyes > Lamniformes > Lamnidae > Carcharodon > Carcharodon carcharias. The sequence goes on from NC_054470.1 coordinate 123,773,715, forward strand.
GGAGATATTAAGTCACATGACCAAAAGCTTTATCAAAGAGGTGGTTTTGAGGAGCCTCTTGGAGGATGAACAAGAAGCTTTGGGGAGTCAGGAGGTGAGTTACTTACTGCAAAATTCCCAGCCTCTGAACTGGTCTTGTAGCCACAGTATTTATTTTGTTGGAACAGCTAAGTGTCAGGTTAATGATAACCCCCAGGTGGCGGGGGATTTAGTGATGGTAATACCATTGAATGTCAAGTGGAGATGGTTAGATTCTCTCTTGTTGGAAATGGTCATTGCCTGGCACTTGTGTGACGCGAATGTTACTTTGCACTTATCAGCCCAAGCCTGAATGTTGTCCAAGTCTTGCTGCTTGTGGGCATGGATTTCTTCAGTATCTGAAGAATCGTGAATCATACTGTGAAATCATCAGTGAGCATCCCCACTTCTGACTTTACGATGGAGGGAAAGTCATTGATGAAGCAGCTGAAAATGCTTGAGCCTAGGACAATCCCCTAAGGAACTCCTGCAGCGATGTCCTGGGGCTGGTAATTGACCTCCAACAACTGCATTTGTACTAGGTGTGAATCCAATCATCGGAGAATTTTCCCCGATTCACGTTGACTTCAATTTTGCAGAGGCTTCTTGATCCCACACTTGCTCAAGGTTAATCACTTTCACTTTCACCACTGGAATTCAACATTTTTGTCCATGTTTGGACCAAGGTTGTAATGCTCTGGAGCTGAGTGCCTGCATCAGAATGCAAACTAAGCTTCAGTAATCAGGTTATTGCTGAGTAACTGCCACTTGATAACTTCCATGATGATACCTTCTATCACTGATGATTGAGAGTAGATTGATGGGTAGTAATTGGCCAGATTGATTTTTCCCACTTTTTGTGGAAGGACATAGGTGGACAAATTTCCACATTATCAGGTGGACGCCTATGTTGGCTAGGAATGCCTTTATTTCTGGAGCATAAATCTTCAGTACTACTGCCAGGATGTTGTCAGGTCTTATTGCCTTTGTTGTGCCCAGTACCTTCAGCCGTTTCTTGATATATTGATTGAATCAAATTGGCTAAAGTCTGACATTTGCTTGGCGTTTCTGGCTGAAAATGGTTGACGAATGGTTGAACGAAAATCTTGTTGAGTCTCCTCCTCCTCCTCCGGTTCGTTGTCCACAACCATCACATTTGGATGTGGCAATACAGCAGACCTTTGATCTAATCCATTGGTTATAGGATCGCTTAGCTCTGTCCCTAAGCATGAGTTGTAGCTTCATGAGCTTGGCACCTCATTTTCAGGAATGTCTGCTGCTGCTCCTGATATGCTTTTCTACATTCCTCATTGAACCAGGGTTGATTACCTGGCTTGGAAGTAATTGTCAAGTGAGCAAAATGTCAGACCATGAAAGTACAGATTGTGGCAGAATATAATTCTGCTGTTGCCGATGGCTAACAGCATCTCATGGACAGCCAGTTTGACTAGCTGGATTTATTCTGAATTTATCCCATTTAGTGCCACAAGAAACAATGGAGAGTATCCTTCATGTGAAGATGGGGTTTATTTTCCACAAGGACTGTGTGGTCACTCCTACCAATATTGTCATGGACAGATGCATTGGCGACTGATTGATTGGTGAGGGCGAAGTCAAGTAGGTTTTTCCCTTTTGTTAGTTCTCTCACCACCTGTCACAGGCTCAGCCTGGGTGATATAGGCCAGAATTTTATGCTGGTTGTATGGGCGCATGCCTGACCCGACAGCGAATGAAATCACATGCAAAGATGTCTGGTGCGAGTCCGGACGTCATCGTGCACTTGTGCGATATTTTGTTCGGCAGGCATGCATGGCAGTCGGAAGCATACCCACCGACAATTAAGCAGGCAATTAAGCCTATGAAGAAAGCAACTGAGATCCATTTTTCTTGGCCTGTCCACTTTTACAGTTGGCAGATGGGCCAATTGGCCAGGCGGCCTTTGCATTTTCACTGAAACCTTGACCCAGAGCGGGTTAAAATGTCCAGGGTGAAATATGATAAAAAAAAAGATATCTGGGGACTGATTTTTTTTTAGTTCTCCTGTCAGGTGCTTGAATGTGTTCCACACGCACAGTTTGGTGCTTTTTTTTTGTCATTTAAGGCAGGATTTTACGACCCATTTATGGGGGCAAGTGCCCAGCATGTTCAGGCATAAAATAGTACACAATGACGTTGGGCGAATGTCCTGACATCATCGTGCGATATTTTGGTTGGTGAGCCCACGCGAGAGTTGGCAGTGCACTCGCCGACAATTGAAAAGGCTATTAAGCCGATTAATCAATTAATTAAGCAGTAATTTTCACTGCTCATCCAACCTTACGGTTGGCAGGCAGGTTAATTGGCCAAGCGACCTTTGTATTTTGTAGGATAACCTCATCCATGGGCAGGATGAGGTTTCCAACAGTAATTTTTAAAAAATAAAAATTTTTAAAATGTCTCTGTTCATGTGACAGAGTCACATGTGGGGACATGTTTCTCTCATTTCTAAAATCTTTATTTTTGAATCCACAATTCTTCAGCTCTCTGAGGCAGCTCTGTGCCTTCAGGGAGCTTTCAGTGTACAGTCCCCCGCGCATGCACAGCCTTTAGCGCTCGCACTCCTCCCGTCCCTACCCAAGCAGTGCTGAGCTCCTCAGCGTGCCTTTTGCGCCAATCGCGGTTAGGGGCCAATCGCGGGCGGCAGACCGTTTCTCGGCCACTCCCGGGCCCACCCACCCGAAGAAATGGAAAGTCCTGCCCTTAACCTGTACAAGTCTGCAGCTCCCTGAGGCAGCTCCACAGCAGTGTCTGCCTTCAAGGAGCTCGCTAGAAGTGCCCAACCACACTCTAACCTTTGTCAGTACCCGCCCTCTTCCTGCCCCCAACTGCAGAGCTGAGGCTTTCTCAGCGTGCATTTCACACTGGCCATCCATTAATTGGCCAGCCAGAATGAAATTGCGTTAGCTGGGCCAATTTTGGGGGGAAGCGCATTTCACATCCACTTTCAGGCCTGCGGATCACATGCATCTGATGAACATCAGATTCAGGCCACATTCTTCACTTTGCACATGAAGAGACTCCAGTTCATTGAAGAATGCTTTGTGAACCTGCACCTCATACTCCAGGCAGACCTCAACTTACCTCAATTGCAAGGTTCACACAGGCCGCATTAAAAAAACTAACAGTGACCATGAACATTTTTGCAACTATTTCCAGGGACAACGGAATCTTCTGCAACGTAAGCCAATTTGCAGTGCACACTTGTAATTGTAATGGAATCAAATAGAAATTACACCATTGGAAACAGGCTCAATTTAGTTTTAAAAACAAAAAAACTGCGGATGCTGGAAATCCAAAACAAAAACAGAATTACCTGGAAAAACTCAGCAGGTCTGGCAGCATCGGCGGAGAAGAAAAGAGTTGACGTTTCGAGTCCTCATGACCCTTCGACAGAACTTGAGTTCGAGTCCAGGAAAGAGCTGAAATATAAGCTGGTTTAAGGTGTGTGTGTGGGGGGCGGAGAGATAGAGAGACAGAGAGGTGGAGGGGGTTGGTGTGGTTGTAGCGACAAACAAGCAGTGATAGAAGCAGAATATCAAAAGATGTCAACAACAATAGTACAATAGAACACATAGGTGTTAAAGATAAAGTTGGTGATATTATCTAAACGAATGTGCTAATTAAGAATGGATGGTAGGGCACTCAAGGTATAGCTCTAGTGGGTTTTTTTTTATTTTATATAATGGAAATAGGTGGGAAAAGGAAAATCTTTATAATTTATTGGGAAAAAAAAAAGAGAAGGGGGAAACAGAAAGGGGGTGAGGATGGGGGAGGGGACTCACGACCTAAAGTTGTTGAATTCAATATTCAGTCCGGAAGGCTGTAAAGTCCCTAGTCGGAAGATGAGGTGTTGTTCCTCCAGTTTGCGTTGGGCTTCACTGGAACAATGCAGCAAGCCAAGGACAGACATGTGGGCAAGAGAGCAGGGTGGAGTGTTAAAATGGCAAGCGACAGGGAGGTTTGGGTCATTCTTGCGGACAGACCGCAGGTGTTCTGCAAAGCGGTCGCCCAGTTTACGTTTGGTCTCTCCAATGTAGAGGAGACCACATTGGGAGCAACGAATGCAGTAGACTAAGTTGGGGGAAATGCAAGTGAAATGCTGCTTCACTTGAAAGGAGTGTTTGGGTCCTTGGACGGTGAGGAGAGAGGAAGTGAAGGGGCAGGTGTTGCATCTTTTGCGTGGGCAAGGGGTTGTGCCATAGGAGGGGGTTGAGGAGTAGGGGGTGATGGAGGAGTGGACCAGGGTGTCCCGGAGGGAGCGATCCCTACGGAATGCCGATAAGGGGGGTGAAGGGAAGATGTGTTTGGTAGTGGCATCATGCTGGAGTTGGCGGAAATGGCGGAGGATGATCCTTTGAATGCGGAGGCTGGTGGGGTGATAAGTGAGGACAAGGGGGACCCTATCATGTTTCTGGGAGGGAGGAGAAGGAGTGAGGGCGGATGCGCGGGAGATGGGCCGGACACGGTTGAGGGCCCTGTCAACGACCGTGGGTGGAAAACCTCGGTTAAGGAAGAAGGAGGACATGTCAGAGTGTCAATTTAGTTTTGCACTGGAGTTTATCCTCCATATGATTAGTTATGCTAATTCCATGTGCCTACCCTGTTTCCATATCCCATTATTTCCCTTTCAACCATCTTTCTAACCTCACCGTGAAACCATGTGTACTTTCTCTATTGCCTTAGCGTCTTTCCTATAGTGCAGCTGCCTTTGACCCTCAGAATTATTTACTATGCTTCCTATTTTAGCTTCAACTGCCCTCAACTCCTTTTTCCGGTTTTTCTCCTAATTTCATATCCTTTAATCTTCTGCAGTAGTCCCTAGTATGATACCTTCTCTGAAGCTTTCTTAAAGTTCATGCACATGGCATCCACTATCACCTCCTCAAAGAGCTCAGGTAACCAGTGTTCTATTTTTCAGGGTAGTCCAGTTGTTAAGTATATGAGCAGCAGTCAGCAGAGGACCATCACAGAAGTTGTTACTTAGGAGTGTGTCTTTATGGAACACAAGCCCTTAATATTTTGTGTTTTATTGTTCCATGTACAGTACTATGATGGACTACGATCTTGCACTCTATATATACTCATTGCTATTTCTAAATTTTAAAACTGGATTTTGGCTGATACAATCCTTAAATGACTGAACCTATGTCCGCCTGTGACCCTAGAACAAAAGAAGCCACTTTGTAGTTTCGGCAAAACTCACATCTCATTAACTCCGAGGATCCACTAACAATCACCTGGGGTCTGCACAGCCCAACTTCAAAAAGAGCTATACGAAGGCCATTTGCATTTGATAACCCAGGCTTGCCAGCAGGAGACAGAGGGTCTGCTGTGACAAAAAGGCCCCATATGCATTCCTTTCAACTCATAATGCCTGGGACAATTAGCAGTCTTTGAGACCCAGACTAATTTCAGACGATGGATACACACCCTTTGTTGAAGACATGGTGGAGAGATGGGCGTCATGTGACCTAGGCCTGTGGCTTGTGGAACAAGTAATATTGCTTAACAAAAACAGAATTACCTGGAAAAACTCAGCAGGTCTGGCAGCATCGGCGGAGAAGAAAAGAGTTGACGTTTCGAGTCCTCATGACCCTTCGACAGAACTTGAGGCTCAAGTTCTGTCGAAGGGTCATGAGGACTCGAAACGTCAACTCTTTTCTTCTCCGCCGATGCTGCCAGACCTGCTGAGTTTTTCCAGGTAATTCTGTTTTTGTTTTGGATTTCCAGCATCCGCAGTTTTTTTGTTTTTATCTAAGTAATATTGCTTTGCTGAATTGTATAGCTGGGTCTATTGTTTTAACATCTGACTGGCAGGCCACCCAGTAGGAGCTCTGCCCAGGTGGACACCTGACCCTCATCTCCCCTGCTTCTGCTGAAAGTGCTATACCATTGCCTGTAAAACTGACTCATCCCTGTGTGCTTATTTCATCTTGTGAAGTCAAAACTATCAGAAAAGTAAATTTGACATCGGCTTTCAGCCCGCCAATCTCCATGAATGAATACCTCATTGGACTTTGATTCTGGATTTTCTCTGTAATCTCTGTATGTAAAAACCTTGTCTCTATCCTTCTCTTTACTACCTGAGTATGGAAGTGACATTGCAAACCCTCCCCAGTTTTGAGTGTATGCAAATAAACTAACACTTTGAATTCATTCCACCTTGAGTTCGCTATGGGGTTATTAATAGAAACTTGGATTGCACGAAAGCCGAGGTATTAGGGAAAAACATCAGCTAAGGGGGAGGGAAATAAATCAAAACACTTTTCTGTTTATGGACGGGTGGTAAGGGCAGAAATTAGTGCTGCTTAAGTTACCCCCCTTCCCCCCAACCCCCCCACCCCCCATCTATAACAGTACTGTATTCTAAATATTATTTATTTAGTTTTGTAAATGCCAACAATTCTAGAGAAATATCCCCACGTTTAGCACTTAAATTCTATGGTTGATTATTGATTATTGATTTCTAATTTAGTCTTCTCAATCTGATATCAAATTTTCTGTGTTTAGGATAACTTTCCCTATTCCAATGCCTGATCATACTGGATCATCAAGGTACAATAATACAGGAACTGCATCGCCAATGACATCACAATGACAATGACTATGTAGTTTAGGTTTTAATATTAGGCTATAGGGTTATGTTTAGGGTTAGTTGTTAGGGTTATTCCTTTGGGATAGGAGTCAGTTTTGGGGTTAGGATTAGGAATTAGGTTTATGGTCAGTGTTAGGGGCTAATGTTTAGTGATTAGGTGAGTATAATGGTTACTGTTTGGTGCTTGGATTAGAAACCACTATTTACAGCATTGCCACTAGATGAGACACAGAGGAAAAGTGGTTAAGGAAGAAGTTGCTAGAGGCAATTTTATTGTCCATTTAAATTAATAGATTTAAAATTGGGAAAGTGTGCACTCTTTCCTGTCAAATTTCCCCTATGTGCTGCCTCCAGTCGTTTGTGTGTGCCTAGGTGCAGGTAAAGGAAAATCTGCTCCCACTGTTAGCATGGTTAAAAGGGTTTCTGCTCATAATTTTCAATCCAGTGCCTAATGATCTTCACAGATTTTGATACATTTTGTTTTTTCTTAAAAAAGCACAACTTTCTCCTTGTATCCTCTAACAGGAATAAATGCTCAATTTTCTCTCTGTCCCCACTTACTTTTATATCAAAGGTTGCTATGGATGGCATTATGAACTCATGTGATCTAGCCTCAGCTGTGATGTGGCTTTAAAGCAGTTTGTTAATGCCATGACCGTTTTTTATGGAATCAGATTAAGTTGTGGCATCATTAACCATATAATGTTTCTATTGTATTCAGTGGAATATCAGCTAGGGAGCCAATATCATAATGATAGTTTAATTTGCATAAGTTCATGCAGCAGCAACTTGCATTTACATCATGTACTTTTTATTTTACCTCCTACAGTAGATGCAAGTGTTTTGTTTGTTTATTATTCCTTCTTTTCATCATCCTCACAACCTTCCTTCTATTTTTCATTTATCTTTATGGTTAGAAACATACCTTACTTACCCTGATTTTCCCATGACGAATTTGTCATAAGGCTGCTATTATTGTAGCACCACTGAATTTCCAAAGACTGACACTTGAACAGGTACTCATCTGGCTGAGCTAGCTTGCCTGGCTCTAGCCACAACATCAATGCACGTCATAAACATTCCTTTTTGGCCTTAAATTAAACACCAGATCCAAGAGTGACATGGATAAATTTATTATAAAAACAGTGGTAGCTCATATTTTTTTATTTTCTGGCTTAATTGTACAAAATGTTGGAGCAAGGAGATTTTAATGTATGCCTTTTTTTCCTATAATTTGTATGTTTGTTTCTAAGTTTTCTGCTTCGTTGTCTCAATATGATCTAGGCATTATAGTTTCACAGGAGAAGGGGAAGAACTATAACACAGCAACTGGGAAACCTGCCTATATTAGTTATCAATTTAAATTTCTTTCAGTGTTAGGATTAATTACCTATGTTCACATAGATAATGACCAGTCTGTTCAATGCACATTCATCATGGAACCTAAGACAGGTTGTTTGATTAGGTGTCAATGGCAATTTCTTTTAGCTGCATTTGGTGACACCCCAAGTCCAGCCAGAATGGAGATGATTGAGTCAATCACGTCTGGAGACCTCACTTTTGTAAGTAACTGGGATTGATTTCACACACAATTTGCATAATGTTACTATCCTCCACTCGTTGCATTTAGCTGGATAAATAATCCTGCTCTACTCTGGAGACTTCACTGTAGTTCTGGTAATGAGTTCAAAGAATCTCTGTAATCTATGTCCATCTCCAAGTCATTGGTTGACATCAATATCAACTTGGAATTTCTTTATATTTTATCAATGATTGACTGGTGCCTGTTGAAGCAAGAGATGGGCTTAATAAGCTCCTGTCAATTGAATGCAGAGGCATTTGGTTATATCCGTTTAAGTATCTTTGTTTATTGGATTGTTGAAGATTTAAATTCCAGCTATCACAGTTTGAGCTAGTTTTTGTGAATGGGCCTTATCTCAATACACATTCAAAGAATTTGCAATGTTAGTTCTGTGTGTGAACCTGAGAAGTCATATTACAGACTTCAGCCAGCAGAATGGCCTAACCTAGTTTGACTATTTGGTTACATTGAGATATGAAACAACTGAGATACCGTTTTTAGAGTTATGTTGAAAGATTGTTATGCAGAAGTATCTTTCTTATTTCATTGTGAAATAGATCAAGGTTTTAAATTACACCATTTCTACTACTTATTGTTCAGTTGCAATTTTTATTCAAACCAATTATCAGCTGGTCTGTAGCTTGTACCTTGGTCTGATGGAGTATACATGAATCTACCTTCTGAAGACAGTGAATTAAATGTTGGCATGTGATGTAAGTTGCTGTACAAGCAGCTATCAAGCGGCACTTGCTTAGCAATAACCTGCTCACTGACGCTCAGTTTGGGTTCCGCCAGGGCCACTCAGCTCCTGACCTCATTACAGCTTTGATTCCAATATGGACAAAAGAGCTGAACTCTCAAGGTGAAGTGAGAGTGACTGCTCTTGACATCAAGACTGAGTGTGGTATCAAGAAGCCCCAGCAAAACTGGAGTCAATGGGATTCAGGGGGAAAACTCTCCACTCGTTTCAGTCATACCTAGCACAAAGGAAGATGTATGTAATTCTTGGAGGTCAGTCATCTCAGCTGCAGGACATCACTGCAGGAGTTCCTCAGGATAGTGTCCGAGGCCCAATCATCTTCAGCTGCTTCATCAATGACCTTCTTTCCATCAGAAGGTCAGAAGTGGGGATGTTCGCTGATGATTGCACATTGTTCAACACCATTTGCGACTCCTCAGATATTAAAGCAGTCCATGTCCAAATGCAGCAAGACCTGGACAATATCCGGGCTTGGGCTGACAAGGGGCAAGTAACATTCGTGCCACACAAGTGCCAGGCAATGACCGTCTCCAACTAGAGAGAATCTGACTGTCCCTTGACGTTCAATGGCATTACCATCACTGAATCCCCCACAGTCAACATCCTGGGGTTACCATTGATCAGAAACTGAACTGGAATAGCCATATAAAAACTGTGGCTACAAGAGCAGGTCAGAGGCTAGGAATCCTGCGATGAGTAACTCACCTCCTGGCTCCCCAAAGCCTGTCCACCATCTACAAGGCACAAGTCAGGAGTGTGTTGGAATACTCCCCACTTGCCTAGATCCCACAACACTCAAAAGGTTTGACACTGTCTAGAACAAAGCAGCCCTCTTCATTGGCACCACATCCAGAAACATTCACACTCTCCACCACCGACGCATAGTAACAGTGGTGTGTACCATCTACAAGATGCACTGCAGGAGTTCACCAAGACTCCTTAGACAGCACCATCCAAACCCACAACCACTACCATCTAGAAGGAAAAGGGCAGCAGATAGATGGGAACACCACCACCTTGGAGAAAGTTCCCCTCCAAGTCACTCACTATCCTGACTTGGAAATATGTTGCCTTTCCTTCACTGTCGCTGGGTCAAAATCCTGGAACTCCCTTCCTAACAGCACTGTGGGTGTACCTACACCAGAGGGACTGCAGCAGTTCAAGAATGCAGTTCACCACCACCTTCTCAAGGGCAACTAGGGATGGGCAATAAATGCTGGCCCAATCAGAAAAGCCCACATCCCTTGAATGAATAAAAAATAAGTTGGCAAAGGTTCCCTGTTTGATAACTGGATCCTGCTATTGTTTACCTAGATTTTGAGCAGGTAATCAGATTATGAGGAATGTGAGGTCTACTAATGGGAATAGTTGATTTTACTGTACCCAAATAGAATATCCAGCATCATATTTTATTGCTGTAACAATCCTCATGGGTCTTGATTTAGATAACCTGGATACTGGGAAAGAAAATAGAAAGGAGAAAAGAATAACTTCTTATCCCTGTGAGAAATATTAAATCTGCTTCGTGGCAATTTTCTGTGCTTACATACATGTTTACAATGTGATAAATCCTCAACTAAGGAGGGTTTCACTTCAACAGCTCTAATGTGATTTCTTATGATGCCACTTGGGATAATCCTTGCCAAATTGACAACATCAGTGTCACAGCAGAACATAAATTATCTATCTGTAATACAAACGTGAATGTGTAAATCGGCTAACTTTCCAAATAGTGAATGGATTTTTAAAAAATAATTGCTGAAAGTTTGGGTTTCTTTTTAATTATTTAATGGTATCTGGGTGCCACTGGCAAAACCAGCATTTATTGCCCATGCCTAATTGCCCTTGGACCACTGAAGTCCGTGTGGTGATGGTATTCCCACAGTGCCTAACAGGAGGAAATTCCAGGATTTTCACAAGGCAATGATGAAGGAATGGTAATTGATTTACAAGTCAGGATGATGTGTGACTTGGAGGAGAAATTGCAGTTCATGGTGTTCCCAAGGGCCTGCTGCCTTTGTTCTTCTTGGTGATAAAAATTATGGGTTTGCGAGGTGCTATGAAAGAAACCTTGGGGAGTTTCTGCAGTGCATTTTGTAAATGGTATATGCTGCTGGTACAGTGCCAGAGTGATTGGAGTGAATATTTAAGGTGGTGGATGGGGCGCCTATCAAACAGGATGGCATGGAGCTTTTTGAGTGTTTTTTGGAGCTGCACTCATCCAGACAAATGGAGAGAGCATTACATCATCATCCTGACTTCCGTCTTGTAGATGGTGGAAAGACTTTGGGAGGTTGGTCAGTTGCCACAAACTCCCAGCTTCTGGCCTGCCCTTGTATTTATTTATATGGCTGATCCAGCTGAGCTTCTGGTCAATCATAATGTCCAAGATGTTGATGGTAGGGATTAGGTGACGATAATGCCATTGAATGTCAGGTTTACTTTTTGTTGAGTTCATGATTGTTACTTTCCATCACTTATCAGACAAAACCTGAATATTGTCCAGATCTTGCTGCATGCGAACATGGGCTGTTTCATTATCTAAGGAGTTGTAAGTGAAACTGAACACTGTTCAATCATCAACAAATATGGCCACTTCTGACCTCATGATCGAGGGAAAGTCATTGATGATGCAACTGGAGATATTTGGGCCTGGGACATTACTCTGAGGAACCCTTGTAGCGGTGTCCTGGGGCTGAGATGTTTGGCCCCAACAACCACTACCTTCTTCCTTTGTGCTAGGTATGAATTGAACCAGAGCAGAGGTTTTCTCCAATTTCTAGTGTCTTTAGTTCTACCAGGCTTAATGCCACACTCCATCAAATGCTCTCTTAGTGTCAAGGGCAGTCACTCACACCTCACCTCAGGAATTCAGCTCTTTTGACAATGTTTGGATTCAGATTGTGATGAGGTCTGGAGCTCAGTGGTCCTGGCAGAATTCAAACTTTAATAATGCTTTGGGTTTCAAATTAGCCCCTAATTCTTAATTTAACAACAGTGCAGTTCTTGCTGGGCCCTGACCTGTAAGGTATGAATGACAGTTATTATAATTTAAGCAGAATTTATGAAGTAGATGGTAAAAAATGCTTAACAAAAAGCAGTGAAGATGATGCAGAATTAACTTATCGCCAAAGGCCTATGATTCCTGAGTTGTCACCAGCATATGTGATATCAATTTGTTCTTCCATCTTGTCTCCTGAAGTTTTCTGTAAGACTATGCCAAAGCTGGGTCTCAGCTTCCAACTTTTATCCTCTATTTTGACTAGTTCGAATTGATCCTTACAGTTGACTAAGTTTGGTGCCATGTGTTGTCACCCAACCTCCATAGTCCTTGGGGTCCTTACCATGTATGCCCAAAAAATGGGTGCCTGGGTCACATTCCTTTGTGAACAGAACTTAAATACTTCTGCTTGTGCTTTGGTTGGCATCACAGACTAAGAGCCATATTCCACCAACATTTGTACAGGTAGCACCGCTAGCTAAACCAGTCATGACCTGCTGAGATGGGAGTCCTGATAGTGAAAACTTTTAAATTAAAATAATCTAAAGATGGACCTTGAAAATTTCAAGTTGGGGCTGTGACTATTTCCTTTGGCAGCTTGTTCCTTTGTGGGATTGTGCTTGTGAAGAAAGATTGTTGATGCACTGTTTTAGAAACATGGTCTTTGTACTTTGTGTGGTTGACTACCTCGTGTTTTGTCATTGCCAGAGGGCACCAGGAACTTGTTTCTGTCAATTCCCATCAGTCCATTCCATATTTTATAGAACATGATAAGTCTTTTTTCCTTCCTTTGCTGTGGTGATTCCCATTTCCAAATCTTTGATGTAATACTGTATTTCCCATACTGATTTGTGCAGAATCATGACGTACATCTTTGGATCACTTCAAACTTATTTATATCTCTTGCCATATAAAGATTCCACTCACAACTTGCATACTTCAGGCTTGGATGAATAAATATTTGATAAGCTATAACTCAAATATTTTTGTTGCAATACCAAAATTTCCTCAGAAATCCAAGAAACTTTCCAAGTTTTCCAAACGGATCACTTCGAGGATAAACAATGTTAAATCCCCTTAAACACATTTCATCCTGGTTACATGCTGTTTCACACTGATACAAGTCAATTACTGTTTCCACAAATTTAAGTCAATTACAAGCAAATGTTATAGCATCATCATCTTTGGCAAACTACACTAAAGGATACATGAATTAATATGTTAATGACTTAATACATTAATTGTACCTACTGAATATATAATATTTGTTTAACAAAATAAAGATAAGATTCAGATGCTGAGCTTAGCTACATGAAAGGAACATTAATTATTGATTATTGACCAGAAACTGAACTGGACTAGCTATATAAAAACTGGGGCTACAAGAGCAGGTCAGAGACAAGGAATCCTGCTGCATCTAACTCACTTCCTGACTCCCTAAAACCTGTCCATCATGTACAAAGCACAAGCCAGGAGTGTGATGGAATACTCTCCACTTGCCTGGATGAATGCAGCTCTAACAACACTCGAGAAGCTCAACACCATCCACGATAAAGCAGTCCGCTTGTTTGGCACCCGTTCCATAAACATTCACTCCCTCCACCACTGACGAACAGTGGCAGCAGTGTGTATCAGCTACAAGATGCACTGCAGGATCTATGCGCTTCCTGTGCGGGGGGGAGGGATTTTCCATAACTGTCAGAGTGCGCTCTTTTGCTCATGTGTGCGAAAGAGCGCGCATCTCCCTGAGACTAAGTGCTGCCTCAGGGAGAGCGCTGTCAGTGTTTGAAACTTTAAAAATAGAAAAATAAAAAATTTATTAAAGTTTTTTAAAACCGACATGAATCCTCATCCCGCCGGTGGATGAGGTTTCATGTTTTTTCAGAAGCCCGCTGGGGGTCCTGGCCTGCCCACCAACCTTAAGGTTGGACGGGCAGAGCCTTTAATTGCCTTGATTATTCTGTCAATGGCCTCAATTGACAGGGTCCCCGCCCCCAGCTTGCTGACAGAAAAATTCTGCCCCTATTTTCCAAGTCCACGTTAGCTAACTCTGTCTTCATACCCATATAGTTGCCTTTATTTAATTTTAAGATGCTAGTTTCAGACCCAGGTTTCTCATTCGCAAACTGAATGTGACATTCTATCACGCTATAATCATTCTTGCCTAGACAATCCTTTATCATTAATCCTGTCTCATTACACATTACGAGGTCAAAAATTGCCTGTTTCCAGAACATATTGTTCTAAGAAAGTTTCTGAATAAACTCTATGAACTCATCCTCAAAGCTACCTTTGTCAATTTGATTTGTCAAACTTTATGAAAATTAAAATTTCCCACGATTATCTCAGTATCTTTCTTACAAGCCCCCATTATTTCTTGATTTATACTCTGTCCTACAGTGTAAGAACTGTTAGGGACCAATCAACTACTCCTTCCATTGCTGTTTCTTATTTCCACCCAAACGGATTCTACATTTTGATATTCCCAGCCAAGGTCATTTCTCACTATTCAATTTTTCTCCTAGTAAGAGAGCTACTCCACCTCCCTTTCCTTTCTTCCTATTTTTCCAAAATGTCAAAAACCTTTCAATATACCATTCTCAGCCTTGGTCCCTTTGCAACCATGGGTAGAATCGTCCCAGATTTGTACTAAATGCGGTAGCGGATGGGTAAAACAATGTTTTACCTGCCGGCCACAATGGCAGCTTTTCATGCCATATCATCCCAAACCCGCTGCATTAATTATGCATTCCTGGAAACACATCATTTCCATGGTGGGTGGGCTCTCGTTTGCCTGCCACACCAACACTTCACTGCTGCTTCAGGCCGAGCACCAAAGTGCAGCTGTGTGGACACCCCTCAGTGCGTCCAGCCCAGAACTGCTGCACAGAAGACATGGCCCCAAAAGGCAAGAAGGCTGCAGCCCACAGGTTCAATGACGCATCCCTCAATCGCCTTTTGGATGCGGTGGAGGCCTGCCATGATATCCTCTACCCCCACTGTGGCCACAGGATGGGCAGCAACATCACTAATTTGGCTTCAGATGCGGTGGCAGCGGTGGTCAGTGCCAACGTCCTGCAAAAGAGGTCAGCCACCTAGTGCCGCAAGAGGATGAATGATATCCTCTGTTTCGCCAGGAAAGGTCACTCTTCACATCACTCTCAACAATCATACTCAAAAACCCATCATACATTCACAGGGCCCTCACTGACTGCCAGTTCAAGGGACATCACCATTCACTCTCTCACACAAACCTTTGTTGTCCTCACCCCATCCATGGGACCACTCACTACCCACACATGCCAGGCATATGTTTCATTTGGCCTAGCAGGCATCCTGCTTACACTCTTTCTATCTCTATTCATGCAGGACAAGCTGGCACACAACAAGAGGAGAGGTCGCAGACTGGTGGAGGAATGCCTAAAATCAAGGTCCCCACAGACTTTGAAAAGAGAGCCATCCAGCTTGCTGGTGAGAAGCTGGATCATTCATGTGGTGATTGTGAGGTCGGCGGGTGCTGTACCAAGTGAGGATCCAGCAGTGCAACATCCATTCTCATCCATGCTCTGAGGATGTGCACTAATTTTCTGTCCTTGCTTTCGCAGGCACATCTGGGGAACTGCCAAGAGAGTCCATGACCCAGGGCCTTTAATCAAGCCCTGAGGGAAGCTCAGAAGAGGATCCACTGAAACCTTCCCTGCAGACCCATCACAGCGCTCACCCACACCCTCCACCAGCGCAGAGTCACAGACCTCCATCGGACCTAGCTTTAGAGTGGCCTCAGGATCACAATCTGGTGAACACACTGCACTTTCTGATCCACAGCAGGGACTTCCCAGATCCCTGGCACTTGGAGGACTGCTGGAGGTCTGAAATTTGCTGAAACCGAGTCAGATGACGAGCCTCTGAACTCTGTCATGTCACAGTCGCTTGAGCTGCAAAGGCAAGCTCGGGAGCATTAGGAAGTGATGTCCACTGCACTCCTCAGATGGCAAGGCACATTAGAGTAGTTTGTCCGGCTTCAGGCTGAGCTGATAGTGCCAACGTGCCGATGTACTAGGGTCAACACTGGTAGGATGGCAGACATCATGGAGACTTTGGTTCAGGACGTCGCTCCTGCACTGCTGCGCAGGCTGAACTCCATCGCTGATGCCATAGTTGGCCTCCAACAGTGTGTATGTGAGCGAGGAGCAGGGCAGCCCGGTCTCACTCCAGCTTCCCCTTCTCCTCAAGGAGCCAGGGGCCCTTGGGCACCCATGGGGAGGAGTATCAGCAGGTGCACCATCCCCACCTCCGCCCGGGGCCATCATCCACGTGACTCTGTGAGCGTCCTGCCCATCTAAATCCAGTCTTCCCGTGACCTCAGCAACTCCAGCTCCTCAGGCTGAGGAGGGTACCACCACACAGTAGGACCCCAAAAGCAGGCCGGGGCCCTCCAGGTCTCAGCCCTTCAGAGGACGCCAGCCAAGGTTATCACAGGCAGGGTGTAGCAATCATCAGGCTGCCTCCACCTCCGCTGTGGATGTCTGGGGAGCACCAAGACGTGGTGTCAGATTTAGGAAAGTTAAGAAGATGTGGTTGCACAGCCTGGACATGGGTGTTAATCACTTGTACATAATGTTCACTAGTGCAAATAAACTTCCAAAAATGTCTCCCTGTTTACGGCTGCTCGTTCTGATGAGCAGTGTTGGTGCCACTCAGATGTGAAACCTTTCTGCACAAGATAAAGGCAGTTGTCTCAGTCCAAGGTCTCTTCCTTGTGCTTTCTGCAGCCTTCAGAGCAAAGTGACGGCCCAACCTACACCCCCTGGACATATTAGTGATGCCTGCACCTCGACGATGCTTGTCATTGCTGCCAGAATGTTGTGGGCAGGTGCCACAGAGTTCCGTCATTCTCTCTGTGTGCTCTCAGCACCTTTAGGGCGGGGCTGGCCCCATGTCTTCAGCATCTATGACCAGTGACACTGTGCTCCTGAAGGGGGTCAGTGCTGAAGGCGGACAGAGGATCAAATGCTTTTAAAATTTTATGGCTGCACCTCCATGACATGACCCTAATCACAAAGCGCAAGTGAGCTGGTCTCAGCCAGACAGGAGTCAAACATTCACAGATGCAATGCGAGGATCTTTGGTGTCTCCTCACTGCATGTCGTCATCATCCCCCTAAAATCTAGCAGCTTTGAGGACCTCCAGAGCGTTTCCGATTCGTCTGGCCAGTGCGAGGGCCTCATTGTCACCTTTGGATCTCCTTACCCTCATCACTGTCGATGTCCTCCTCATCAGAGGAGATCTCCTGCTCCTGTATCTCTTGCTCTACCAGCTCCTCTCCCCGTTGCAGGGCCAGGTTGTAAAGGGCGTAGCAGGTGACAACGATGCATGACACTCTCTGTGGACTGTATTGCAGGACTCCACCAGACTGGTCCAGGCACCAGAACCTCATTTTCAGCATCCCAATGGTTTGCACCACCAAGTTGCAAGTTGTAGTATGACCCTCCTTATACCTTCACTCTGCTGTAGTCTGAGGCCATCGCACGTGCGTCATCAGCCATGTCTTGTGTGGGTAGCCCTTGTTCCCTAGGAGCCAACCTTGCAGCCTCTGCGGACCCTGGAAGACGTCAGAGATCTGTGACTGACTGAGAATGCAGGAGTCATGGACAGTCCCTGGATACAGGACACAGACCTGCAGAATGCATTTGTGGTGGTCGTACACCAGCTGCACTTTCAACGAATGGAAGCCCTTGCAGTTGACCCCTTGTTGCGACGGAGATCTGAGCACAACGGTAGTGCAGTTGATTGCACCCTGCACATATGGGAAACCTGGGAACTGGGCAAATCTTGTATCTTGCACCCTGGCTCTCCAGGTCCCAGGCGAAATGCACAAAGTTGTGTGCCCTCACGAAGATGGTATCCATGACCTCATAGATGTATTGGTGTGTGGAGGCTTGTGATATTCCACAGAAGTCACCTATGGAGCCCTGAAAGGAGCCTCTGGCGTAAAAATTGAGCTCTACAGTCACTTTAATGGCCACTGGCAGTGGATGCCCTCCATGTCCTTGCGGCCCCAAATCATGCAGTGGTAGGCAGGTGTGACCGACCAGTTCCCTAGACATGAGCAGTCTTTGGCAACACTGATTGTCAGTCTTCTGCAGGAATTAAAGGCAGCATCAATAGACCCTGGGTCGAGCTACGCACCATCCAGTGACGGCTCCCCGTGGCTCTTCAGCTGCGTGTGTGGGAGCCCCATCCGCCCCTGCTTCCTGAGGGTGCTGCTCCTCTCTCTGCACAGCCAGGCACCTCCGTCGCTCTCTTCTCCGTTGTCTCCACTCTCTGTACGCCACGAGGCATACAGTTAGTTCACCAGGCTCTATGCCCCTTATGTACTTCTCCTGCAGGATGAAAGAGAGACAAGTGGGTTAGTTTAAGTGTAAAAAGAACCTCCCTTGGTTAGGTCTGAAGGCCCTTTAATGCATCCCTGAGAATGCTGGCCAGCAGTTGGATGGCCAGAGTTTAGTGCGCTGCATGGCTGCCCGAAAACTCAAATGCCTCCGCCCCACTCCTCCTGACCGATTGGCGGCAGCTTTGCCCATTGGACTGCATGCTGTGCTCTTAGCTCAGACGCAGGTATTCTCAAAACCCACGCTGCAAGACTGCATTGTTAGCTTGAATGATAGGCAAACTGATCCAAACTAGGATGATGACATTGCAAGGGGTTGTGAGCACCTCCACCAGTGACTGCTCCATGGCCAGCTTTAGCAAGGAGATTGTACAATGTGCCCAGTTGTCCAACTGTTTTACAGTCCACTAAAATATTCATTAGTTTGCAGTCTGTGCCCAAGGGGTGAAAATATCTTGAGCTCTTGGTGGCACCTTCATGCCTCTGCATTGCTTGAGTGGGCAACTAAGCTAGAGGCCTGACTCCACACATGCCAATGTGGCCGCACCTGAACAATCAAACAGTCTCAGCTGCAAAGGAATTATCACTTTCTAGAAGGTTTACCTAATTTGTGGCCACTTCCCTCCCCCCACCCACCCCCACCACCTTGCAAATGCTTATGCACTACCTTCAACCACAGGGCAGTCCTTGCTCCCAAGCCGAAGTCACATCAACCTTGCCCTCACGCCCCAATACACCTCAACCTTGAAGTCCAACAGGTGACCTGGGCAAGCTCTAGACAAAGTTACTGTGTACTCACCTCTAAGTTCCGCTCAAAGTGTAGCCCATTAAGTGCACGCCTTATATACGCTGTTGTGAAACACGTCAGCATGGAATCACGTTGATGTGGGCGGACAGTTCAACACTAAGGGATGATTCCAGCAGGCTAGTCTTATAATGATATTCAGATGTATTACAATGAGGTTCCCGATGTCTGATGGCAGGAAACGCAGCCAACATTGACAGGCTGATATGACGATTGCAAACTAGTTTCACAACATGAAACTGATTTTTGGTCTTCTAGCCATATTGTCTGCTCATGCCAATGAGCACATCCAGCACCAGGGGCAAGGACAATTCCACCCCATGTCTTTGTAATAGCTATCATATCTTACCCACATATTTCAATTATTTTTTATTACGAATGCTACGTGCATTCAGAAAAAGTTTTGATTGATTCTTTTTACCACCTTTCCCTACTCTGATTTTATTTGCTGGTGTACACTTAAGCTTGTATGTTGCATGCCTTCCTGTCACACACTGGCTATCATTCTTCGTATCGCTGAGAGTAGATAATTGGATAGTAATTGGCTGAATTGGATTTGTCCTTCACTTTGTGGATAGGACAAACCTGGACAATTTTCCGATTTGCTGCGTAGTTGTCCTGAGAAAGCTTGGCTAGAGGCTCTGCCACTTTTGGAGTGAGTACAAGTCTTCAGCGCTACAAGTAGGATATTCTTGGGGCCCACAAACTTTGTAGCATCAAGTGCACTAGTTTGCGATCGTCATATCAGCCTGTCAATGTTGGCTGCGTTTCCTGCCATCAGACATCGGGAACCTCATTGTAATACATCTGAATATCATTATAAGATTAGCCTGCTGGAATCATCCCCTAGTGTTGAACTGTCTGCCCACATCAACAATCAGCCACACCCAGATATCATGTGGAGTGAATTGAATTTGCTAAAGACTGGCTGTTATGATGGCAAGGAACTCAGGAGGGAGCTGATATGGTTCACCTACTCAGCACTTATGGCTGAAGCTGGTTACAAATGCCTCAACCTTTTCTCTTACACTTATGTGTTAGGCTGCATCAATCATTGAGCATGGGGATTTTAATGGAGCCTCCTCCTTCAATTAGTCCTTTAATTGCCGACTACCATTCATTACTGGATGTGACAGGACTGTAGAGCTTGGATCTGATCTGGTGGTTGCATGATGTCTTAGCTGAGTTTATAAAATGCTGCTTCCACTGTTTAGTGGGTGTGTAGACCAGTGTAGTAGCTTCAGCAGTTTAGCTCCTCTTTTTCAGGTTACACCTGATGCTGTTTCTGGTATGCTCTCCTGCACTCCTCATTGAACCTGTGTTGATCTCTGGCTTGATTGTGATGGTCGATTAAGGGAAATGCCAGATCACAACGTTATAGAGTGTAATAGAATACAATTTTGCTGTTGATGATGGCACCTCATGGATGCCTAGTTTTGAGCAGCTAGAGATTTATTGCTGAAAATCGGAGACATGTCAAAGCTTTTCACCTTGCACTCATCAGGACACTTTGCAAGAATATCAAAATAAATGGAAAACAACAGCTTGCAATGTATGAGAAGAGTGTGCTGATTGGTTGGCAAGTGGACCCTGATTGGTAGAGGCATTGTCATGAAGAATGCACCAGTAATGGTGACTGACAGTTAACTACCAAGCATTCTTTGAAACTTAAACCAGGCAGCTTGACCCTGATTGGTCAAGGCATTGCCTTGAGGAATGAGTCAGTGTATGGCTGGCTGTCACTTATTTTGTTTCGCTGAAACAGGCGCAATCTGTATACACGTTCTTTCTGTCTATTAATATATGTAGCTTCCAATATGAGTAAATGCGCCACACCAAGCCTGACTGATGATCTTAAATTGGTTTTTAGCATACTAAGAATTATTTAGCAAATGTTGTCCAGTCACGGAATCACATCTCATGTTGCACAATGTGTTTTGAGTTTTGCAAGCATGGGCTGGTTGGATACGGTCTGTACCTTGCCCATTGCGAACAGCGGCTAGGACATGCTGTTTGACACGATCCACCAGTCTTTGGGACATACGGCCTACATATCCAGCATCACACTGGCACTGAAATTCATAAACCACATTACTCATTTGTGTGAAAGGCAGAAAGTCTTTTTTTTTGGCTTGACGGCAGCATCCTGTTAGTGGCAAAGAACACTTGTGTTGCTATTGCATAGTTTTTTTTTTAATTCATTCATGGGATGTGGGATTCACTGGCTGGGCCAGCATTTATTGCCCATCCCTAGTTGCCCTTGGGAAGGTGGTGGTGAGCTGCCTTCTTGAACGGCTACAGTCTATGTGGTGTAGGTACACCCACAGTGCTGTAAGGGAGGGAGTTCCAGGATTTTGACCCAGCAACAGTGAAGGAACGGTGATATGTTTCCAAGTCAGGGTGATGAATGACTTGGAGGGGAACTTCCAGGTGGTGGTCTTCCTATCCATCTACTGTCTTTGTCCTTCTAGATGGTAGTAGTCGCAGGTTTGGTATCTAAGGAGTCTTGGTGAATTCATGCAGTGCATCTTGTAGATGGTACACACTGCTGCTACTGTGCATTGGTGGTGGAGGGAGTGAATGTTTTTGGATGTGGGGCTGATCAAGTGGGCTGCTTTGTCCAGGACGGTGTCAAACTTCTTGAGTGTTGTGGGAGCTACACTCATCCAGGCAAGTGGGGAGTTTTCCATCATGCTGCTGACTTGTGCCTTGTAGATGGTGGACAGGCTTTGGGGAGTAAGGAGGTGAGTTACTCATCACAGGTTTCCTAGCCTCTGACCTGCTCTTGTAGCCACAGTATTTATATGGCTAGTCCAGTTCAGTTTCTTATCAATGGTAACCCCCAGGATGTTGTTAATGGTGGATTCCGTGATGGTAACACCACTGAACATCAAAGGGCAATAGTTGGATTCTCTCTTGTTGGTGATGGTCATTGCCTGGCATTTGTGTGGTACGAATGTTACTTGCCACCTGTCAGCCCAAGCATTTGGACATGGACTGCTTCAGTATCTTGGGAGACACGAATGGTGCTGAACATTGTGTAATCATCAGCGAACATCTCCACTTCTGAACTTATGATGGAAGCAAGATCATAGCTGAAGCAGCTAAAGATGATTGGGCTAGGACACTACCCTGAGGAACTCCTGCAGTGATGTCCTAGATCTGAGATGACTGACCCTCTAACAACCACAACCGTCTTCCCTTCTGCTAGGTGTGACTCCAACCAGCGGAGTGTTTTCCCCGATTCCCGATTCCGACTGCAGTTTTGCCACACTCAGTCAAATGCTGCTCCGATGTCAAGGACAGTCACTCTCACCTCATCTTGGGAGTTCAGCTCTTTTGTCCATGTTTGAACCAAGGCTGTATTGTGTTCAGGAGCTGAGTGGCCTCGGTGGTACCCAAACTGAGTGTCAGTGAGCTGGTTATTGCTAAATAAGTGCTGCTTGATAGCACAGTTGATGACCCCTTTCATTACTTTACTGATGATCGAGAGTGGACTGATGGGGCGGTATTTAGCCAGGTTGGATTTGTCCTGCTTTTTGTGTACAGCACATACCTGGGCAGTTTTCCACATAGGTGGTAGATGCCAGTGTTTTAGCTAGGCTAGGGGCATGGCAAGTTCTGGAGCACAAATCTTCAGTACTATTGCCAGAATATTGTCACAGCCCATAACCTTTGCAGTACCCAGTGCCTTCACCCGTTTCTTGATATCAAATTGGCTGAAGACTGGCATCTGTGAAGCCGTGGACCTCCAGAGGAGGCCGAGAAGGATCACCCACTTGGCACTTCTGGCTGAAGATTGTAGCAAATGCTTCAGCCTTATCTTTATAGTAGCATCGTGAAACAGCTAGCTTCACCCGTGGCTTACATTTTTGAGATACCTTGCCCTTCCAAGGTAATCTAAGTTAGGCTGGATACTTTCCAAGTCCAAAAATGACGGCCTTTAGCTTGTTCATGAGTTTGTGCGATATACTGTGTGAATCAGGGTAGCCATTATCCCACAGGATGCCTTTGTTGCGCCCGATTTCATTATCAAGCTTGCATCGTGATCACATGGCTCGGGCTTTATATACAAGGTTGGCGATAAGACCGATGTTATAGCATGTGAAACTGTAGGAATTTCAATGCGTATATTGACCAGTGAAAGTAGCTTTGAGGTAGACTTTGATAGAGAACCCCGGCAGATTTCTCAACTAGTATGTCAAGGACAAGAAGTTAATTTGATTGCTCCATTTCAAAGGTGAATTTGAATGTATTAACCTTATGACCTCAGCAATTCATAAGAACATAAGAAATAGGAACAGAAGTAGACCATTCAGCCCCTCGAGTGTGCTCCGCCATTCAATAAGATCATGGCTGATCTTCTTGTGTTTCGATTTCCACATTCCCATCTACCCCCGAATACTTTTGACTCCCTTGCCTAACAAGAATCTATCTACCCCGCCTTAAAAATTTCAATAACCCCATCTCCACCACTTTCTGAGGCAGAGAGTTCCAAAGTCGCACAACCTTCTGTCCTAATAGAGCAACCCTTAATTTTAAAACAGTGCCTCCTAGTTCTGGACTCATCCACAAGAGGAAACATCCTTTCAATGTCCACCTTGTCAAGGCCGTTCAGGATCTTGTATACTTCAGTCAAATCACCCCTCATTCTTCTAAACTCAAATAGAAACAAGCCCTGTCTGTCCAACCTATCCTCATGACAACACACTCATTCCAGGTATCAATTTAGTAAACGTCCTCTGAACTGGCTCCAATGCATTTACATTCTCCCGTAAATAAGGAAACCAAAAATACCCACAGTATTCAAGGTGTGGTCTCACCAATGCCCTGTATAACTGAAGCATAACATCCTTACTTTTATGTTCAATTCCTTTCGTAATAAAGGATAGCATCCATTAGCCTTCTTAATTACTTGTTGTACCTGCATACTAACTTTTTGTGACTCATGTATTAGAACACCTGGGTCCCTCTGCTCCTCAGAATTATGCAGCTGTCTTCCATTTAAGTAATACTCTGCATTTTTGTTCTTCATGCAGTTGAGTTCAGTTTTAATGACACCATGTGCTCAAATAGATGGTGTTGCCATGGGATCCCCTCTAGGTCCAGCTCTCACAAATATCTTTGTTGGGTTTCATGAGAAATGTGTCTTTGATGAAATGACACTTAACCTCCTACCCCTCACATACTTCTGATATGTGGATGATGTGTTCGCTACATTTACATCAGCAGTTGCATGTAATTATTTCCTTACAAACCTTAATGGGCTCCATCCTGCATTGAAATTCAAGGGCTGAATTTTCCCAGCTCCTTGCTAGTGAGTTTGGAGGCTGGGGAGCTAATTAATATTAGGGGTGATTTTGTGGCCTTACCTGCATTTTGTTACCAGCAGAGCAGCCCCCTGCTGCATCTGGAGGCCAATAGCTCTATGGAGTTGGTCCCCCTGCAATGGATTCTGACGGAGGAGTATTCCCTCCTCTCCAAAAGGCTAATGGCTTCAGCCCTGATTATTTTTCATTTGAAATCATGCGTCTGAAAATGCCTCTCTGTATCCTCATGGTCCACAGCTTGCCTCAGCAGTGCCCACCTCTCCTGGTGGGGCTCCACTTGATTAGGCCTGTAGAATTAGGAGCCCGCCTCCCATTCTTTTGAGGGTGATGGGTGGGGAGATGGCCAGTTAGGAAACTACCTCCCAGAGGATTGTGCCACCAATCTCACTGCTGGCAAATGCAAGCTTGGGACCCCCATTTTGTCCTGATATCGGGGCCCCGAAGCCCACAGTAAAATCCAGCCATAAGAATCTCGAACCAACTGGAGCGAACTGGAAACCTGCTCCCTAATAGTTATTTAAAGACACAATTTGACATATTTTGGCCTTGCAAGCCAATCAGTTATATCAAACCACTAAAAAACAATACAAATAAAATAGATGTATCACCTGACATCGGCCTAGGCATCGAACCCAGCCCAGTCAACACTGCAAAGCCCTCCTCACTAACATTTGCGGATTTGTGCCAAAATTTAGAGAGCTATCCCATAGACTAATCAAGTAACAGCATGACATAGTCATACTCACAGTATCATACCTTTCAGCCAATATTCCAGACTCCTTGATCACTATCCCTGGTCTTACCACACCAGAAAGGGTGGCACAGTGGTATAAAGTCAGGAGAGAATAACCATTAGAATTCTCAACATTAATTTCAAACCCCGTGATGTCTCATAGCATCAGATGAAACATGGGCAAGGAAACTCCTCCAGATTACCATTTACCACCTTCCCTCAGCTGATGTATCAGCACACCACAGTGGTGGTCAAACACCACTTAGAAGAAACAGTAAAGGTAGCAAAGGCACAGAATGTACTCTGGGTGGGGATCTTCAATGTCCATCACCAAGCATAGCTTGGCAGCATCACTACTGACTTCATCAGCCAAGTCCTGAAGGACTTGGCTGCCAGACTAGGGCCTGCACCAGGTCGTGAAAGAACCAACAAGAGGGAGAAAAAACTACCTGACATTGCCTTCGTCAATCTACCTAATGCAGATGTATTTTTCAATGACAGCATTGGTTGCCATAACCACCACACAGTCCTCATGGAGATGATGTCCTATGTTCACATACCTTCCATATGATTCCATAAGGCTCTCCCATATGCAAAATAGGTTAGATTCAGTACATATCTAGCTAGTCGTTTGGTAGTGCAGAACTTGAGTATTGCTGAAAAAAGAGACATTGAAGCTTTTCAGCTTGCACAAATCAATGCATTTTCTCTAGAGGGAGAACAGATTCAGACATGTACAGCTACTGCTGTCAAATCTAACTCCGAGATTCATTTTACGTTTACCTAACAATTTTCAAGTTATCTGACAAACATACTACAGACAAAATTTTACAAGATAGTAGGAAACTACACAGCCCAGTATTAGATCTTTGCTAGATATACATTTATCGGAGGAAAAATGCCCAGATACAGCTAAAATATTTGACAACTTAAGACTTATTGCAACAATGAAAGAAAGTACGGTCCTGATGTACACTGATATATAGTCCTGATATAAAGATTCAGTTATGTAATAGTTTCTGATCCTAATGATATTACTTTCTCAACAGACATATATGTTAAGAACTAATTTGTATTTATGTAGTGTCTTTCACAACATCAAGACATCCTAAAGCACTTTACAGTCAATGAAGTACTTTCCTGAAGTGTGATCACTGTTGTAAGTGTGTAAAATGGCTGCCACAGAAGATCTGCTTTTAGGTATATCGAATCCAAATAGAATATCTAGAGTAAACTTCAAAAAAATATCAATTCCCTGTATTCAGACCAGGATATACTTTCAACTCGAATCTCGGGTCAAGTCAAGATGGAAATTCATTTTGGCATTTCTAACATTAAGTAACCCATTTGCGTTGTGTATACTTTCAGTGGCATTTTACAACTTCCTTGAATTTTTAGTGTGATTTTTATATTATCAGAAAGAACTAGTGTTTATAAACTTCAAGGAGGTTTGAAAACATGACACAGTCAATTAAGCATTTTTTTGAATGGTGGTCATCATTCTAATAAAAGTATAGTATGGCCAGCATTTTATGCACAGGATCTTGCAAACAGGAATTTAATGAATAACAAGATAACCTGTTTTTAGAAATACTTGTTGAGGAATAAGTACAGTCTAGGACAGGACACTGGAAAACTCTCCTGATTTTCTTCAAACAGTGCCATGCGACCTGTTATGTTCACCTGAGAAGTGAGATCAGGCTTCGACTTAAAGCTCATTAATAAGTTGACATCTCTAATTGTGCAGCATCCCTCAGTACTGCAATAAAGCATCAGCATCAGTTATGTGCACATGCCTCAATCTCTAAATTAAATCTTGAACTCACAACCCTCTGACTCAGGAGCAAACTGAGACTGCTGATCCAAACCTGACAGCATAGTTATTTTTAATTGTTAATACAGACCCAAGTGAATCCTGCCAGTTCAAAGGAGCAGTTTGAAAAAGACTAAGGGATGTGATTACTTGGATTCCTGCTGATTACTCATTTCTCAATGGTACTTCTTAGTTCATTTACATTGAGTCAATTGGTATTAGATTTGTTCAAATAACCACCCATTAGTTATTAATTTTCAGTATTAATATTAGTATTTCATTTTGCTCTCTGGCTGCAATATTTTAGAGGAATGATGCCTCTAAGAACATAAGAGCTAGGAGCAGGAATGGGCAATTTAGCCCCTCGAGCCTGCCCCGCCATTCATTAAAATCATGGCTGATCTCATTTCGGCCTCAACTCCAATTTCCCGCCTTCTCCTCATAACCTTTCAACCCATTACGAATTAAAAATCTGTCTATCTCCTCCTTAAATTTATTCAGCGTCCTGGCATCCACTGCACTCTGAGGTAGTGAATTCCACAGATTCACGACCCTTTGAGAAAAGTAATTCCTCCTCATCTCTGATTTAAATCTACCACCCCTTAGCCTAAAACTATGGCCTCTCGTTCCAGAATGCCCCACAAGGGGAAACATCCGCTCCATGTCTACTTTGTCTATCCCCTTGGAGTATATAAGATACTAATCTTATATACCTCAATTAGATCTCCTCTCATCTTTCTAAACTCTAGCGAGTATAGGCCTAAACTACTCAATCTCTCCTCATAAGACAAGGCCCGCATCTCTGGAATTAATCTAGTGAACCTCCTCTGAATCGCCTCCAGTGCAACTACATCCTTCCTCAAGTAAGGGGACCAAAACTGTGCACAGTACTCCAGGCGCGGTCTCACCAATGCCTTGTACAGTTACAACAACCCTTCCCTATTTTTATACTCTATTCCTTTAGCAATAAATTCCAAAATTCCATTTGCCTCCCTTATTACCTGCTGTACCTGCATACTAGCTTTCAGTGATTCATGCACGAGGACACCCAGATCCCTCTGCACTGGAGCATTATGAAGTTTCTCTCTATTTAAATAATAAGTTGCCTTTTTATTCTTCTGACCAAATTGGATAACCTACACTTATCCACGTTAAACTCTATCTGCCACATTTTGGCCCATTCACCTAACCTGTCCATATCCTTTCGTAAATTTCTTATTTTTTCATTGCAACTTACTTTCCCACCTATTTTGGCGTCATCTGCAAACTTAGGTATAGTACCTTCTATCCCTGAATCCAAGTCATTAATATAGATTGTAAATAGTTGGGGCCCAAGGATCGAACCCTGTGGCACTCCAATAGTTACAGCTTGCCATCCAGAAAAAGACCCATTTATCCCGACTCTTTGCTTTCTGTTGGTTAGCCAGTCCTCTATCCAAGCTAATATATTACCCCTAACTCTGTGTGATCTTATCTTGTGTACTAATGTTTTGTGTGGCATCTTATCAAAGGCCTTCTGGCAGTCCAGATATACTACATCTACAGGATCCCCATTATTCACTTTGCTTGTCACAGCTTCAAAGAACTCTAGCAAATTAGTTTAAGTGTCACACTTTCAGATATGATACCTTTTTTGAATTGTTTTCTCAATGTGGATGGCATGACACTAGTTTGGATACATTTATTGTCCTGAAAATATGGTGCTGGATCTTCTCCTTAATGGTTTTAAGCAAGGAGTTCCAGGATATGGACTCATTGACAATGAAAGAATAGTGATTTATGTATTCAAGTCTGGATAGAGTGTGGTTTGGAGCGGAACTTGGATTGTGTTTCCACAATATTGCTGCTCTTATTCTCCTTGGTGGTAGAGATCACAGGGGACGAAAGTGCCACTGAAGTAATTTTGGTGAGTTGCATCTGGTAGGTTGTAGAGATTGCAACCACAGTTCAACATGATGGAGAGTGTGCAAGTTCAGCCTGGTAACTGGAGTTGGTTTGCAGGCTCCCGCACAGAGGCCAAAACACAGGCAGGGAATGAAGGTAGCCTCCTGGTAACAGATGGGGGAATTGGGTGGGGGGGTGGGGGGGGGGTGGCAGCAATGTCCCATCCTTTGAGGGACCAATTTCCCCATACCAACTATGGCAATGGAGCCACAGCTGGATCCACTGACCACTTGTGGAGGGGTTTCCCCATCATGATGATGCCCTGACAACTGTGGCCTTTTTAGTTGAAACGTTTTACCTTGTCTTCAGGGGACGCTTCCATCATGGGGCAGCCTCTAAGTACGTCGGCAACCCCACTACCTGAGCTGGGAGCTGCCAATGTGTCATTGCTAGAGGGCCTCCTATTGGCCTTCCTGTTTTGATGATGTCCTTAATGGGATGGCGAATTCATTCCCTGACCACTCCTATGAAAATCACATTGGGCATCTGATGTGGAGTCGGGAATTTGCAGTTTATACAACATTGGGGACCTAACCCCACACAAAAATTTAGCCCATTATCTTAACGATGAGACAGAATAAAAAAAAGCCCTTAACTCCAAAAATATACATTGGGATAAAGAAGAAGTTCCTAATCCCAAATGGCATTACTTTCTCAATAGAAGTTGGTGTACCAAATCCAGCTTTTGTACATCAAGTAAAGCCTTCCTTGTTTCCATTACCTACTAGTAATGAATTGTCCAAAACAGAGAATTCCACTATGCCCTCCCACCCCAAACTTACAAACTGTCCTTCATTATCTAAAGAAGCTATGTTTTGGATCTTATTTAAGGTGGCATAGAAATTTCTGTATCTGGCCAACTGTACCGCAGTATGGCATAGTCCAGATCAGTGATGTTTATTTGTTATGATGTGGCAGATGATATGTGCCAGGTGGGCCAAATCCATGAGGGAAACTTGCTCACACTATCACAACAGTTTTGCAATTTTTATTTATACGACGTGTGTACTGAATTGAGAAGTAATAAGTCCACCAAGACCTTTAAGTATTTAAAAAAATTAAATTAAAATATTTATTAACAAAATTTAAAAGATTTCAAAACACATAGATAAGACTACAAATTACTTACTACTATAATAACTCCTAAAATTCCTAACCTGACCCCCAGTTACACCCTCTTTAAGGCAACAGTCCAAAATAGATTTTAGATTTAAAACAAACTCAGCATGTTAACACAGTACCCTGGACAGTGGAATTCCAAATGGCTTTTCCCCAACTTCAGTTTCGTTGCATAGCAGACTTATGCACACATGCTGGAGGCTTCATTAATGCTATTTCACACGCTCCTGTTAGGTCTTACATGGCCTTCTGACACATAACCTTTCATTCTCCTTTATATATGTTTCTCTCTTTTTAATATGTAAGTTATATTGTTTCATGTGTCTTTGAACCTGTATAATATAAAAACTTTCATGTTGCCACTATATATTGTCAGTAACCTTTGAGAAAAATAAACACATTCCTTAGCCTAGCTTATCTGGTTAGTTGTGGACAAACTAAGATCCCTTTGAAATCCAAATATCCCTTCATTTATCTAAAATTGCAAATTCCCCTCACACCTTACATGTTAAGCCAGCATCCATGTTTTCTCATTAGCATGTCAAGCACCTAACTTATTTTGGTGATTTAAATCTTGCTGTCTGCTTGACTACAAATATAATGAAATCACACACAGACCCAACTATACTTACCCCCTTAAACCTACTACACAATAAACCAGAAAAATATAATGAAAAAAATGTTAGTTTCATGACAATATTGCAGATTAAGTTGACACTTTTATATTCAAAAACCCTTAAATTATGAAATTGCAAAAAGGATATGCTAGCAGGGTGTATAGGATGGTCTGAGGGCCCTTAGCTTCTTCCTCAAACAGAGGCCCAAACAATCCCCATCCACTACTGCTCTCCTCCGTCTGGCTGAACTTGTTCTCACACTGAACAATTTCTCCTTCAACTCCTCTCACTTCCTCCAAATAAAAGGTGTGGCTATGGGTACCTGCATGGGCCCCAGCTATGCTTGTCATTTTATGGGGTGTGTGAAACATTCCTTGTTGCAGTCCTACTCCGGCCCCCTTCCACAACTCTTTCTCCGGTACATCGATGATTACTTCGGTGCTGCTTCATGCTCTCGACGGGACTTGGAAAAATTTATTAATTTTGCTTCCAATCTCCACCCCTCCATCATTTTCACATGGTCCATCTCTGACACTTCCCTTCCCTTCCTTGACCTCTCTGTCTCAATCTCTGGTGATAGACTGTCCACTAATATCCATTACAAGCCTACCGACTCCCACAGCTACCTCGACTACAGCTCCTCACACCCCGCTTCCTGTAAGGACTCCATTCCATTCTGTCAGTTCCTTCGCCTCCGTCGCATCTGTTCTGATGATGCTACCTTCAAAAACAGTTCCTTTGACATGTCCTCCTTCTTCCTTAACCGAGGTTTTCCACCCACGGTCGTTGACAGGGCCCTTAACCGTGTCCGGCCCATCTCCCGCGCATCCGCCCTCGCCTTCTTCTCCCTCCCAGAAACATGATAGGGGGTCCCCCTTGTCCTCACATATCACCCCACCAGCCTCCGCATTCAAAGGATCATCCTCCGCCATTTCTGCCAACTCCAGCATGATGCCACCACCAAACACATCTTCCCTTCACCGCCGCCCCCCCCCCACCCCCCCTTGGCGGCATTCCTTAGGGATCATTCCCTCCGGGACACCCTGGTCCTCTCCTCCATCACCCCTTACTCTTCAACCCCCACCTAAGGCACCTCCCCATGCCCACGCAAAAGATGCAACACCTGCCCCTTCACTTCCTCTCTCCTCACCGTCCAAGGGCCCAAACACTCATTTCAAGTGAAGCAGCATTTCACTTGCATTTCCCCCAACTTAGTCTACTGCATTCGTTGCTCCCAATGTGGTCTCCTCTACATTGGAGAAACCAAACGTAAACTTTGCAGAACACCTGTGGTCTGTCCGCAAGAATGACCCAAACCTCCCTGTCGCTTGCCATTTTAACACTCCACCCTGCTCTCATACCCACATGTCTGTCCTTGGCTTGCTGCATTGTTCCAGTGAAGCCCAACGCAAACTGGAGGAACAGCACCTCATCTTGCGACTAGGCACTTTACAGCCTTCCGGACTGAATATTGAATTCAACAACTTTAGATCTTGAACTCCCTCCTTCATCCCCATCCCCTTTCTGTTTCTTCCCCTTTCCTTTTGTTTTTTCCAATAATTCATATAGATTTTTCTTTTTCCCACCTATTTCCATTATTTTTAAATCTTTTATGCCCTGCCTGCCTTTCCACCCCACCCCCACTAGAGCTGTACCTTGAGTGCCCTACCATCCATTCTTAATTAGCACATTCGTTTAGATAATATCACCACCTTCAACGCCTCTGTGTTCTTTTGTTCTTTTGTCTGTGACATCTTTTGATTATCTGCTCCTATCACTGCTTGCTTGTCCCTACAACCACACCACCCCCCAACTTCTCTCCCCCATCACCGCCACCCCACCCCCCGCACCCCCACCCCCGACCTTAAAGCAGCTTATATTTCACCCCTTTCCTAAGATTAATTCAGTTCTGTTGAAGGGTCATGAGGACTCAAAACGTCAATTCTTTTCTTCTCCACCGATGCTGCCAGACCTGCTGAGTTTTTCCAGGTAATTCTGTTTTTGTTTTGGATTTCCAGCATCTGCAGTTTTTTGTTTTTATATCTTTATGATTATATTAATGTTTTGACGATTGATCTGGAGACATGAGTTCAAATACCACTATAGCAGCTGGAGAATTTTTATTTAATTACATTTTTAAAAATCTGGAATAAAAAGCTAGTATCAGTAATGATAACCATGAAAGTATTGCCTTATTGTAAAAATACATTCAAAATCCATTAAAAATCCCTCAGTTGTATCAAAAAGCTACAAGAAATATTAAGAATAAAACCAGATGAGTCATCTGGCATTGACCAAAGCACTGGACACCCCAAAGGCATACCCAGTCCAGTCAAATCTCAAAGTCATCCTCAGTTACATCAGGGGATTTGTGCCAAAATTGGGAGAGCTGTCCCATAGAGGAGTCAAGCAATAGCCTGACATAATCTTACTCATAGAATCATACCTGCTGTACACAGTCCCAAACACCTCCATCATCATCCTTCGTAATGTCCAGTCCCACCAGCAAGACAGACCCACCAGAGATGGCAGTGCAGTGGGTATACAGTCAGGAGAGAATGGTCCTAGAAGATCTCAAAATTGAAATCTAATCTCATGGCATTAGATCAAACATGGACAAGGACACTTCCTGCTGATTACCACCTGATGCCCCCTCTCAGTTGATAAACCATCACTCCTCCATGTTTTTTTTACTCTTTCATGAGATGTGGGTATCATTCGATAGGGCAGCAGTTATTGCCCATCCCTAATTGCCCTTGCACCACCACCTTGAACCGCTGCAGTACATGTGGTATAGGTACACCCACAATGCTGTTTAGATGGGGGTTCCAGGATTTTGACCCAGCAAGAGTGAAGGAATGAGGATATAGTCACAAATCAGGATAGCCTGTGGCCTGGGAGGGAACTTGAATGTGATGGTATTCCCATATATCTGCTGCCCTTATTCTTGGTGTTAGAGTTCGCCGGTTTGAAAGGTGCTGTCGAAGAAGCCTTGGCGAGCTGTTGCAGTGCATCGTGTAGATTGTACACATTGCTGCCACTGTGCATCAATGGCGGAGAGAGTGAATGTTGAAGGTGATGGATGGGGTGCCAATCAAGCACGCTGGTTTGTCCTGGATGGTGTCGAGCTTCTTGATTGTTGTTGGAGCTGCACTCTCCCTTATGCCTTGTAGATGGTGGACAGGCTTTTGGGGGTCAGGAGGTGAGTTACTTGCCGCAGAATTCCCAGCCTCTGACCTGCTCTTGTAGCATCAAGATTTATAAGGCTGGCCCAGTTCAGTTTCTGGTCAATTGTAACCCCCAGGATATTGATAGTGGGGGATTCAGCAATGGTAATACATTAAATGTCAAGGGGAGATGGTTGGATTCTCTCCTATTGGAGATGATCATTGCCTGGCACTTGTGTGACACAAATGTTATTTGCCACTTATCAGCCCAAGCCTGAATGTCGTCCAGGTCTCGCAGTGTTTGAACACAGACTGCTTCAGTAAATGAGGAGTGTTGAACATTGTAAAGTCATCAGCAAACATCCCCACTTCTGACCTTATGATGGAGGGAAGGTTGTTGATGAAGCAGATGAAGATGGTTGGGTCATTTCAAATATTAATTGGGGGACCTTTTCTGTAGTTCATAGTATAAGTTGCCTACTGAAATAGTGTTTAGTTAATGTTGATATTAGTTGCTCTGTAAAAAGTCATAATATTTGAAATGTTGTTGCATGACCCTTTCAGTCATCCACTGGAAGTTCAGATTTCTTTTTAAAAGTTATTGACCTTCAGGGGGATCATAACACATGACATTCAATGGCATTATCATTAGTGAATCTTCCACCTTCAACATCCTAGGGGCCACCGTAGGCCAGAAACCTAACTGGATTGAGAAATACTTTGGCTACAAGAGCAGATCAGAGGCTAGGTGTTCTGTAGCAGTTGAATCACCCCTCCTTACCCAAATCTTTTCCACTATCAACAAGGCAGAAGTCAGGAGTGTGGTGGTGTACACTTCACTTACCTGCACAAATCCAACTGCAACAAGACTCAACCTTACCCAGGGCAAAGCAGCACTCTTGAGTGGCACCCAATCTACCATCTTCAACATTCAAGGGAGGGAGGAACTTAACACTATCATTATCACTAGGAAAATATATGTGGCAAATCTATGGGACTAAAGGCTGACAGGTCTCCAGTATCTGATGGCCTGCATCCTCATGTCTAAAGCAGTGGCCGCAGAAATGATGGACACATTGGTTGTAATCTTCCAAAATTCCCTCGATCTTGGAAAGATCCCAGCAGATTGAAAAACCTCAAATGTAACACCTCTGTGCAAGAAAGGACAGAGAAGAAAGCGAGAAACTACAGGTCAGTTAACCTAATATCTGTAATTGAGAAAATATTGAAATCCATTATGAAGGAAGTTAGTAGCAGGATGTTTAAAAATCAGAATTACAGTCAAGCAGAGTCAACATGGTTTTACAAAAGGGAAATTGTGTTTGACAAATTTATTAGAGATCTTTGAGGATGTAACAAGCACAGTGTATAAGACAAACCAGCAGATATGAATTTTGATTTCCAAAAGGCATTCTATAGGTGCCACACAATTTGCTAACGATACAAAGGTAGATGGGAAAGCAAATTGTGAGGAGGACACCAAAGGCTGCATTTTCATCCTAGAGGCAAGGAGCAGGAGTCGGGAAATCTCTTGGCTTGGCGCGCCCGCCTCAGGGGAAAATGTATGCAAACGCAGGTTTTTCATTTTTGGGGGGTGGGCGGTGGGTGTTAGGGATGGGTTGGGAGGTAACTGGAGTTGGGCTTATCGCCTCGAGAAAGAGTTGAGGGGTAGCCACAGGGACTGCCGAGTGGCAAGGTAGGCTGTTTAAAAGGGTCGCCTCAGTGCTCTGGAACTTTGTCCTAGTTACAAAAAAATCATTGAAACAAAAAACAGCCCTCTAGCCCTCACCCACACTCCTCACACACTCCCATGCTCCATCCATGACAACTCATGCCCCCCACCAATCCCCATGGCCCCTCATACACTCCATGCCAACCTATGTCCTTCCACCCACCCCCCCTTGGCCCCTCATATGCTCCATGACAAGCTATGCCCCTCCACCCACCCCAATGGTCACTCATACCCTTCATGCCAATCTATGGCAATTCAATGCCCAATCACCCAGTATACACTCTGTACAGAACTACTGAACCCTATGGTAATAAAAGTTCCTTCACTGTCACTGGGTCAAAATCCTGGAACTCCCTCCCTAACAGCACTGTGG
This sequence comes from Carcharodon carcharias, assembly GCF_017639515.1. Classification (NCBI taxonomy): domain Eukaryota; kingdom Metazoa; phylum Chordata; class Chondrichthyes; order Lamniformes; family Lamnidae; genus Carcharodon; species Carcharodon carcharias. The sequence continues at coordinate 123,809,734 of NC_054470.1, forward strand.
GTGTACCTAAACCACATGGACTGCAGCAGTTCAAGAAGGCAGCTCACCACCGCCTTCTCAAGGGCAATTAGGGATGGGCAATAAATGCTGGCCTAGCCAGCGACACTCACATCCCATAAATTAATTTTAAAAATGCATATGTGAAAAAGATTTAAAATTCATAACTTTCTACTTACTTTAGAAAATGTTTACTACAGCCATATAAAAGTATCAATCAGCCAGAATCTTTAAAAAATCAGTAGCTGATACCTTCTTAGCTTGTGTAAATAAACATTGTGCAATGGACAGAATAGATCACAGAAAAGGAGCTGTCAATCAAGCAATGTTTTTCCTGAGGCGCAGCTGTTTCAAAAGTCTAATGGATGTCTGGGCTCTCAACTAGGAATGCACAATTATAACATACAAAGTTACCCTGCAGTTACCAGGAGAATGTAGAAACAGAGGCTGAATAGGACAGCATTGTAGAATCTCTGTTTTGAAGATGCTATCTACAGTGCCAAGATCAAAACAAGAGTGCTTGCATGCAGCTATTGGTGTATATACACATACAAATCAGCAGTTTTCCATGCAGCCTAATCTGCAAAAGCATAGAAAGTCATTACCAGAAGAAACAATAAGCCTCAATTGTTCATTGTAGACAGTGAAAACGATAACATGGAATGGGACCCAAGGAGATTATTACTACTTATGTAGCATCATCACCAGCAACCAAACACCCTTGTAAACTCAATCTTCAGAGAGAGGACATAACTAGACACTGCAGCACAACTACAAATAGATGCATACTTCCTGCGGTATTTACTTATTATTCTCACAAGTATAATTTCATGTTATATTCAGTAATATATCGATATTTGAAGCAATTTTTTCATTTTACTTTGGTCATATGCAGGACATAATGATGCTTTTCAACTGAGCACATATTAAAGACCAGCATCAGGAAGAAGGGAAAGGTGCAGCACAGGGCTAGTTATCTGATTCTTGGCATCATCCTGCTAAATTACAAGGAAAGACTATGGTCTGAATTTGTGCGATGATGGAAGGGTTACGTGCCTTGGTCAAAATGGTGCCGGGAGCCTCGATTTCGGAAGTCACACCCCTGAACCTGGCACCCACCATTTTTGCCAGGAGGCAGATCATACTTTGGACATGCGCAGCTCATGGTGGCAACTTAAAATTGCAGCTGCCTTCAGTTGGATGTGATTTTCTTCACCCAGGTTTCTGAAACACAGCCCACTTTTCAAGAGAAGGCCTGAACTTACTGAAGGTCTTTGGAAAGTTCAAGTACCCTTTTGGACCCTTTTAAAAAGTTTCACCAACTTCAACAAATTGAATCACAGTGGCATGTCTGACATCCAAGGGAGTTGGAGGTTCGGGCCTTTGTCCTTGAAAGGGCAGATTTTTGCCTTGTGTGACTCAGTCACCCAGGTGGCAGGAAGGAGAATATGCCAGAGAATGGACAGTGCACATCGTCACAAAGAACCTACAAAATGGGGATGGCACCTTTGCACATGTGTGCATTAAAGGCATGTGAGCATGACTAACATGAGGCCAGAGGGAGAGAACCAGACCACTATGCTGAGAGTGCCAGTGAAAAGTAGGACTTTACGTCCAAGACCTACAGATACATGATTTTATATACTGACAGTACAGGAGCTAATGCACATTGTTCAGGGTGAGGCCGCAATTATGTTAGAACAACTCCTTGATTTATCTTCCACATTATCAATTCACCACCAGCGTCCAGTTTCAGGATTGTGCGATATCTGCAACATGCAACGCTGCCAGAAATCTCAGGTCCCTTAGAAATCACAGCCTCTACCACCTGGAAGACAAAGACTTTCAATGTTGTGGGAAAACGACAGAAGCATGCTTCCCTGAAGCATACATGACTCTTGACATGCAGAGCATCCACTTAGGTGACTGTAATACTCGCAAGCAGATGATTACCTTTGACATAGCACTCATGCTTGAAGTGCAGCTGACCTTTGGTCTGATCATTGATCCTTCCTTAAAGTCATTCATTGATGGACAAGAAATGCTGTAAGGTGCATCTCAATCTGCATCCCTTTGTGTACGAATACGTTTTCTGAAGGTCTGGAGAAGGAAACAGCCTTCCACTGCTGCTTGGCACGCCCTTGCTCTTGATGGCGGTAATGAGTGAGAGACTTCATGCAGTCTTCAGTGTCACTGGTAAGGACCACCTTCATTTTGTTTATATTCTCATTGAGGGTTTTAGAGTACAAAAGCAGACCGAGACATTTCTCAGTCTAGTGATATGTATTTTAAAAACTGCATGAGTTTGATATGTACAAAGTTGATAGTGTTATTACAGTGAACCCTTGCTGATTGAGGTGAGATGCACCCTATACTCCCAAATGCTGCTACAAAGTGCTCCTGTATTGCCTCAGAGGAAGTGGTAGCAGCTTGCTCACCTCTTGTTCTATATGGCATTGAAAAGCATGGCAGCCGACCTCATGGAGGGACCATTGGGGACCTACTTCAGACTGTGGCTCTACAGGGGCAGCCATTGTCACTGGAACACATGGAGCAAATGAGGGCTCTGGCAGAGGGGCTGTGGAATCGAAAGAAGATGAGGGTACTGATATGCTCACTGTATCTTCACCCTCCTCACTAATCTCCACAGCCCTAGGTTGGCCTTCAGGTAGGTTCACTGGGGCTGGCTGCTGGTGCACAGCAGTCATCCATTCCAGCAACCACTTTGCCACCAGTGTGACCGCCCTGTTAAGGGAATGCAGCTCCTCATGTATTCTATGGAGGTCAGTGCTCATACTCTGAGCAGACTGCTCCAGGCTACTGAGTAAGCCTTGCACCATTTGCAGGCAGTGGCACTGCTCTTGCATCCACTCTGAGTGAAGTATGTGTCTTTCCCTGAGATAGGTCATTCACTGATGGTTGGAGCTCAATCAGTCAAGCCACTGAGACATTATTGCAATGGACTCCTCCAGTCACAGTGCATGAGCTCGCATTGCCTCAGGGAACTCCATCTGCTGCTGAGTTCCAAATACTGTGCCCCAAAAGTTAACTCCTGAGGCCCCATGTCTTCGCCAACTGGAGAGTATCACCATGACTTACCTCTCTCCTCCAAGGAGTCTGTGCACAGATGCCTCTGACGCTGACACCTCCTTTTGCACCCTGGTGCGTTTCCCTTCACCCTATGCTACTGACTCTACATGTGTGCTTCATCCCTCCAATGTGCTAGTATATGTGTTGATGGAGTGTGGGCTGATGTGATGCTTCCTGCTTGGACCATTCCTCCTCCTCCTGATGCCCAAGGGATAAGGTGGCCCAGGGGGAGGTGAGCAATCGGCAGTGGGACCTGTGTGAGACACAAACAGAGTTAATAAGATATAGCCCTTTACATTGTGACAGTATGTCCTGATGCATGCTATTGCCTTTAACCATTATCATGCTGCCCTTATCAAGCAACCCTACCTTCGCACTCCCTCTCATGCCAACATCTCCTCCTACTCAGTGAACCAACAGAATCACGTCCACCATTACCACTGCCTTTATCACCTGCTACAGTGATTCTCCATCCCTGACAACCAGCCAGGTAGGCACCCTGGCTACCTCCATAACTGCCTCCTCCACATTCCTAATTATCATTAGTGCCGTGGACCCACCCCCAGTTCGGGCCATCTCCCTGGCATTATGGGTCCTCTTGTCCTGCAAATAGAACATAAAAACATGAAGAGTAATGTTAGCTTAATATATATGCCACAAGGGATATATAATATGTGTCAGTGTATCATCTCTATTGTGTGCGCCTACAGTAGTGGCTTGGACAGACAAAGCCCCATGCTATAGGAGGGGTATTTGCAAGTTCTACCACCATAGGCCCTGTTTTCAAATGTGACCTATCATTTGGACCTCTGTGTGCTTGTTGGAGCACAGCTGGTTGTGGAACCTCTTGCTACATTGGATCCATGGTCTTCAATGGTCACCTGATGCACTCACAGCAGTGTCTATGGCCAGGATTTTCTGGCCCCGCCATGGTGGGGCCTGCCACAGGGGATGCGACAGGCCAGCCAAAAGTCCATTGACTTTGGTGGAACCAAAAGATCCTGGTGGGAGGCAGGACCAGAAAATCCTGGTCAATCTCTTGCCATGCCCTCTTGGTTGCTGTGGGTGAGTTCTGGTGGCCAAATGGATATTTTATTGCACGCAGGGTCTGGACCTCCTCCACCAGGATCTGGAGGCCCTAGACTCTGAAGTGGGGTGCAGGCTGTCCAACTCCTTCCCCACTCTCTCTTCAGTGAGACTTTCTGGTATGAAAAATGTAAAAAGAAAAGGCATGCAAGGCATCCAGCTTCGAATGGTCTCACACATTTGTGTGCTTACTAAAGCAAACAATGTTGTCTATCTCATCAATGACTAATGTTGAGATGGAAAGAAAATGGGTCTGGATAAATGCATTTTTTGGATTTTTTCCTGTCACTCCCAGTTGGCATGCTGTGCTCCAAACCACTAACTACCCTGCTGGCTTTCTCCCTCTTGAGTCACACTGTTGTGCCATGAGATTGTGCAGTTGTGAGTGTCCTGGGTGCATCCTGAGAGATGGATGGAGAGAGGGTAGGTGGAAGGGCACAGGATAGTGGCAAATGTGTGTGCATCAGTCATCTTGAGGCATATTAGTAACCGGAGTCCATACAGAATACCATGAGTAGCAGATGGTGCTGAGATGCTGCCATCTCCATAGCTGTGTCTGATACTTTTCCAGCCTTAAATTGGTTGAGTAAAAGGCAGCAGCGTCTGACCATATTTTCCCATGAAGGGCCATCTGTTCCAGTGTCAGCAACCAGTTGGACAACTATTACAGTTTACACTCACTTGACTGCTCACTGACTTCGCCCCAAGTGAAAACAGCACCTCCGTACACGTCCTGCCTCACAGTAGGACCTCCTTTTATCCACGACCAAGCCACCCAACCAACGTTGGGCTTACCTCCACCTCTCCTCTACTTGCAGGATCAGTGGGCTAGAGTCACATTAGCTCAGAGCATCCAGAACATTTTCCCAAGTCAGGTTTGTGAAATTGGGAGTGTTCCCGACTCTGCACTCCTGACTTGGGAGCGAAAAATCTGCCCTTTAGAAACTGGGTTTGTTTACACCAAAGAAGAAAACGTTTAGAATAAATTTTATTGAGACAAGGCAAATCCTAGAGCCTTGAGAATTACATGGCAACAATGGGGTTTTGAGGAATGTTGGATTGACAGATCAAATATGACTGCTCCACACTGTGTTGAATGCTTAGAATGGACTGGTTAAAGAGGCAATTGAGGCTGACAATTTTAAGGAGTTAAACAGGAATTTGATGAGAAGGTGAACTGATAGGTATAAAGAATTGTGTATTCTGCTTTTGAAATCACACCAATCAGATGGGCCAAAATGGCATTTTACAGTCATGTTCCAACAATAGACACTTCAATAATTAAGCAAGCAGACAAGACATCATAGCAAAACTGTAGCAGTCAAACTCCCTTTAGAGAAATTATGAGGAACATTCAGGAACAGAAAAATGTTCATTGATAATCAAACCATGTATCTCTTTTATTCCCAGCAATATCTCTCTCTCTCCCTCTCTCTTGCAGCATGATCAGGCATCAATAATGTCCATGATTAAAACCAAATAAGCTGGGGAATACACATCATTACTTTCAAACTATGCTTCTCATAAGTGGAAAAGAAGGACCAATGGAAGGACACCTATACCCGCACATCAAAATGTATGGGTGGAATTCTCCATCCTGGAGACTAAATCTGATGGCAAGCGGGAAAGTCATCATGATTCCCGCTCAGTGGTGGGGAAGATGAACACGTGTGATCTTCCGCTTTCCAGCTCATTAATTATGCATCAACGTGGAGCTTGGTGAATCTCATGGTGGGGCGGGCAGGAAATTGCCCACCCTGCTATCACCACATGGGGTCAAAAGTCCTAGTGCCATATTTGAAAGGCACTCAGACTGACATTCATTCATTGCAGGCCAGGAGCTCCGCACTACTCCTCCAGAGTTCTTGCGGCCGCAACTCATACAGGAGAAGCTCACAGATGTGAGCAACCACATCACGGGACATATGAGGGTGCCTCCAGCATTGCCTTTTGCTTGTCTCTAGATAAGAGCACTGCCAGCAATACACCTATGGTGGAGTCTACGCTTGCCATTGCAGTGGTCCATGTTTGCCAGCCTCATGACCTTACAGAGGCCTGGCTGCCTCTTGCTACTCAAGCCCTGGTAGACGGGAAAAACCTGATGGTCAAAGGTAGCCTAGATGAGGAATTTATAGAATGTTTTTGCGATAATTTCTTAGAACAGCACATTCTGGAGCCAACCATGGACCAAGGCTGTACTAGATCTAGTGTTGAGCAACAATTTAAGATTAATTAATGATTTAATCGTGAAGGTACCCCTAGATAGCAGTGATCATAATAGGATTGAATTTTACATTCAATTTGAGGGAGAGAAGAGTGGATCTAATACTAATATTTTAAATTTAAGTAAGGGTAATTATGAGTACATGAAAGCAGAGCTAGCAAAAATGAATTGGCAATTTAGGTTACGGGATAGAGTTGATGTTTCGAGTCCATATGACTCTTCTTCAGAGCTACCGAAGAAGAGTCACAGCTCTGAAGAAGAGTCATACAGACTCGAAACGTCAACTCTGTTTCTCTCTCCACAGATGCTGTCAGATCTGCTGAGTTTTTCCAGCATTTTCTGTTTCTGTTTCAGATTTCTAGTATCCCCAGTATTTTGCTTTTATTTAGGTTAAGGGATAGGTCAGTAGAGATGAAGTGGCAGACATTTAAGGGGATATTTCAGAATACACAGAATAGGTACATTTCAACAAGAAAGAAAAATTCCAAGGAGAGGACCCACCATCCGTGGTTAACTAAAAAAGTTAAAGATAGTATCGGGCTTAAAGAAAAAGCATATAATAGCGCGAAGATGGGTGGCAGGTCAGAAGATTTGACAGAATATAAAAAACGGCAAAGGTTGACTAAAAGATTAATATGGAGGGAAAAAATAGAGTATGAAAGGAGAATGCGAGAGGAGGATGCTGGGACAGGCAGTCAGCAGCACCTAGAAGGAGTGCAAGAGGAGGACGCTGGGACAGGCAGTCAGCAGCACCTAGAGGAGAGTGTGAGAGGAGGAGCCTGAACCAGGCAGTCAGAGCACTGAGAGGAGAGTGTGAGAGGAGGACCCTGAGATAGGTAGTCAGCTGCACCTAGAGGATCTAGTCTATCTAGAGGATCTAGCATCTAGTCTATACTCAAGTAGGAATAAGATTAAAATAAAAGCAAGGGCCCATATCCTATTTAGTTAAGATATGTCTGGGGAACTCAGTCCCATGATTTGCACATCCTGCATCATGTGGGAAATCCTAGACGCCCCTGGAGGCCTGGATGACCATGTGTGCAGGAGATGCCTCCAACTGGAGCAACTTGAGCTCTGGGTTTTGGAGCTTGAGCAGCAGCTGGGGGCATGACGGTGCATTCACAAGACTGAGAGGTTCATGGATAGCACACTTCGGAATGTGGTCACCCCACAGCTTAAGGAAGTGCAAGCAGAGAGGGAATGGGTGACTGCCAGACAGAAGAAGACCGGGCAGGTAGTGAGGGAATCCCCTGAGTGCATCTCACTCACAAACCATTTTTTGGCCTTGGAAAATGGTGAGAGTGACAGTTCCTCTGTGGAGGCCAACTAGAGCCAAGGCCATGGCTCTTTTGGTGGTCCAGCTGCTCAGGGGTGCAAGAGCAATAATGGCAGGGGATTCGCTAGTGAGGGGAGTAGATAGACGCTTCTGCAGTCATTGACATGACTCCAGGATTGTATGTTGCCTCCCAGGTGCCAGGGTCAAGAATGTCACGGAACAGCTGCAGGGGATTCCGAAGGGGGAGGATGAATAGCTAGAGGTCGTGGTCCATGTTAGGACCAATGACATAGGAAGAAAGAGAAATGAGGTCCTGCAAGCAGACTTTAGGGAGTTAGGTAGGAAATTGAAAAGCAGAACTTCAAAGGTAGTAATCTTGAGATTAATCCCGGTGCCGTGCAATAGTGAATATTGGAACAGAAGGATAGAGCAGATTAATGCATGGCTGGAGAGATGGTGCAGGAGGGAGGGCTTCAGATTCCTGGGGCATTGGGACCATTCTGGGGGAGGTGGGACTTGTGCAAGTTGGACGGGTTACATCTGAACAGGAACAGGACCAACATCCCCGCGGGGAGGTTTGCTAATGCTGTTGGGGTGAATTTAAACTAAATTGACAGGGGGATAGGATCTTGAAAAGTAATTCAGAGGAGAGAGAAGCTGAGATGGAATTAGAAGTTAAAATACTAGTAAGTGAGGCCTGGAAGGCAGAGGAAACATAGGCTGGATAAGAAAGAAGAGAGTTTAGCAAGGCTAAATGGAATATATTTTAATGCAAGGCTAAATGGAATAAGACAGACGAGCTGAGGGCACAGATAGGCATATGGGAGTATGATCGCATAGCTATGACCAAGACTTGGTTAAAAGAAGGGCAGGATTGGCAGCTCAACATTCCTGGTTATAGGGTATTCAGATGAGATAGAGAGGGGGATAGAAGAGGAGGGGGCATCGCAATATTGAGCAAGGAATCAATTATAGCAGTGAGGAGGGATGATATTGCAGAAGGATCATCAAATGAGGCCATATGGGTAGAAGTAAAAAACACAAAAGCGGCAAACATGCTGTTGGGTGTATATTATAGGCCCCCAAATAGTCAGGGAGAGATAGAGGATCAAATATGTAGTCAAATTTCAGAGAAGCGTTAAAATTATAAGACAGTAAAAGTAGGGGATTTTAACTACCCAAATATTAACTGGAATAGTTTTAGTGTGCAAAGTAGGAAGGGAGCAAATTTCTTAAATCCATGAGAACTTTTATGGCCAGTACGTAGAAAGTCCAACAAGGGATGGGACAGTTCTGAACCTAATATTCGGAAAAGGTGGAAGGCGCATCAGTAGGGGAGTATTTTGGAGATAGTGACCATAACTCAGTTAGATTTAGGATAGTGATGGAAAAGGATGAGGTTGGGCCAGGAATAAAAGTTCTTAAATTGGGGAAAGGCTCATTTTACTACGATGAGATATGATTTGGCCCAAGTGGACTGGGAGCAGCTACTTGCAACTGTGTCAGAGCAGTGGGAGGCATTCAAGGAGGAAATAGCGAGAGTAAAGGGCAAATATGTTCCCGTAGAGACAAAGTGGGGGACCAAGTCCTGAGAACCCTGAATGTCAAGGGACATAAAGATTACGATTAAGAAAAAAAGAGAAGCTTATGGCAGAAACCAAGGGCTCAATTCCCGCAGAGTGCCTAGAGGAGCATAAAAAGTGCAGGGGGGAACTTAAAAAGGAAATTAGGAAAGCTAAGAGAGTGCATGAGAAAGCATTGTTGGGTAGAATAAAGGAAAACCCAAAGGAGTTTTTTAAATATATAAAAAGCAAGAGAATAACTAGGGAAAGAGTAGGGCCAATTAGGGACCATAGATATAATCTGTGTGTGGACCAGGAAGAGGTGGATACAGTCCTCAATGAATACTTTACGTCGGTCTTCACAGTGGTAAAGGATGGTGCAGCTATAGACATCAGGGTGGAGGTATGTGAAATATTAGAGGAAATTAACGTAGAGAGAGGAGTACTAGCGGGTTTAGTGGCCTTGAAAGTTGGTAAATCTGCAGGCCTGGAAGAGAGGTATCCCAGGGTGTTGAGGGAGGCAAGGGAAGAGATATCAGGAGCCCTGGCAGTAATTTTTAAATCCTCTCTGGCCACAGGTGAGGTGCCAGAGGACTGGAGGAATGCTAACGTTGTCCCATTATTAAGAAAGGGAGGAAGGGGTAGACTAGGAAATTACAGGTCAGTCAGCCCACCCTCGGTGGTGGGGAAGTTACTAGAAAGAATTCTGAAGGACAGAATATACCTGCACTTGGAGAGACAAGGATTAATCAGAGATAGTCAGCATCGATTTGTTAAAGGAAGGTCATGTTTGACAAATTTGATCAAATTTTTTGAGGAGGTAACCTTTAGTGTTGATGAGGGTATTGCATTTGATGTAGTATACATGGACTTTTGATAAGGTCCCTTATGGCAGACAGGTGAAGAAAGTAAGAGCCTATGGGATCCAAGGCAAAGTGGCACGTTGGATCCAAAATTGGCTGAGAAGCAGAAAGCAGAGGGTGATGGTAGAGGGATGTTTCCACAGGGCTCAGTGCTGGGGCCCTTGCTGTTTGTGGTGTACATGAAGAAGTTCACAGATTACATGAAAATTGGTCGGGTGGTAAATAGTGAGGAGAATAACCGTAAACTGCAGGATAATATTAATGGACTGGTTAGGTGGGCAGAGCAGTGGCAAATGGAATGCAACCCAGAAAAGTGTGAGGTAATGCACTTAGGGAGGGCTAACAAGGCAAGGGATTACACTATGAATGGTAGGATCCTGGAAAGTACTGAAGATCAGAGGGACCTGGGTGTGCATATCCACATATCCCTGAGGGTAGCAGGGCAGATAGATAAGGTGGTTAAGAAGGCATATGGAATACTAGCCTTTATTAGCCGAGGCATAAAATATAAGAGCAGGGAGATTACGCTGGAACCGTATAAAACGCTGGTTAGGCCACAACTGGACCACTGTGTGCAATTCTGGGCATCACATTATAGGAAGATTGTGATTCCACTGGAGAGGGTGCAGAGGAGATTCACCAGGATGCTGCTTAGGCTGCAGGATCTGAGCTATGAGGAAAGATTGGATAGGCTGGGGTTGTTTTCCTTGGGGCAGCAAAGGTTGATGGTGGAACCTCATAGAGATAAGATTATGAGGGGCATAGATAGGATGGATTGGAAGGCACTTTTTCCATTAGTAGAGGGATCAATAACCAGGGGATATAGATTTAAGGTAAGAGGTAGAAGGCTAAAAGGGGAGTTTAGGAGAAATTTTTTCATCCAGGGGGTGGTGGGAATCTAGAAGTCACTGCCTGAAAGGGTGGTTGAGTCAGAAACCCTCATAACATTTAAGAAGTATTTAGATATTCATCTTTGCTGCCATAACCTCCAGGGCTATGGGCCAAGCCCTGGAAAATGAGATTAGTTTAGTCAGATCTTTGTTGACCCTGGAGCACAGACACAATGGGCCGAATGTCCTTCGTCTGTGCTATGAATGTCTGAGTCTATGAGAGAAAGCTAGCTAGAAATATGAAGATAGATAGTAAGAATTTCTATAGATATTTTTAAAAAAGAGTTAACAAAGTGAGTCTGGGGAATTAATAATGGAAAATAAGGAGATGGCAATTGAATTGAATCTGTATTCTGTTTTGGTCTTCACTATAGAGGATGCAAGTAACATCCCAGAAATAGCTGTAAATCAGGAATTGGAAAGGAGGGAGGACCTCAAGAAAATTACAATTGCTAGGGAAATGGTGCTTAGCAAATTGTTGGAGCTGTGGGCTGACAAATACCCGGATCCTGATGGACTTCATCCTAGGATCTTAAAAGAAATGGCTAGTTAGATAGCTGATGCATTGGTTTTAAGTTTCCAAAATTCACGATATTCAGTGAAGGTTCCATTAGATTGGAAAATAGCTAATATGACTCCTTTATTCAAAAAGATGGGGTGGAGGACCGAAAGCAGGAAACTACAGGCCAGTTAGCTTAATATCTGTCATAGGGAAAATGCTAGAAGCTATTATTAAAGACATTATAGCAGGGCACTTGGATAAATTCAAGGTAATCAGGCAGAGTCAAAAAGGTTTTATGAAAGGGAAATCATGTTTAACCAATTTATTGGAGTTCTTTGAAGAGGGAATTTGTGCTATAGATAAAAGATGGATGTACGGTACTTACAGTTTCAGAAGGCATTTGCTAAGGTGCCACATCAAAGGCTATTGTGGAAAATAAAAGCTCCATTGTATAAGGCGTAACATATTGGCATGGATAGAAGATTGGCTAGCTAACAGGAAAGAGAGTAAGCATAAGTAGGTATTTCTAGTTGGTAAGATGTAACAAGTGATATGCCACAGGGATCAATCCTGGGGCCTCAACTCTACTATATATATATATAATTTGGATGAAGCTATCAAAGGTATGGTTGCTAAATTTGCTGATGACATAAAGATAGGTAGGAAAGTAAGCTGTGAAGAGGACATAAGGAGGCCACAAAAGGATATAGGTAGATTAAATGAGTGGGTAAAGATCTGGCAAATGGAGTATAATGTGGGAAAATGTGAAATTGGCCATTTTGGCAAGAAAAATAAACAAGAGGCACATTATCGAAATGGTGAGAGATTGCAGACCTCTGAGATGCCGAGGGATCTGGGTGTCCTCGTGCCTGAATCACGAAAGATAGGTATGCAGATACAGCAGGTAATTAGGAAAGCTAATAGAATGTGATGGTTTATTGCAAGGGGAATTGAATACAAGAGTAGGGGGGTTATGCTTCAGTTATACAGGGTACTGGTGGGACCATATTTGGAGTACTGTGCACCATATTGGTCTCATTTAAGGAAAGATGTAAATGTGCTCGAAGCAGTTCAGAGAAGGTTTACTAGACTAATACCTGGAATGGGCGGGTTGGTTTATGAGGAAAGGTTGAACAGGCTAGGCTTGTATCCACTGGAGTGTAGAAGGGTAAAAGGCAACTTGATTGAAATGTATAACACCTTAAGGAGACTGACAAGTCTCCTTGTCAGGACTTTGAGAGGACTAGAATATAAAAGCAGGGATGTGCTGCTGAGGCTATATAAGGCTCTGGTCAGGCCACATTTAGAATATTGTGAGCAACTTTGGGCCCCGTATCTCAGGTACGACGTGCTAGCCCTGGAGGAGGTTCATGAATGAAAGGCTTAACATATGAGGAACGTTTGAGGACTCTGGTTCTACACTCGGAGTTTAGAAGGATGAGGGAGGATCTGATTGAAACTTACAGAATACTGAAAGGCCTGGATAGAGTGGACGTGGGGAAGATATTTCCATTGGTAGGAGAGACTAGGACCCGAGGGCACAGCCTCAGAGTAAAGGGAAGACCTTTTAGAACAGAGATGAGGAGAAACTTCTTTAGCCGGAGAGTGGTGAATCTATGGAATTCATTGCCACAGAAGGCTGTGGAGGCCAGGTCATTGAGTGTATTTAAAACCGAGATAGATAGGTTCTTGATTGGTAAGGGGATCAAAGGTTACGGGGAGCAGGCGGGAGAATGGGATTGAGAAACTTATCAGCCATGATTGAATGGCGGAGCAGACTCGATGGGCCGAATGGCCTAATTTCTGCTCCTATGTCTTATGGTTTTATGGTCTTACAAGGTGGATGTGGAAAGGATGGGTAAAATTTTTAGCCCTGCGGGGCAGGTGCGCACCAACCCAATGGAATATAAAATGACGTGCGATGATGTCTGGCAACATCCCGTACTCGTGCAATATTTCAGTAGGCAGGCGCACGCCAGAGTCGGCAGCGCCCCCGCCAACAATTAAAATGCCCATTAAGGCCATTAAAAAGTTAATTCAAAGAAATTTTTTGCTGCCCATCCAACCTTATGGTTGGCGAGCAGGCGAAAAGGCCAACCAGAAATACCCACTTATACCTACTCTCTTCCCTGCACTTTTTTGGAAACCTCATCCACGGGTGGGATGAGGTTTCCAAAAGCAAATAAAAATCACGTAAAAACATTTTTTTTTATTATTAACATGTCCCTGCTCATGTGACAGTCACATGGGATCATGTTTCATTACATTTTAATTTTTTTTTGATTCATCTTCATCTGCCTCAGAGAGATTATATGGTGCACTCTTGGGCGCACGCGCGAAGATCGTGCTTGCCTGGATCGCACTCTTCCCCCCCACTTGCACAAGCAGTGCTCAGCGCTGCCGGTCACATTTCAACCTGGAGGCCCACCAGAAATTGCCTTCTGGACCCAAACGCAGGTGGTGGTCGGCTTCCCAACCACCCCCACCGTGCCCGCACACCAAGGGCAAAATTTTGCCCAATGTTTCCTCTTGTGGGAGAATCTAGAACTAGGCGTCACTGTTTAAAAATAAGAGGTCACCCATTTAAGAAAGAGGGCTGAGTCTTTGGAATTCTCTTCCTCAAAAGGCCCTCCACAGCAGACTTTGAAGATTTTTAAAACACAGGTAGGTAAATACTTGATAAGCAAGGGAGTGAAAGCTTATCAGTGGTAGGCAGGAAGGTGGAGTTGAAGTTAAAATCAGATCAGCTATGATCTTATTGAATGGCAGAGTAGGCTTGAAGGGCCAAATGGCTGACTCCTGCTCCTAACTCTTATGTTCATATTCGTATATCCTTGCTTCTCATGGCCCTGTGCCAACTCGTGGCGGGCCTTCCTTCTCATCTAAATGAGACCCAATACCGAGGCAGGGTTGCCTGCAGCATCAATGCCTCAGTGGATGTGTGAACAAATTGACGTGATACATTAAGTGAGCATGCCTTTTACAGGTTTCCCTTCATCTCAGAGCTAGTAAGTAGTGCTGAGCCCTTCACCTGGCTTCCATCTAGTCATGCCATCCCCACCACACCCCTTCCACGTAAAGGATATACTGGAGGACCAGAGATGGACGATCCTCCTATTCATACATGAATGTGTCTGGAGAAATTTGGAGACATTTACCCCACTGCCATCGCCCCTATCCCCAACTTCCCTGGACATCCCCTCACCCCATAACCCGCTCCACCCACCTGGATGTTCCCCTCCCCCAGACATTTCCCGCCCCCGTTCCCATACCGGATATTCCCCACCCCTCAACTCCCCTAGACATTCCCTGCCCCACAACTCTCCCTTTCCCCAGACATCCCCTCCCTTCCTCCCACAGATATGCCCTGCCTCTGCCTATCTGGGTCATTTCGCCACCCCCCGCTCTGGACATCCCCTACCCCTCCACCTCCTCCCCTATTCCAGACATGCCCTGGCCCCCCGTTCCTGAATATGCCCTGCCCCTCATCTCCTGCCCCACCATCCCCTAGATATGCCATGTTCCCTCCCCCAGATATCCCACTCCCCCTCCTATGCCCCCTCCCCCAGACATTCACCTCCCATGCCCCCACCCCTCCTTCTCCAAACATTCCCTCCCACTCCCTGACCCCCACCTGGAGGTCCCACCCCCCCTGCCCGATATTTCCCTCAACTGGACATTTCCCCACCCCCGGACATTCCCCTCCCTCTACCCCGGACATTCCCTTCAACCTCCATCACCCACCTCCCCCAGATAATCCTCTCCACCTCTTCTGCCTCCCCTACTTGGACATTCCCCTTCCTCGCCCTGGACATTGTCTTCCCCCTCCCCCAGGTATTCCCCTCTACCTCCCCTGGACATTCCCATCCCCCTCCACTCCCCTAGATATTCCTCTCCACCTCCAACCCCCCAGTCATTCCCCTGCCCCTCTCCCAGACATTCCTCTCCCCCTCCTATCTGCCCCTCCCCTTTCTGCCCCAGACATTCCTATTCCTCTCCCAGTCCAGCCCTCTCCAGATAACCCCCCTGCACTACCCTGTACCCTCGCCCCAAACATACCCCTCCCCCAGACATTCCCCTCTCCCTCCCCACAGTCCCCCCCTCCCTCAGACACTCCCAGTCCCCTCCCCTGACCACCCCTCCCCCAGACAATCCCCATGCCCTCCACTGTACCCCCACCCCAAACATACCGCTCCCCCCTCAGATATCCCCCCCCCCACCCCTCCTCCCCCGGCCATTTCCCCCTCCAGACATTCCCGTACCCCTCCACCAGACATTCCCCCTTTCCCTCCCCCACCCCCACTCTCTACCGGACATTCCCATCCCCACCCCCCCTCAGCCTCCCCTGCACCCCCTCCCCTGGACATTCCCCTCCACCTCTCCCAGACATTTCCCTCATCGCCAAACCACCCCCCCCCTCCCCCCCGGACATTTCCCTCCTGTGACCCCTCCTCCCCCACCTTTCCCCCATGGGCCTGCCTCCCCTGTCCAGCCTTCATTCTGCCCTTCTACCCTAACCTTCCCACTTTCAGCTTTCTCCTGCCTCCCTTGTCCAGCCTTGGCACTGTCTTTGCCAATGGCACCTTAGTGAAGTTATTCGAGGTCCCCAAGAAGGAGAAAGCAACATCTACACGCCTCCAAGTTGTGGAAGAGGTGAAGCCCATCAGGTGCACACCACTTATATACAGCCGTAAAACTGAAGGCTCTAAATTCTCCTGGCAGGGACTTCATTTGGAGGGGGAACTTAATTCTGGTGAGGTGGCCTTTTAATGAACATACATAAGATGCTAATGCATGTAAATGGAATTCTTGACATTGTTCATCGGGAAGTTCAACCCACCTTTAACCCACCTAGAGGGTTGGGAGAACAAAATTCTAACAATTTATCCCTCTATTGGGAAACAGATTTTTTGCCTCCCGGCAAATTATGTGGCCCCACCTGCCATGATTCCTGCTGCTGGTGGGAGTGGAAAATTCAACCTCTGTAAGTCAGTGGAAGTCATTCCTCCATTGGCCAGAAAAAGGGTACCTTCAGAGGTTGTGATTTACAAGGGATATAGTGACAGAGTTATACCATCTGATCCAACTAAAACTGCAGTTAAACGTTTCCTTTCAAACAACACTGCCTAATACATTTTATGCTTTAGGATTATTTCAGAGTTTCAGTGTGCACGTCAGCAACATAAACAAATCAGTTGTGCATAGAGGTGTATAGAAAGCGATCGATGCATTATTTGCTTGAACAAGCAAATTCATTGGCCAGAATTTTGACCTTGATGGGTGGGCGGGCCCCACCAGCTCGGCGATGGGCAGGCAGCCAAACTCCGCTGCCAAAACGGGGCCAGCCGCCATTTTACGTGGGCGGGCCAATTAAGACCCGCCCAGCAGCCTGCCCGACGGGAAGGATTCCCCATCTGTCAAAGTGCACTTTTTTGCGCATGTGCACGAAAGAGCACATTGCTCCCTGAGACTAAGTGCTGTCTCAGAGAGAGTGCTGAATGTGTAAAAATCTTTAAAAATAGAGAAAAGAAAACATTATTAACATGTCCCCCTCATGTGACACTGTTACACGAGATGGCACATGTTAATAAATATGAGTGAAACTTTAATAAACTTTTTAAAAATTGAGATGAAACCTCATCCCACCAGTGGATGAGGTTTTATCTTTTTTCAGAAGCCCGCTGGAGCTCCTGGCCTGCCCACCAGCCTTAAGGTGAGACAGGCAGGCCTTTCAATGAGTTTAATGATCCTGTCAATGGCCTCAATTGGCCATTGACAGGTCGACGGGCGAACAGCTGATTTCGTTGTCTGCCCACCTTCCTAAAAATTTAAATGGACCGGGATGACGTCGGGGGTTCCTCCCGACGTCATCCCGCATCAGTTTCCCTTCGGTGAGCAGGCCCCACCCCCAAATCGCCGACGGGGAAAATTCTGGCCATTGTTTTACCCATGAACAACTGACCAAGGGGACTGTGTAATTTTATAGAATGGCAGGATACCTGAACATCCAGAAGGTTACAAATTGTACCCATGTAGACTGACATGCTCCCTCCCACAATACTATTATCTCCAAAATTATAGGATAGCATTGCTTTCTTTTAATGTTATGATCATGAACAAATCAACACTTGTTTTTCAAGAAGCTGTTATGTTGCCTTCATTTTAAGGTAGTCCATCATTCCACCAATACTTGGGCGATCATAGATATTCTCTGGAGCCATAGCTTACGATATCAGTATGGGATCCCAGGGTACAAGTTAAACACACATAATGATGTGCTAGAATCCACCATTGAGATACCATTGGCATATTTAAACAGCTTTTCAGATGTCTGATCAACTTTGATCTGGATTGAACTGAGAATGTCCTACAGTACAGTTCAGCAAAGGTTTCAAGGATCACTGTCATGTGCTTCACATTGCACAGCTTCATCCTGAAAAGAGACAGTTTCATGGAGGAGAAGGCATCAAGTAACTACAGTAAAAAGCAGGAGAAATCTAAAGAGTATGCAGAGTAGAATGCAATGCTGGCAAACTCTGATACTGGCCATCACTTAAATTACAAATGTGGCAACAACTTTAAAAATTCTGACTCCATCTTCTCATGCCCTCCACAAAAAAAGCTTATTTTTAATTTTTGATGCAACTCAAAAATATTACAATTCTGCCATCTAATGAGAGATGCTTGAAAATCTTTGCAAGAACGCTGATACCAGTGCACTCAAATTTTTAATTTTGAAGTGTGCGCTTCCGTGGTGCTTTCCCTTGGTAACAGCGTGCAATGTAAACTTAATTGTGTGTTTTGTCTAAGTGCTTCCTCAGTGGCATGAGTATGTAAAGTGGCCAGCTGCTGTGTGTCATGTAGACTGTTAATCATAAAAAAGGCAAGTGGCACCATTTCATCTGCCCATGCATTACCCATTGTGTGTAACTCTTTCGAGTACGAACACGTTTCCATCTGTTCCTCTTCAGATGAAATTACATTGTTTCATAATTTACCATGGTGAGATTTGAACTCTTGATCTTGGGGTTGCAAGCCCAGTAGCATAACCACTTTGCTATTCAGGCCAAGCCGCACCATTTCATGTGTTCCTAATCAGGTCTTTGTATTAACGATTTGATAGAATTTAAACTTCCAAGGTCCTTGAAAATGGTCCTATCCTGATTCAAAGGTACATATTGAATAGTCAAATCATAGAATGGCTACAACATAGAAGGAGGCCATGTGGTTGTCAAACCCGTGCCAGCTCTCTCCAAGAACAAATTAATCCCACTCCTTTCCCTGAAACATTGCAAATTGTGGTGCTTTATCCAATTCCCTTTTAAAGGCCACGATTGAATATGCCTCCAATACCCATTCAGTAGTGCTGTCCACATTGTAACCATTCACTATGCAAAATATAATATGGCACATAAAAGATTACTACATAGTATAAAAGCTACATAGTATATTAGCATGGATAGAGGATTGGTTAATTAACCGGAAACCGAATCAAGATGGATGGATTATTTTCAGGTTGGCAAATTGTAACTGGTGGGATGCCACTGGGATCAGTGCTTCAGCCTCAACTATTTACGCATTTATGACTTGGATGAAGGGACAGTGTATTTAGCCAAATATGTTGATGCTGGATACAAAGATAGCTAGGAAAGCTGTGAGGAGGACACTAAGAGTTCACAAAGGGCTAAATAGGTTAAGTGAGTGGGCAAAAAATTGGCAAATGAAACATATTATGGGGTAATGTGAACTTGTCCACTTTGGTAAGAAGGATAGAAAAGTAGAACATCAATTAAACGGTGAGAGACTACAGAATGTTGCAGTACAGAGGTATATGGGCATCCTCATACATGAAACACAAAAAGTTAGCATGTAGCTACAGCAAGTAACTAGGAAGGCAAGTGGAATTTTTGCCTTTATTGCAAGCAGCATGGAGTATAAAAGTAGGGAAGTCTTGCTACAACCATACAGAGCATTGGTGAAATCATACCTAGAGTACTAGAATTTTGGTCTCCTTATTTAAGGAGGTATATAGTTGCATTGGAGGTAGTTCAGAGAAATTTCACTAAGTTGATTTCTGCAATGAAAGGGTTGCATTTTGAGGAAAGATTGAGCCGGTTGGGCCGATATACATTGCAGTTTAGAAGAACAAGAGATAATCTTATTGAAATATTTAAGATTCTGAGCGGGCTTGAGAGGATAAATGCTGAGAGGATGTTTCCTCTCATGGGAAAATCTATAATTAGGGATGCAGCTTCAGAATAGGAGCTTAAGATGGGAATCAGGAGGAATTTCTTCTTTAAGGGTCGTGAATCTATAGAATTTTCTACCCCTGAGAGCAGTGGAGGCTGGGTCACGTAATATATTCAAGGCTGAGTTAGACAGATTTTTGATCTACAAGGGAATCATAGATTATGGGAGGGCAGACAAGGAAGTGAGTTGAGGCAAAGATCAGATCAGCCATGATCTCATTGAATGGTGGAGCAAGCTTGAAGGGCCAAATTCCTCTCTTAGGTCTTACATTCTTATGTTCTAAAGATGATGGCAAGGGATATATAAAGTGCATTGGAGAAGTGCAAAGGGAGATTTGAAGGACTAAAAGGAAATATGAGAACGACTAGAAAATAATATAAAAGGAAATCGTAAAAGTTTTTCTATGAATTTGAAAAATAAAACAATAGTTTAGGAGCTGTTAGAACCATTTAGGGATAGAGGAGATTAATAATTATAGAGCATTATGGTAGGGTATTAAATAAATATTTTGAACAGATGATAGGGGGAAATGATAATGTAGGTGTAGTAGGGGAGGTGA
Source organism: Carcharodon carcharias (assembly GCF_017639515.1). Taxonomy (NCBI): domain Eukaryota; kingdom Metazoa; phylum Chordata; class Chondrichthyes; order Lamniformes; family Lamnidae; genus Carcharodon; species Carcharodon carcharias. Next base: position 123,830,033 of record NC_054470.1, read on the forward strand.
TGGAACAATTGTCAGAGATAACTAAAAAAAGAATTTGTTCTGAAAAATTTGTCAGAACTCAAGTTAGGTCAATGGCCCTGAAGACATGTGCTGTAGACTGTTGAAGGAGGTCAGAGAGGTGATAGTAAAGGCTTCAGCTGCAATTATTCAATTGTCATTAAGTATTCAAATTGTAGTATTGGAGTAGCAAATGCAATATGTTATTCAAGAAGGACAGAAGAATAAACCAAGATAATGACAGATCAGTAATAAGGTCATTTGTAGGTAAACTCTTAAAATCCAGAATTCGAAATAAAATTAGTAGGCATGTACAAAATGCATCGATAGATGAAGGGATGGATTTGTTGAAGGAAAGTTATGTTTGACAAAGTTCATATTTTTTGAAGAGACCAATAAATAAAGGGAAAACATAGATATAGGCTAGAATCTTCTGTTTGGCAAGTGGGGGCGGGCCCCGCTCACCGACGCGTAAAATGACACGCGGTGACATTGGGCATGCGTCCCCAATGTCACCGCGTGTCATTCAGATCTTCAGTTCAGCGGGCGCGCAGTGGAGTTGGCTGCTCGCCCGCCAAACTGTCAAAGGCCTTTTAAGGCCATTTAGATTCCAATTAATATCATTAGCTGAGCTGCCCGTCCATCCTTAAGGTTGGCAGCAGGCGAAGAACCCAGGCAGCCTTCGCATTTATCATGAAACCTCTTCCACGGGCAGGATGAGGTTTCATGAAGGGTTTATAAATTAAATACATTTTTAAATTAAAATTCATTGGCATGTCCCAGCTCGTGTGACACTGTCACATGAAGGGACATGTCTTAAAATTTTTTTTTTCTTCATTAAAATTTTTATAAATCAAACTAAGCTCCCTGAGGCAGTTCTGAGCCTCAGGGAGATTTCTGCGTTCTTTCACATGCATACGCAAAAGAGCACAGGCCCCGACTCAGCCTACTCCCGTCACCCGCACAGGGAGCGCTCAAAGCTTCCGGGTGCACATCACACTGGGTGGGCCTTAAATGGCCCACCCACACAAAATGGTGGCGCCCAGACGATTGCGGAAGGCGATCAGCTGCATCCGCCCCCGCTCCCACCCAACCCCCTGACGGGGAGAAAATTCTCCCCATAGTTTATAAGGATTTTCAGAACGCTTTTGATAAGATATGTTATAGAGCAGTTGTCAGAAAATTTCTGGCTCATGGTATGAGGAAACGTAACAGCATAGCTAGAAGGTTGTTTGATTAGAAACAGAGTTAAGGTAAACAGATGTTGCTTGGATTGAAGTAGGGTTATAAGTGTTGTACCTCAGTGGTTAATGTGGAACAAAGCGACTTAGGGATTCAGACACTAAATTTCCTGAAAATGCAAGTCCAGCTACATAAATCCATAAATAGAGCAGCAAGATTTTTTGTTATATTTCAAGAAATACAGAACAAGAATAAAGAATTAATATATTTGTACAAAATGTTTTTGATTGACAAAAAACATTTGATTGACTTCGCCTCTGTTTCAGCTCATCTGCTTCTGAAACCCTCATCTATGCCTTCATTACTTTTAGACTTTACATACTCCAGGCTGGTCTCCCGCATTCTACCATCCATAAACTTGAGGTCATCCAAAATTCTGCTGCCCATGTCTTAACTCACAGCTAGTTTCATTCCCCATCACCCCTGCTCACTGACCTACATTTGCTCCAGTTAAAGCACAATATTGATTTTAAAATTCTCATCCTTGTTTTCAAATCTCTCTATGGCCTTGCCCATCCGACCTCTGTAATCTCCTCCATCCCCACAGCATTCCAAGGTATCCATATTCCTCTAAATCTGGCCTCTTGTGATTTTCCCATTTCAATTGCTTAGGGGGGAATGGTGGTGTCGTGGTAATGTCACTGGACTAGTAACCCAGTAGCACAAGCTAATGTGCTGAGGATATGGGTTCAATTACCAACATGGCAGCTAATGGAATTTAAAATTAATTAATGAATTCAATTAATCTGGAATTGAAAGCTGGACTCAGTGATGGTGCCATGAAATCTACCTGGTTCACTAATGCCCTATAGGCAAGGAAATCTGCCAGCCTTACCTGATCTGGCCTAGATATGACTCCAGACACACACCAATGTGGTTGAATCTTAACTGCCTTCCGAAATGGTCCAGCAAGCCACTCAGTTGTACCAACCTCTACGGAAATGTTGAAAAGGAATAAACCTAGATGGAACACCCAACATTAATGTAGGTACCAGAAACAACAATGGCTCATCCAGCTCCATCGGCCTTGCAAGGTTCCCCCTTACTAACATCTGGGGGCTTGTGCCAAAATCGGGAGAGCTGTCCCACAGATTAGTCAAACAACAGCCTGACATAGTCACTCTCACGGAATCATATCTCAATGGTGGTCAGTTGCCATCCCAGGATATGTCATGTCCCACCAACTTCAATGAGGGTCTTCAATAGCTCGGTAGCATCACTACTGACCGAGCTGGTCAAGACCACAAGGACACATCTGCCAGACTGGGCCTGTTGCAGGTGGAAAGGGAGCCAGCAAGAGGGAAAACCTACAAGACCTTGTCCTCACCAATCTGCCTATTGCAGGTCCATCTTTGCATGATTGTATTGGTATGAGTGATCACCACAGAATCCTTGTGTAGACAAAGTCCCATCTTCATACTGAGGATCCCTACCCTCCATTATGTTGTGTGGAATTGCCACTACACTAAATAGGATTGATTCAGAACAGATTGAGCAGCCCGTGGATGAGGCTTCCTAAAAAGTGCAAAGATGTTTTCACCTGCCCACCAAACATAAGGTTGGATGGGTAGTGAAAAATGTCAGTCAATTGAGACTTTAATGGCCTTAACAGGCCTCTTAATTGTCGGCGGCTGTGCTGCTGACTGAAATATCGCACAACTGCGCCTTGACGTCGGGACTCTCGCCTGACATCAACACACGTCATTTTACGCTCGACCGGTTCAGACACGTGCCTGCCCGCCAAGCTAAAAATTTTGCCCTATGGGTCTATGAGGAGGAGGCTCCACAAATATCCCTATTCTCAATGACTGGGAAGCCCAGAATATCAGTGCAAAAAAGACAAGGCTGAAGTATTTACAACCATCTTCTGTCAGACATGCTGAGTGGATGATCAGTTCCTCCCTCCTCCTGAGGTCCCCAGTCTGACAGATACCAGTCTTCAAGCAATTCGATTCACTCCACCTGATATCAAGAAATTGCTGAAGGCACTGGATATTGCAAAGGCATCCGCCCTGACAACATCCTGGTGGTGGTACTGAAGACTTGTATTCAGAACCAGCCGCACCCCGAGTTAAGTTCCAGTACAGCTACAATGCTGGCATCTACTCAACAATGTGAAAAATTGCTCTGGTAAGTCCTGTCCACAAAAAGGACAAATATAATCCAGCCAATTACTGCCCTATCAATCACAAAATCATAGAATAGTTATTGCACAGCAGGAGGCCATTCGGTTTGTCGTGTCTGTGCTGGCTGTCCAAAGCAGCAGTTCAGCTCATGCCATTCCCCACACCTCGTTCACATTCTTCCTTTTCAGATAGTAATCCAATTCCCTCTTGAATGCCTCAATTGAATCTGCCTCCACCACACTCTCAGGCAGATCCTATTTCAGATCCTAACCACTAACTGCTTTAAAATAATTTTCCACATCCTGCCATTGCTTCTTTTGCCAATTGTCTTAAATCTATAACAAAAATAAAAATAAAAATACCTGGAAAAACTCAGCAGGTCTGGCAGCATCTGCGGAGATGAACACAGTTAACGTTTCGAGTCCATATGACTCTTCAACAGAACTAAGTAAAAATAGAAGCGAGGTGAAATATAAGCTGGTTTAAGGGGTGGGTGTGGGAAAAGTAGCGCTGGATAGAGGGCCAATGATAGATGGAGATAGCCAAAAGATGTCATAGACAAAAGGACAAAGAGGTGTTGAAGGTGGTGATATTATCTAAAGAATGTGCTAATTAAGGGTAGAAAGCAGGACAAGCAAGGTACAGATAGCCCTAGTGGGGGTGGGGTGAAGGAATTGAAATAGGCTAAAAGGTAGAGATAAAACAATGGATGGAAATACATTTAAAAATAATGGAAATAGGTGGGAAAAGAAAAATCTATATAAATTATTGGAAAAAAAAGGGAGGGTTGTAAAGGGGGTGGGGATGGAGGAGAGAGCTCATGATCTAAAATTGTTGAATCAATACTCAGTCTGGAAGGCTGTAAAATGTCTAGTCGGAAGATGAGGTGCTGTTCCTCCAGTTTGCGTTGAGCTTCACTGGAGCAATACAGCAGGCCAAGGACAGGCGTGGGCATGAGAGCAGGGTGGAGTGTTGAAATGGCAAGCAACAGGGAGGTCTGGGTCATGCTTGCGGACAGACCAAAGGTGTTCTGCAAAGCGTTCACCTAGTCAGCGTTTGGTCTCTCCAATATAGAGGAAACCGCAGACTGGGTGACCGCTTTGCAAAACACCTTCGGTCTTTCCGCAAGCATGACCCAGACCTCCTTCTCACTTGCCATTTCATCACTCCACCCTGCTCGCATGCCCACATGTCTGTCCTTGGCCTGCTGCATTGCTCCAGTGAAGCTCAACGCAAACTGAAGGAACAGCACCTTATCTTCCGACTAGGCACTTTACAGCCTTCCGGACTGAATATTGAGTTCAACAATTTTAAATCATGAGCTCTCTCCTCCATCCCCACCCCCTTTCCGATCCCCCTTTTTTTCCCCCAATAATTTATATAGATTTTTCTTTGCCCACCTATTTCCATCATTTTAAATGTATTTCTATCCATTGTTTTATCTCTACCTTTTAGCCTATTTCGATTCCTTCACCCCACCCCTACTAGGGCTATCTGTACCTTGCTTGTCCTGCTTAATTAGCACATTCCTTAAATAATATCACCACCTTCAACACCTCTTTGTCCTTTTGTCTATGACATCTTTCGGCTATCTCCACCTATCATTGGCCCTCTATCCAGCTCTACTTTTCCCACGCCCACCCCTTAAATCCAGCTTATATTTCACCTCTCTTCTATTTTTACTTAGTTCTGTTGAAGAGTCATACGGACTCGAAACATTAACTGTGTTCCTCTCCGCAGATGCTGCCAGACCTTCTGAGTTTTTCCAGGTATATTTATTTTTATTTTTGTTTTGGTTTGCCAGCATCCACAGTTTTTTGCTTTTGTCTTAAATCTATGCCCTCTTGCTCTCAATCCTTCCACTAATGGGAACAGTTTTTCACTATCTACTCTGTGCAGTCCCCTCATGATCTTGAATACCTTTATCAAATCTCTTCTCAACCTTCTGCAAGAAAAATTGTCCTAACTTATCCAATCTGTGTAATTGAAGTTCCTCATCCCTAGAACCAATCTCATGAATATTTTCTGTTCTGTCAATCATACCTTCACATCCTTCCTAAAATGAAGCGCCAAAACTGGACACAATATTCCAGCTGAGGCCATACCAGTGTTCTTTACAAGTTTAACACAACTTCCTTGCTTTTGTACTCTATTCATTAAGCCTAGGATACTGTATGCTTTGTTAGCTGCTCTCTCATCCTGCCCTGTCATCTTCAATAATTAATGCATATCAACGCCCAGGTCCCTCACCTGCACAACCTTTAGAATTGTCTCCTGTATTTTATATCTTCTCTCCACATTCTTCCTACCAAAATAAATCACTTCACACTTATTTGCATTGAACTTCATCTGCCACTTGTCCGCCCATTGCACTAACCTGTCTATGTTGTTTTGCAGTTCTCTACCATCCTCCTCCCTGTTCACAATACTTCAAAGTTTTCTATCATCCGCAAATTTTGAAATTGTGCCCTGTACACCAAGGTCTAGGTCATTAATAAAGAGCAGGTCCTAACACTGACTCCACTATAAACTTTCCTCCAGTCCGAAAAACATCCATTAACCACTACACTCTGTTTCCTGTCACTCAGCCAATTTCATATATGTGTTCCTATTGTCCCTTTTATTCCACGAGCTCTAACTTCGCTCATAAGTATTGTGTGGCACTTTATCAAATGCCTTTTGGAAGTCCATGTACACCACATCAACAGCATTACCCTCATCAGCCTTCTCTGTTATGTTGGGTCCCCATGACATGAAAAGAAATCTAACACAGTATGTATCAAAACTTAATTCTTTTTGCTATTTTTAAAATGGACTTCCTGCTGAACCCCAAAAGATGACTCCTATAAGTCACATGACCACAGGATTGGCCCTTTGTACCGAAAGCTACCAACAGCAGTTACAAGACCAAAACAATCCCTCTCTCAGCATGGCGAATCTCACAACTCATTGTACAAACCCCTGGTAATCAAGAAACCGGTGGACTCGCAGATCAAAACTCGTTATGCCTGCAGAGCTGCTAACAGACTCACCTCACACCTAGGATTGTCCAAAGGGGTATCATTTTCACCTTGACAAGCTAACACTTCTAGTGGAGTCAGAGGGTCTGCCTAGGCAATGGCTTCCTGACCCAAGACCCTCAATATGGATGGTAACTCTTTCAGCAGCTAATGACTGGGACATTATCAGTCCTGAAATCAAAGCCAGTTCCAGACACTGGATAAACATCTCTTTTAAAATCAGTGTGGAGAAAGAAGGTCACATGACTCATGACCATTTTGCAATTTATATATTCCTTTGAGAACTAAGAAATCCTCAGGCTGCTGTTTTAGCATCAACTGGAAAGGACTCTAGCTCCCCAGCTGAGTAAGCAGTTGGTTACCTTCTCTCCACGAAACCTGCTCAATTTTAAAAATTTCTGATCAACACCTGCTAAGCAGTCTAAGCACAGAAAGCCCATCGTGTTGCAGTATCATTCATTTCAAGGATTTTCCTATTGTCATCTCCAACCAGAAACTCATTGGGACTGAACTCCACCTGTGACGGAAACACCCTTTGAGTTCTCGGACTCTGGAAATCATGTGAACTAATATTCATTTCTGTGGTTCTTGTACTTTTACTATCCATAGTTGTAAAACTCCTTTTTCTATGCTCCCCTTACTCTGTGTGTGTGTGCATGCATGCAGTGGAGTGGGAAGTTGTGAACACTCCTGGGTTTTGAATGTGAAATAAACTAACCTCCTGAGTTAATCTTAATGTGTGTTTGCTGTGAGTTATTAGCAAACTGGATCACACAAACCAAGGGTTTGGGAAAGCATGTCACAGCATATTTTGAAAATAATTCAAAACACCTTCTGCTTATGGACAGCTGGTGAGAGAAAAGATGTACAGTTTGCCTGTCCCCTTCCTGGCCATAATAGTTACCTTGTCAAAAAGCTCTCGCAAGTTAGTTGAACACAATTTACTCTTAATAAATCTGTGCTGTCTGCCCTTAACTAATCTGCTTTTGCCCAAGTGACTATTAATTTTGTCCCAAAATATCGTTTCTAGAAGCTTCCTGACCACTGTGGTTAAACTGACTAGCCTGTAATTGCTTGGCTTATCTTTACACCCTTTTTTGAACAAAAGTGTAACATTTGCATTTCTCCAGTCCTCTGGCATCACCGCTGAGTGTAAGGAAGACTGGAAAATTATAGCCAGTGCTTTCGCAATTTCCACTCTCGCTTCCCCTAGTATCCTTGGATGCATCTCATTTTGTCCTGGTGCCTTATCAACTTTAAGTACAGACAACCTACCCAATATCTGTTCCTTATTAATTTTAAACACTTCAAGTGCCTGAATTATCTTGTTTCACCATGAACTGTGCAACATCATCTTCTTTGGTAAAGACAGATACAAACTGTTCAATTAATACCTCAGCCATACCCCCTGCCTCCATGCATAACCCTCTTTTTGGTCCCCAATCAGCCTGACTCATCCTTTTACCACCATTTTACTGTTTAGGTGCCTCTTGATCATCAGCAAAGTGATGAAAGGCATTGTCGACAGTACTAATAAGAAGCACTTACACAGCAGTAACCTGTTCACTCAGTTTGGTTCCATCAGCCCCACGCGCTCCTGACCTCATTACAGCCTTGGACCAAACATGGACAAAAGAGCTGAATTCGAGGTGAGGTGAGATTTACTGCCCTTGACATCAAGGTAATATTTGACCAAACAAGGTGCCCTGGTGAAATTGAAGTCAATGGGAATCGGGGTAAGACTCTCCACTGGTTGGAGTCATACCTAGCACAAAGATTGTGGTTGTTGGAGACCAGTCATCTCAGTTCCAGGACATCGCTGCAGGAGTTCCTCAGGGTAATGTCTTAAGTCCAACCATCTTCAACTGCTTCATCAATGGCCTTCCCTCCATCATAAGTCAGAAGTGGCTATGTTCCCTGATGATTGCACAATGTTCAGTACTGTTTACAGCTCCATATAAGCAGTCCATGTCCATACGTAGAAAGACCTGGACAACATTCAGGCTTGAGCTGATAAATGGCAAGTAACACTTGTGCCACACAGGTGCCAGGCAATGGCTACCTCCAACAAGAGACATTTGTTTAACAATCTCCCCTCGACATTCAATGACGTTATCATCTCTAAATTCCAACACCATCAACATCCTGGATGTACCATTGACAGGAAACTTAACTGGGGCAACCACAAAATACTGGCTACAAGAGCAGGTCAGAGGCTAGGAATCCTGCGATGAGTAACTCACCTCCTGACTCCCCAAAACCTGTCCACTATCTATGAAGCAAAAGTCAGGAACCTGATGGAATACTCTCCACTTGCCTGGATGAGTCGAAAAATTGCCTCGAAAAATTCGACACAATCCAGGCCAAAGAAGCTCGCTTGATCAACACTCCATCCACCAAATTAAACATTCACTCCCTCCACCTTCAACGCACTGAGGCAGCAGTGTGTGTCATCTACAAGATGCACTGCAGAAACTCACCAAGGCTCCTTCAACAGCACCTTTCAAACCCACGACCTCTACCAGCTAAAAGGACAAGGACAGCAGACACATGGGAGCACCACCACCTGCAAGTTCCCCTCCAAGCCACATACCATCCTGACTTGGAACTATGATCACAATCCTTCTCTATCGCTGGATCAAAATCCTGGATCAACACCAGATGGATTAAAGTAGCTCAAGGTGGCTGCTCATTACCACCCCCTCAGGGCCAATTGGGATAGGCAACAAATGCTGTTAGGTCCTCTCAAGATGCAGTTCCAATTCCTGGACCATTCAGGAGGAGCACTACAATACTACCCAGAGTGGGTGTCATTGATAGCGGTTGCATGCGGCATTCTCCACAACCTGGCACTGGCAAGTATGGACCCACTGGAGGAAGAAGTTCTTGACGCAGCTCCACAGACCGCAGATGATGAATCCAGTAATAAATCAGAAGAGGAGCACGGTGAGGAGAAGACTGAGGGTGTGGAGGCAGACCTCTGTAACCTCCAGGGAGGCAGGGACACAGGGATGCCTTGAACTAACACTCTTTCAGCTAAGCTACCAAAGATCTGCTTCTACCTCATGCCAGGGCTGCCACCTCCATCCCAGATGTATGAAATGACCCTTTCCTTCGCACCCAAAGTCCACTCAATGCCTGGCAATAAAGTATCCAGTCATTCTCGTCCAGCATTACATACTGGTGTACCTTCCACCTGAAAGAAAAAAGGTGAAGCATACTCAAGCCATCAGAATCAAAGCAAATTTAATGTTATTCTCATGTTGAATGCATCATGACATTACTATTACTGATGTTGAGATCCACATCAGCAGACATATAAACCAAACATAAATGAACAGAAAATCACCTGTGAACTGTCCCTCTTGTCACAGAATCACACAGTGCAGAAGACGCCCTTCGGCCCAACGAGTCTACACCAACACGTGAGAAATACTTGACTTACCTACCTAGTCCCATTTACCAGCACTTGGCTCATAGACTTGAATGTTATGACATACCAAGTGTTCATCCAGGTACTTTGAAAGGATGTGAGGCAACCTGCCTCCAATACCCTTCCAGGCAGTGCATTCCAGACCGTCACCACCCTCAGGGTAAAAAAGTTTTCCTCACATCCCCCCTAAATCCCCTGCCCCCCACCTTGAACTTATGTCCCCTTGTGATTGACCCTTCAACTAAGGGGAACAGCTGCTCCCTATCCACCCTGTCCATGCCCCTCATATCCTTGTACACCTCGATCAGGTCGCCCCTCAGTCTTCTTTGCTCCAACAAAAACAACCCAAGTCTATCCAACCTCACTTCATAACTTAAATGTTTCATCCCAGGCAACATCCTGGTGAATCTCCTCTGCACCCCTCCACTGCAATCACATCCTTCCTATAATATGGCGACCAGAACTGCACACAGTACTCGAGCTGTGGCCTTACCAAGGTTCTATACAACTCCAACATGACCTCTCTACTTTTGTACTCTATGCCTCGACTGATAAAGGCAAGTGTCCCATATGCCTTTTTCACCACCCCTCTAACATGCCCCTCTGCCTTCAGAGATCTAAGGACACACATGCTAAGGTCCCTTTGTTCCTCAGAACTTCCTTGTGTCATGCTGTTCATTCAATATTTCCTTGTCAAATTACTCCTTCCAAAGTGTATCACCCCACATTTTTCAGGGTTAAATTTCATCTGCCACTTATCTGCCCATTTCACCACCCCATCTATATCTTGCTGTAGCCCAAGACAGTCAACCTCACTGTTAACCACCCGGCCAATCTTTGTGTTATCCGCAAACTTACTAATCCTACCCCCACATAGTCATCTATGTCATTTATATAAATGCCAAATAATAGGGGACCGAGCACAGATCCCTGTGGCATGCCACTGGACACTGGCTTCCAGTCACTAAAGCATCCTCCTGTCATCATCCTCTATCTCCTACAACTATGCTAATTTTGAATCCCCTTATCAAATTACCCTGTATCCCACGTGCATTGGCATTCTTTATAAGTCTCCCATGTGGGACCTTGTCAAAGGCTTTGCTGAAATCCATATAAACTACATTAACTGCACTACCCTCATCTACACATCTGGTCACCTCCTCAAAAAATTCAATTATGGTGCTTTTAAATTATGTTTCCGAGTGCTATGTCTTGGTGATCCCCCTCCACCTCCCTTGCTGACAGCAGCGTTGGAGACAGCCTGCTGTCTTGTTGGCCTTGATGACCTTGGCGGTCATCCTCAGACCAGTGGAGCCTGTGCTGGCCCCATCTGGAGGGAGCAGTCAGTGCCATGGCTGGCATCTCCCCAGTCATCACAGCCTTATTAGATGCAACGGTCACTGACAAAGCAGCAAAGGAGCTGTTGTCGTCATCCAGAGCGCCCTGAGAGGAGCCCGCTGAGATGATAAGCAGCTCGTGCTGTGGATGTCCCTGCTCACCATTGACAGACCAACATCTAGCTGGGATACTGGTTGCCTCATCCATCTCCCACACTAGCACTGACTACCTGCAGGGGAGGTGGTGGCATTGTGTTATTGTCGCTGGACTAGTAATCCAGAAACCCAGGGTAATCCCCTGGGAGCCCGAATTCAAATCCCACCATGGCAGATGGTGGAATTTGAATTCAATATAAAAGTCTAATGATGACCATGAAACCATTGTCGATTGTTGTAAAAACCCATCTGGTTCACTAATGTCCATTAGTGAATCAGATGGCTTTTACTTCCTTCAGGAAATGAAATCTGCCCTCCTTACCTAGTTTGGCCCACATGTGACTCCAGCCCCACAGCAATGTGGTTGACTCTTAAATGCCCTCTGAATAAGGGCAATTAGGGATGGGCAATAAATGCTGGCCTGGCCAGCGATGCCTACATCCCATGAATGAATTTAAAAAAAAGGTCCGCACACAACCCCAGGAACCCCTGATTTTATCCCTGGAGCTGCCTCTCATGAGAGTCGCCACTCTCTCAATGGAAGAGGCAGTACGCTCGTCCATGAAAGTCAACGCAGTGCTCATACTCCTCATGGACTCCTCCACAAAGGAGACCATGGCACGCAGACCCTCATGGATCTCCGCCAGATCCTCCCACGCATTCCACTGGACATCCAGCATCTGCCGCCTAATGGACAACTCCAGAGGCTCATCATCTGCCTTCTACTGCGTCCTGGTCCTCAGCAGTCTTCTGACTGCTGGTGCCCTGGGTGCTCTCTGCCTCCACCTGTACAAGTGTGAAGTGCCCTCACCAATGTGCACTGACATTTTTGCTGCTGATCTAATGCCCACTGAGGTGCTGATGTCTGCTGCGCTGGTGCTTGGTTCAGAGAGTGGGTGTGACGCAGGTGCAAATGAAGCCCGGTGGTTCTCTGGCGTCAGGGGTCACCATTCAGGGTCCAGAGAGCAAGTGTGTGCTGGTGGATCTAAGGGAGAACAAGGACATGTCATTAGTTAAAATCATCACACTGTCACTATACATGCCAGGCACCTGGTGAGACGTTGGAGATCTGCATCATTGTGCCATTGTCTTTCAATGATCAATGGGAACTCCGGGGGCAGAATTTTGAGTTTGGTGGGCAGACGCGATCGGTGGGCCCAGGAGCAGCCAGGATAGGTACCCCCACCTGCGATTGGCCTCCAACCACGATTTCACACTGGCAGGCCAATTAAGGGCTGCCGAGTGTGAACGGCGGCTCTCCAGTGGTTGGGAATGGACGGGCGAGGGAGGGGGCCTGTCGCCTGCCGGGTTTAATGGCGACCCAGCAGCCAGTTTAAAACCAGCACAGTCAGGCCCTGGAAGACTACCAGCGACGAAGAAATCTTCGGTGTTGTCAACAGGAGATTGTAAATTATGGATTCAAATGTAGCTGCCAGGTGGGATGGCAGGTCAGATGGGCACTCAGCACCACTCCCCTCCCCCCCCCCCCCCCCCCCTCCTGGTTTTTTGATGAGAGCCTCACGATCCTCATGGAAGAGGTGGCTGCCAGGAGGGACAGCCTTGTCCCCAGGGATGGAAGGAGGAGGCTACCGCACCTTACAAAAAGAACTTGGGAGGAGGTGGCACTGCTGGTCAGCAGCCACGATGTTGTGCGGCGCACCTGGGTCCAGGGCCGCAAGAGGTTCAATGATGTCCTGCACTCAGGAAGGGTGAGTACCGTTTTGGTATGGATCGGTGTGTTGAAGTGTTAAGGGCTGACCATCCCCCCGTGGAGCTCAGTTGTTAGAGTCTTAGTACCAACTGCAATTGATGCCGGAACTGGCTAAGTGGGTGAGCTCTGGTTGCTTGGACTGAGTGCCTTGCGGCTTGAGGGCCACGACTCAAATGTGCCCTGCAAGTTGCTCCTCAGATGGGGTTGGCCAGTCTGCAATGGCGCTGCAGGCAGAGAGTGGACTAATCAATGCTACTCTGTCCTTTCAGGAGAAGATGGCCCATAACAACATTGAAAGGTTGTGGACCAGTGGAGGCCCCACAAACTTCCTAATCCTAACCAGATACGAGCAGAATGCCTTGGAGCTGGAGAGGCGCCATGCACCTCGATCAACTGGCTGCGAAGATGCTGGGGTGTCAGATGAAGGTAAGAGTGGAGCGCACAGAGTTGAGAGTTTTGGATGGTGCAAACATTCTTTTGTAGTCTCATCATTGATTGGAACCTCAAAACTGGATTCCCCATTGATCATTGAAAGACAATGGCATCATGATGCAGATCTCCATGGTCTCACCAGGGTGCCTGGCATGCACAGTGACAGTGTGATAACTTAAACTAATGACATCGTTGTTCTTCCTTAGGTTTGCCACCACGCACCCAGTCACAGTGGAATCCTGTTGACGAAGGCACCCAGCTGACCTGCTGGCACCTTGATGGCCGCATATGTGCACTCGATTGTACCTTGGATGCTGGAGAACCCAGCAATCACTGCAAAGCTTGCTCAGGCTGGCTGGCCTCGTCCGTACATAAATGAATGAAAGTCAATGCCCACCCGAACAGAGCTTCTGTCGCCAGCTTGACACAACTATGGACAGCGGATTGGGAGACTGCACACACATTCCCCACTGACCCCTAGAAAGAACCCAATGCATAGAAATTGAGAGTCACTGTGATCTTTAGAGCCACTAGTATGAGGTGTCCACTCACACAGTCGGAGGTGATCTCAGGCCTAATCATCTGACAGATGAAGGTCACTGTCTCCCTTTAGAGGCAGTGCCTACTTCGGCATTGTACCTCGGACATATTGAGGTAGCTGCATTGCCATCTGTAAACCCTGGCAGCAGGATGGTGGCATCTTCTGCAGCCCCTAATGCCTTGAACTGCCAGCTGACCCTGCGTCCCCTCCTCCCACAGGTCACTCTCCTGGAAGCTGCATTGGGACACCTGGTCTCTTCTGCCCCCCTATTCCTCCTCAGAGGAGGTGCCACCAGCGGAGACCACAATCCCCATTACCAGGGTAACAGAAGGCTGTCTGCTACCTGGAAGGGTCCACAGGGTCTGAATTCTCCAGGGTCCTTGGAGACAGCAAAGAGTCCTGAAATGAAGCCTGGAAATGCGAACAATAAAGCCCCGACCAGAGGTGAAGCTGCCATATATCAATAAGTCACCAGCAGCAAACTATTTACCAAACTCCTCACTACTCACACTGGCAATGCTGTTGATCCTTTTTAACTTATCCGTGGATGAGGTTTTTGAAATTGTTGGTTGGCCACCTCTCCGTTTTGCCTGTGTGACAAGCGCGAAATCGCACGGGCAACAGAAAATCAGCGTCAATTGCCTTTTTAATGGTCTTAACTGGCCTCTTAATGGTGCTCACCTGACGTCATCACGCACTATTTTACACACGAGTGGGTCGGACCAGCGCCCGCCCACTCAGCAAAAAATTCTGCCCCAAGATTGAGGCTCCCATCAATGAAGAGACTATACAAGAATAATTACACAATCCGAAACTCTCACCTCTGTGCAGTGCACTCTTGCCTTGGTGCACTGCACTCTTACCTTGTCACCCCTGCCATTCCACGCCCGGTTGCATGTGGACCATGCCGGCTCTCCAGCTCAAGGGCATCCCACTCGAACCTGGTCAGCAGCAGCAGCAGGTTGGGCGGGCCTCCACCTCTATGTGACCTCTCTGATTGGTTATGGCTTGTCTTCTCCTGAAAGGACAAAGGAGCTTTGATTAGTCTACTCTCTACCTGCAGCGCCGTTGCAGCCTGTCTAACCCCAGCTGAGGAACACCTCACAGGGCACATCAGAGTTGTGGCCCTTGAGCCGCAAGGGACTCAGTCCAAGCAGGCAAGGCTCACCCCCTTGGCCAGCTACGGCATCATTGACAGTTGGCACTTGGACTCTAGCACCCCTGAGATCCACGGGGGGATGGCCACGCCTTAACATTTCTGCACACTGATCCATTCCAACATGGTACTCACCCTTCCTGAGCACAGCAGATCATTGAACCTCTTCCTGTACTGCACCCAGGTGCGCTGCACCACATCATGGCTGCTAACCAGCGCTGCAATGTCCTCCTATGCTGTCGTTGTGAGTGCACTACACAATGGCCTCCTCCTCCCATCTTTAGGGACAAGGGTGTACCTCCTGGCAGCCATCTCCTCCAGGTGGACTGTGAGGCACTCATCAGAAAAGTGGGGGGCCGCATGTCCACCCAACCTGCCCTCCTGCCTGGTGTCTCCAGCTGCACTCGACTCCATCACTTGAGTTTGGTAACGCAGAACAGACGTTCTTCTGTGACAGCTTTCCAGGGGCTGCCTGCACCGTTTTTAAACTGGCCCCTGGGTCGCCGGTGGCCCCCAACCCCGCACAATCCTTCCTGACCAGTAGGGAGCTGCATTTCAGACTGGGCAGGCTGTATTTGGCCCACCAGCATGAAATCGCAGTCTGGGGCCAATTGTGGGCAGCAGCCCATTTCCCAGCCAATCCCAGACCCACCAACAGCGCCCGCCTGCCAAAATCAAAATCTGCCCCTTATGTGGCATGGCTCAGAGCCATACTTTATTTTATAATGCTTTTGTGAAGCACCTTGTGACACTTCATTATGTTAAAGGCACTATATAAATATAAGTTGTCATTCTTGTTAGGCCAAGTAATGGTACGTGCACTTTTGGGTACCTCATTATATTAAGGACATTAGAGTCCTAGGAAGCACACAATGTAGATTCATTTGGATGATGCCCAGGTGGGAAAATATTACCACTATTCGTATGAGGAGACACTTAAGACACTCAAGCATTGAAAACTGAGAGATTTAATAGAAGTTTTGTTTTAAACTTATGAAGGGCTCTTCTGCACTTTAAACTATGGTTCTATATAGCTTGGTGGAAATATGACTTTCAGAAAGCATAAAAATGTATTATTTCTTTTTAACTACAAACCATAGAAGTAGAACCATAGATAAGTAATAGCACAGAAAGAGGCCTTTCAGCCCATAGTGACTGAGCTGGCCGAAAGAGAAAAAATTTAAAAAACTAGCTGCCCATTTTAATCCCACCTTCCAGCATCTGGTCTGTAGCCTTTCAGGACACAGCACTTTAGGTGCTGATCCAGGTGCCTTTTAAATGAGTTGAGTGTTTCTGCCTCCAGTACCAAACCAGGCAGTGAATTCCAGGCACCCGTCACTCTCTGGGTGAAGAAGTTCCTCATGTTCTCTCTAATCCTTCTACCAATCACCTTTAATCTGTGCCTCCTGGTAATTGAGCTCTCTGCTACGGGAAACAGGGCATCCCTGTCTACTCTATCTAGGCCCCTCATAATCTTGTATACCTCAGTTAGGTCACCCCTCAGCCTCCTCAGTTCCCAGGAAAACAAACCCAGCCTATCCAATCTTTCCTCACAGCTGCAGTTTTCAAGCCCTGGAAACATTCTTGTAAATCTCCTCTGAACTCTCTCCAGAGCAATTATGTCCTTCCTGTAATGTGGTACCAGAACTGTACACAAATTTCCAGCTGTGGCCTAATCAGTGTTTTATACAGCTCCATCATTACATCCCTGCTTTTGTATTCTATACCTCATCCAATAAGGGAAAGCATTTCATATGGTTTCTTAATCACCTTATCCACCTGCTGTGTCACCTTCAGGGACTTATGGACATGCAATATCATCCCATTTATTGCGTATTCCCTAGCTTTGTTTGCCCTCTTCAAATACATTACCTCGTAATTCTCTGGATTTAATTCCGTCTGCCATTTTTCCGCCCACTTAACCAAACCATTGATATCATTCTGGAGACAACAGCTATCCCTTTTAGCTATCCTATGAACTACATGGCCAATTTTTGTGTCATCTGCAAATTTCCCAATCATGCCACCCACATTTAAGTCCAAATCATTTATATATACAACAAACAGCAAGTAACCCAATACTGAGCTCTATGGAATGCCACTGGAAACCGTTTTCCATTCGCAAATACATCCATCAATCATTACCCTTTGTTTCCTGTCGCTGAACCAATTTTGAAACTAACTTGCCATATTCCCCTGTATCCCATGGCTTTTACTTTTCTGACCAGTCTGCCATGTGGGCCTTTGTCAAATGCCTTACTAAAATCCATGTAGACAACATCC
Organism: Carcharodon carcharias; assembly: GCF_017639515.1. Classification (NCBI taxonomy): domain Eukaryota; kingdom Metazoa; phylum Chordata; class Chondrichthyes; order Lamniformes; family Lamnidae; genus Carcharodon; species Carcharodon carcharias. Next base: position 123,847,467 of record NC_054470.1, read on the forward strand.
ACTACACCACCCTCATCAATCCTCCTTGTTACCTCTTCAGAAAGTGTGATTAAATTAGTAAGACATGACTTTTCCCAATCAAAACCATGCTGACTATCCCTGATTAATCCATTCCTTTCTAAGTGACAGTTTATCCTGTCTCTCAGAGTTGATCCTAATAATTTGCCCACCACAGAAGTCAGACTGACCAGCCTATAATTAGTTGGTCTATCCCTCCCACCATTTTTAAATAATGGAACAACGTTCACTGACCTCCAATCCTCCGGTACCTCACCTGTATCCAGTGAGGATTGGAAATGATCCTCAGAGCATCCACTATTTCCTCCCTGGTTTCTTTTAATAGCTTGGGATACAATCCATATGGCCCTGTTGACTTACCTACCTTCAAGGATGTCAATCCCTCCAATATACCTTCTCTCACTATGTTTATTATATCTAATATTTCACACTCCTCCTCTTTAACTAGAATATCTGCTTCATCCCTCCCCTTAATGAAGACAGAGACAAAGTACTCATTGGGAACCCTGCCCACATCTTCAGCATCAGAGCACAAATTACCATATATATCTCTACCCTTTCTTTAGTTATTCTCTTGCTCTTAATGTACTGGTAAAACATCTTTGGGTTTTCTTTGATTTTACCTGCAAATGTTTTTTGATATCCTCTCTTTGCTTTTCTAATTACCTTTTTTACTTCACTCCTGTACTTTTTATACTCCTTGAGGCTTTCTACATTATTAAGATTTTTATGACTGTCAGAAGCTTTCTTTTTCTGCTTTATCTTACTTTGTATACTTCTAGATAACCAGGGGACTCTATATTTGGTGTACTGCCCTATTTCTTTGTGGGGACATGTACACACTGTGCCCATAGAAGCTCGCTTTTGAATGCCTCCCCCTGGTCTGTCACTGATTTCCCTTCAAGTAGCTGTAACCGGTCCACTTTCGCCAGACCACCTCTCTGCTTTGTAAAAATTTGTCTTTCCCCAAGTTAGAACTTTTACTTTTGTTCCTTCTTTATCCTTTTCCATAATTATATTAAATATAACTGTATTATCATCACTATCTCCAAAATGGCCATCCACTACTAATTCATGCACTTGCCCAGTTTCATTTCCTATGATTAAATCTAGAGTTGCCCTCCCTCTCATTGGGCTTATTACATTCTGGCTAAAAAAGTTCTCTTGAATGCAGTTCAATAATTTTGTGCCCTCTGTGCCTATTGCAGTGTTCATATCCCAGTTGATATTAAGATAGTTGAAATTCCCAACTCTTATTGCCCTGTTGTTTTTGCTGAAGCATTTGCAACAATCTTCAGCCAGAAGTGCCGAGTGGATGATCCATCTCAACCTGCTCCGGAGGTCATCAGCACCACAGATGCCTGTCTTCAGTCAATTTGGTTTACTCCACATGATATCAAGAAATGGCTGAAGGCACTGGATAGTGCAAAGGCTATGGGCCCTGACAATATTCCAGCAATAGTACGGAAGGCTTATGTGCCAGAACTTGCAGTGGTCCCTAGCCAAGCTGTTCCAGCACAGCTACAACACTGACATCTACCCAGCTATGTGGAAAATTGCCCAGGTATGTCCTGTACACAGATAGCAGGACAAATTCTACCCGCCCAATTACCGCCCCATCAGTCTACTCTCGATCATCATTACTTAATGGAAGGAGTCATCAACAGTGCTATCAAGCGGCATTGCTTAGCAGTAACTTGCTCACTGATGACCAGTTTGGGTTCCACCGGTCACTCAGCTCCTGACCTCATTGGTTCAAACATGGACAAAAGAGCTGAATTCCCGAGGTGAGGTGAGAGTGACTGTCCTTAACATCAAGGCTGCATTTGACCGAGTGTGGCCTCAAGGAGCCCTAGCAAAACTGGAGTCAATGGGAATCAGGGGGAAATTTCTCCACTGGTTCGAGTCATACCTAGCACAAAGGAAGATGGTTGTGGTTGTATGAGGTCAGTCATCTCAGCTTCAGGATATCGCCGCATTAATTCCTCACCGTAGTGTCCTTGGATCAACCATCTTCAGCTACTTCATCAATGACCTTCCTTCCATCATAAAGTCAGAAGTGGGGATGGTTGCTGATGATTGCAGAATGTTCAGCACCATTCGCAACTCCTCAGATAATGAAGCGTTCCATGTCCAAATGTGGCCAGAGCTGGACAATATCCAGACTTGGGCTGACAAATGGCAAGTAACATTCGTACCACACAAGTGCCAAGGAATGATCATCTCCAACAAGAGAGAATCTAACTGTCGCCACTTGATGTTCAATGGCATTACCACCACTGAATCCCCTACTATCAACATCCTGGGGGTTACCGTTGACCAGAAACTGAACTGGAAAAGGCAAATAAATACTGTGGCTACAAGAGCAGGTCAGAAGCTAGGAATCGAGCGATGTGTAACTCACCTCCTGACTCCCCAAAACCTGTCCACCATCTACAAGGCACAAGTTAGTAGTGTGATGGAAAACTCCCACTTACCTGGATGAGTGCAGCCCAATCAAGAAGCATGATACCGTCCAACACAAAGCAGCCTGCTTGACTGGCACCAGATCCACAGTGTGTGTACCATCTACAAGATGCAGGAATTCACCAAGGCTCCTTAGACAGCACCTTCCAAACCCATGATCACTACCATCTAGAAGGACAAGGGCTGCAGATAGGTGGAAACACTACTACCTGGAAGTTCCCCTCCAAGTCACTCACCATCCTGACTTGGAAATATATTGCCGTTCCTTCACTGTTGCTGGGTCAAAATCCTGGAACTTCCTTCATAACAGTACTGTAACAGCAGATGGACTGCAGCAGTTCATGAAAGCAGCTCACCACCACCTTTTCAAGGGCAACAAGGGACGGGCAATAAATGCTGGCCCAGCCAGCGGAGTCCACATCCTATTAATTAATAAAAAAACCTCAGAAATTTGCTTACATATTTGCTCTTCTATCTCCCTCACTATTTTGGGGGTCTATAATATACTCCTAGTAGTGTGGCTGCCCCCTTTTTATTCCTGAGCTCAATACATATGGCCTCATTTGGTGATTATTTAGTATATTATCCCTCCTCATATCTGTAATTGATTCTTTAACCAATAATGCTAGAACCCCACCTTTTTTATCCCCCTCTCTATCCTGCCTGAAAACCCTGTAGCCATGAATGTTGAGCTGGCATTTTTGCCATTCTTTAAGCCAAGTTTCCATTATAGCAATGATATCATGATGCCATCTGTCCACCTGTGCCCTCAGCTCATCAGCTTTGTTTGCTATGCTCCTTGTATTTAAAGGAATACTTTTTAATGTTGCCAGATTCCTGTAAACTTTTTAACCTTTGCTTCTTCTGTCTTTCAGAGTCAGCTGCTAATTTTCTGTGTTCCATTCCATGTTCTGAATTTGCCTAATTTGAATCTGCCCTCAAGTTACCATCCGCCTGCCAATCTAGTTTAAATCCTCCCCAACAACACTAGCAAATCTCCCTGCAAGGACATTCATCCCGGTCCTATTCAGGTGTAGACCGTCTTGGCTTGTACAGATCCCACCTTCCTTAATGCCCCAGAAATCTGGAGCCATTCCTCCTGCACCATGTCTCCAGCCACGCATTCATCTGGTGTATTCTCCTATTCCCATACTCACTAATATGTGGCTGTGGAACTAATCCGGAGACTATTACCTTTGAGGTCCTGCTTGTTAATCTCTTTCCTAACTAACACTGATTTTGGTTGAAAAAGCTGTTAATGAGAAAACACAAGGTAAGCTAGATCAGAAAATTTACTATCATTGAGAAGTTGTGGGCCAAGAGATGAAAAGGAAGAAATGTGTGTATGACAGATGTCAGGTAGAAAAGGCAATGGAGAACCAGGCAAGTGACTGATGAAGTTCAATGCAGAGAAGTGTGAGGTGATTCATTTTGGCAGGAAAGATATGGTGAGACAGTATAAAATAAAGGGAGAGCCTCTAAAGGAGGTGCAGGAACAGAGGGACCTCGGTGTACATGTACATAGCTCATTGAAGATTGCAGGGCATGTTGAGAGACCAGTTAATAAAGCATATAGTATCTTAGGCTTTATTAATAGGGGCATTGAGTAGAAGAGTAGAGGTCATGTTGAACTTGTATAAGACACCAGTTAGGCCTCATCTGGAGTACAGCATCCAATTCTGGGCACCATGCTTGAGGAAAGATGTGAAGGCATTGGAGAGAATACAGAGTAGATTCACAAGTATGATTCCTGGAATGAGGAACTGTAGCTATGAGGAAAGATTGGAGAGGTTGGGATTGTTTTCCTTGGGGAAAAGAAGGCTGAGGGGAGGCTTGATAGAAGTATTCAAGATCCTGAGGGACATGGACAAGGTAAATAGTAAGAAAGTGTTTCCACTCAAGGGAACATCAGGAACATCAAGAAGGCATATGGGGTACTTGCCTTTATTAGCCGAAGCAGGGAGGTTATGCTGGAACTGTATAAAATGCTGGTTCGGCCACAACAACTGGAGTGCTGCGTGCAGTTCTGGTCATCACATTATAAGAAGGATGTGATTGCACTGGAGAGGATGCAGAGGAGATTTATCAGGATGTTGCCTGGGCTGGAGGGTCTGAGCTATGAGGAAAGATTGGATAGGCTGGGGTTGTTTTCCTTGGAGCAACGAAGGTTGAGAGGGGACCTGATAAAGGTGTTTAAGATTATGAGGGGCTTAGATAGAGTGGATTGGAAGGCACTTTTTCCATTCGTAGAGGGCTCAATAACCAGGGTGCATAGATTTAGGGTAAGAGGGAAGTTGAGGAATTTTTTCACCAGAGGGTGGTGGGAGTCTGGAACCTACTGCCTGAAAAGGTGGTTGAGTCAGAAACTCTCATAACATTTACGAAGTATTTAGATATTCACTTGCATTGCCATAGCCTCCACGGCTATGGGCGAATCTCTGGAAAATGGGATTAGCGTAGTCAGATCTTTGTTGACTGGCGTGGACACAATGAGCTGAATGGCCGCCTTCTGTGCTGTAGACGTCCATGAGCCTATAACTAGAAGACACAGGTTCAAAATAATTGGCAAAAAGGAGTAAATGTGATGTGAGGAAAAATTTTTCACCCAGAGGATGACTGGAGTCTAGAACGAACTCCCTGAAAGGGTGGTGGACGCACATTCAATCGAGGTATTCATAAGGTAATTGGATTGCTCCCTGAAACTGGAGAATGTGCAAGATTACGGGGATACGGCAAGGGAGTGGGACTAGGTGGAATGCTCTTTCAGAGAGCCAGTGTAGACTCAATGGACCGAATGGCCTCCCTCTGCATTGTAAAGATACTGTGATACTGTGAAGAGAAAAAGCTAGATGTTAGCCCCTGTTCTCCCAGCTATGAGCAAGGGAACGATAAATACAAATGGATGAGATAAGGCAGGATCACAAAACTTTAATAAGCAACAAAATTATTTGAACTTTATAAATATTTGAACTACATGTCAGAGCTGAATTGAGAACACTCAAACTCCATTCTGATATTGAGACCATCTCTGTTACAGCAGCATTGCAGCTTTTGAGAATGGGACATGAATGTTTATTTGTTACTTAATTATTTTTTTTAACTAATTTTTTTCCAGCGTTCTAAAAAATTGATGATAAGCCAAGTAAGCTAATATCATAGGTGGACAAGGCCCTGGGCTGACACCCACTTTCCTATCATACTGAACCCAAGCAGGAAATACTCTGAGTAATATCCATTTTAAGGTTGGCACCTGTAGTAATACTAGCTGGAAATAGATTGGCATTATTATATCAGACTCTTCATTGTTCACTTACATAAAATAAAAATGTTTGCTATAGACCTTTAAAAAGAACAACTTGTACCTTTCATGACATTCAAAGAACCCTACATGCAGTTAAGTACTTTTGAAGTGTAGTCACTGTTGTAATGTAGAAGCTTAGCAGTCTGCTTGAATACAGGAAGCTCACACAAAGAACAAGAATAATGACCAGGTAATTTGTTTTTGAGTATTGCAGAAGAAAGACACATGTTGTCAAAGCTTTTTGTCTTGCAGTCATCAGGACAATTTGAAAGCATACCAAATGTCAAGAGAACAACAATTTATACTTCATGAGAAGAGAGTGCTGATTGGTTGGCAAGTGGTCTCTGATGGTAGAGACATTACCATGGGGAATGCACCTGTTAACTGATGACTGACAGTGAACTGCCAAGCTTTGTTTAAATTCAAACCAGGCAGGTTGACTCTGATTCATCAAGGCATTGCTCTGGGGAATGAAACAGAAAATGGCTGTTGCCTGTTTTGTTTAGTTGAAACAGGTGCAATGTATGTACATGTTCCTTCTGTCTGCGAAGAACAGGGCACAATGTATTAATATGTGTAGCTTGTAGCATGCTTAAGTGTGCCACACTGCGGGCCCGACTGATAATCTTAAATTGGTTGTTAAAGTAATTCTGAGCATAAGATTTAGCAAGTATTATCCAATCGTAGAATCACATCTAATGTTGGAGACTGTGTTTTGAGGTTTGCAAGCAAGGGCTGGTTGGATACAGCCAGTACCTTGCCTTTGTGAACAGCTAAAGGGACGTTCTGTTTTATTTTTGTGATGTTGATGAAAAGGTAAATATTGGCCAGGATCCCTGCCCCCTTCAAAATAGTGCCATGGGGCAGGATTTTTCTGTCGGCGTTTATAAACCTTTTATTTAATTTTTTGAACATCGATTCAATCTCCTTAAGGCATCAAGCTGTCTCAGGAAGATTGAAGCATTCTTTTGCGCGTACGCGAAGGCCCCGACTCTCCCTCTTCCCCCCACCTGAACAGCTAGCGCTGAGCGCTACCAGCCACATATTATGCTGGCTGGGCCTTAATTGGCTCGCCTGCGTAAAATGGCATTGCGGAGCCGATTGCGGGCGGCAATCGGCTCTGCTTCCACCCTCGCTTGGTCCCGCCGACCTGCCCGCCATATGAAAAGTCCCACCCATGGTATCTTTTACATCCAGCCAAAAGAGCACATGGGGCCTCAGTTTAACATTTCACCTGTAAGATGACATCTTCTACAATTCAGTACTCTCTCAGAACTGCACTGGAATGTCAGTTTAGATTTTGTGCTCATCTCTGTAGTGAGACTTGAACCGATCTTCTGACATAGAGGTAAGGTGCTACCAACTGAGCCACAGCTACCGCGTTATTACATGAAGAACAAAAATGTTCAAACTTTAACTTGTTTTGCATGTGTTATTTTCTTTTAACAGCCTCTTATCAATTGCTTATATTTCTGTGTGGCTTGAATTTTCATATTGCTGTGTTGTGTGCATAGCACCTTAGTCTCAATTTTCATGGCACACAAAACATCTCTAGTGGTCAGTGCATGTCAGGAAATAGGCTGTATCTTGTAGACTGATCGTGCCAGCTTGCTCCTGCCCCACAGAACTCATTTCTCGTTATCTTGACTCCCTTCTCTCTCCCCTTGTCCAGTCCCTTCCCACCTACATCCGTGATTCCTCTGATACCTTACGTCACATCAACAATTTCCAGTTCCCTGGCCCCAACCGCTTCCTCTTCACCATGGACGTCCAATCCCTCTACACCTCCATCCCCCACCAGGATGGTCTGAGGGCCCTTAGCTTCTTCCTCGAACAGAGGCCCGAACAATCCCCATCCACCACTACTCTCCTCCGTCTGGCTGAACTTGTTCTCACACTGAACAATTTCTCCTTCAACTCCTCTCACTTCCTCCAAATAAAAGGTGTGGCTATGGGTACCCGCATGGGCCCCAGCTATGCCTATCTCTTTATGAGGTATGTGGAACATTCCTTGTTGCAGTCCTACTCCGGCCCCCTTCCACAACTCTTTCTCCGGTACATCGATGATTACTTCGGTGCTGCTTCATGCTCTCGTCGGGACTTGGAAAAATTTATTAATTTTGCTTCCAATCTCCACTCCTCCATCATTTTCACGTGGTCCATCTCTGACACTTCCCTTCCCTTCCTTGACCTCTCTGTCTCAATCTCTGGTGATAGACTGTCCACCAATATCCATTACAAACCTACTGACTCCCACAGCTACCTCAACTACAGCTCCTCACACCCCGCTTCCTGTAAGGACTCAATCCCATTCTCTCAGTTCCTTCGCCTCTGTCGCATCTGCTCCGAAGATGCTACCTTCAAAAACAGTTCCTCTGACATGTCCTCCTTCTTCCTTAACCGAGGTTTTCCACCCACGGTCGTTGACAGGGCCCTCAACCGTGTCCGGCCCATCTCCCGCGCATCCGCCCTTACGCCTTCTTCTCCCTCCCAGAAACATGATAGGGTCCCCCTTGTCCTCACTTATCACCCCACCAGCCTTCGCAATCAAAGGATCATCCTCCACCATTTCTGCCAACTCCAGCATGATGCCACCACCAAACACATCTTCCCTTCACCCCCCTGTAGGCATTCCGTAGGGATCATTCCCTCCGGGACACCCTGGTCCACTCCTCCATCACCCCCTACTCCTCAATCCCCACCTATGGCACCACTCCATGCCCACGCAAAAGATGTAACACCTGCCCCTTCACTTCCTCTCTCCTCACCGTCCAAGGGCCCAAACACTCCTTTCAAGTGAAGCAGCATTTCACTTGCATTTCCCCCAACTTAGTCTACTGCATTCGTTGCTCCCAATGTGGTCTCCTCTACATTGGAGAGACCAAACGTAAACTGGGCGACTGCTTTGCAGAACACCTGCGGTCTGTCTGCAAGAATGACCCAAACCTCCCTGTCGCTTGCCATTTTAACACTCCACCTTGCTCTCTTGCCCACATGTCTGTCCTTGGCTTGCTGCATTGTTCCAGTGAAGCCCAACGCAAACTGGAGGAACAACACCTCATCTTCCGACTAGGCACTTTACAGCCTTCCGGACTGAATATTGAATTCAACAACTTTAGGTCTTGAACTCCCTCCTCCATCCCCACCCACTTTCTGTTTCTTCCCCCTTCCTTTTGTTTTTTCCAATAAATTATATAGATTTTTCTTTTCCCACCTATTTCCATTATTTTTAAATATTTTTAAATCTTTTATGCTCCCCCCACCCCCACTAGAGCTATACCTTGAGTGCCCTACCATCCATTCTTAATTAGCACATTCGTTTAGATAATATCACCGACTTCAACACCTATGTGTTCTTTTGTTATGTTGTCTGTGACATCTTTTGATGATCTGCTTCTATCATGGCTTGTTTGTCCCTACAACCACACCACCCCCCTCCACTTCTCTCCACCCCCCACCCACACACACACACACACACACACCTTAAACCAGCTTATATTTCACCCCTTCCTTGGATTCACCTAGTTCTGTTGAAGGGTCATGAGGACTCGAAACATCAACTCTTTTCTTCTCTGCCGATGCTGCCAGACCTGCTGAGTTTTTCCAGGTAATTCTGTTTTTGTTTTGGATTTCCAGCATCTGCAGTTTTTTGTTTTTATATCTATCTTATGTCCCTGAATTGCATTCTGTCAGATTTTTCAGTGTATGATTTTTGGAGTCAGGAGGCTATGCTGCAGGTACCCACAAGCCTGATATAAAGGGAATAATTTTGGAGATTGAGTTCCACATTGACTTTGCTCATTTTGGGCAAAGCTCCACCCATAGCACACATTTTTACTCATATAAAATGAGTGCCACAGTAATTCCCTGTATCTTCATCCCTTATTTCACTCTGCCTTCCTCATTCCTCATTTCACTCCCCCTTCCTTGATCCCTCACTCCACTTGGTACAAATATCTAATTTTATGATTTATTTTAGGAATGTAACTTACTATTTTGGGAATTGAATTTTTAAATTTAAGGTAAATGGCAAAACTGCGTTTATGAAACTGGTAAACACCCCTAAGTTAATTGCAATTCAAAGGATGGTCCATGTTTACTTAAAGAAGTTAGAGGTGGGAAAACAATGAACAGCAAGGGGTCCTCTCTTAGCTTTGTAATGGATTCAGTGAGTATGGTAAGATTGCAGCTGTCCCCTTTAGAGATATAAATTATTCATGCAGGTCCCAGAATCAAAGGGATATCTTGAAGGATTTTTTTTGTTCATTCATGGGATATGGGCTTCGCTGGCTGGGCCAGCATTTATTGCCCATCGCTAGTTGCCCTTGAGAAGGTGGTGATGAGCTGCCTTTATGAACTGCTGCAGTCCACCTGGTGTGGGTACACCCACAGTGCTGTTAAGAAGGGAATTCCAGGATTTTGACTCAGTGACAGTGGAGGAACGGCGACATATTTCCAAGTCAGGATAGTGAGTGACTTGGAGGGGAACTTCCAGGTGGTGGTGTTCCCACCTATCTGCTGCCCTTGACCTTCTAGATGGTAGTGGTCGTGGGTTTGGAAGGTGCTGTCTAAGGAGCATTGGTGAATTCCTGCACTGCATCCTGTAGATGGTACACACTGCTGCTACTGGGTGTCGGTGGCGGAGGGAGTGAAAGTTTGTGGATGTGGTGCCAATCAAGAGGGCTGCTTTGTCCTGGATGGTGTCAAGCTTCTTGAGTGTTGTGGGAGCTGCACTCATCCAGGTAGGTGGGGAGTATTCCATCACACTCTTAACTTGTGCCTTGTAGATGGTGGACAGGCTCTCCCACCCCCCATCCACCCATCCCCCCTTCCCCCACAACCACACCCCCAACCCCACCCCACCCACTCCCCTCCCCCACCTCAACCCCCCCCACACCCCACCCCCAGCCCAGACCCTCCCATCCCCCTCCTCCTCCCTCCCCTGCCCTCCCCCTCTCCTCCCTCCCCTCCCCATCCTCCTCCCTCCCCTGCCCTCCCCTCTGCCTCCCTCACGCCCCTCCATCTCCCCCTCTCCCCTCCATCTTCCACCTCTCCCCCTCCATCTTCCACCTCTCCCCCTCCATCTCCCACCTCTCCGCTCCATCTCCCCCTCCATTTCCCCCTCTCCCCTCCCCCCTCCCACCTTCCCCTCTCTTTCCCTCCCCCCTCTTCCCCCTCCCCCCACTTCCCTGCCCGCCATCCCCCTCTTCCCCCTCCCCCTTTCACCCTCTTCCCCTTGCTCCCTGCCCCTCCCCCTTCCCGTCTTCCCCTCCCCCTCCGCCCTTCCCCTCCCCTCTCCCCCCTCTTTCCCTTCCACTCCCCCCTCTTCCCCTCTCCCCTCTTCTACTCCTCGCCTCTTCCCCTCCCCACTCTTCCCCTCTCTTCCCCTCCCCCCTCTTCCCCTCTCTTCCCCTCCCCCCTGTTCCCCCCCTTCCCCTCCCCCTCTTCCCCTCCCCCTCTTCCACTTCCCCTCCCCCACTCTTCCCATCCTCCTTCCCCTCTCCCCCGCCCCTCACCCCTTCTCCCCCTCACCGCCACTTCCACACCCCCTCCCCCCTCTCCCGCTCACCCCTCCCCCTCTTCCCCTCACCCCCTCACCCTCCCGCTCTTCCCCTCCCCCTCTTCCCCTCCCCTCCTCCCCTCCCCCTCGCTATCCCCCACTGTCCTGCCCCTCCCCCTCTTTCCCTGCCCCTCCCCTTCCCCTCTCTCCTCTCCCCCTTACCCTCTCCCCCTTACCCCCACTTCCACTCCCCCTCACCCTCTTCCCCTCCCCGCCTCTTCTCCTCTTCCCCTCCCCATTCGCCCTCTTCCCCTCCCCTTACCCTCCCCCGCCCACTCCCCCTCCCCCTCCCCATCCCCCTACCCCTCCCCCTCCCCTCTTCCCCTCCCCCTTCCCCTCCCCCGCCCACTCCCCCTCCACCGCCCCATCCCCTACCCCGTCCCCTCCTCCTCGCCATCCCCCTACGCCTCTCCCTCCCCGCCTCTCCTCTTCCCCTCCCCCTTCCCCTCCCCGCCCACTCCCCCTCCCCCTCCCCATCCCCCTACCCCACCCCCTCACCCCTCTTCCCCTCTCCTCTTCCCTACCCCCTTCCCCTCCCCCGCCCACTCCCCCTCCACCGCCCCATCCCCTACCCCGTCCCCTCCTCCTCGCCATCCCCCTACGCCTCTCCCTCCCCGCCTCTTCTCCTCTTCCCCTCCCCCTTCCCCTCCCCGCCCACTCCCCCTCCCCCTCCCCATCCCCCTACCCCTCCCCCTCCCCCCTCTTCCCCTCTCCTCTTCCCTACCCCCTTCCCCTCCCCCGCCCACACCCCCTCCACCTCCCCATCCCCCTACCCCTCCCCCTCCTCCCCTCCCCCTCGCAATTCCCCACTGTCCCTCCCCCTTCCCCTCCCCCACCCACTCCCCCTCCCCCTCTTCCCCTCTCCTCTTCCCCTCCCCCTTCCCCTCCCCCGCCCACTCCCCCTCCACCTCCCCATCCACCTCCCCATCCCCATCCCCCTACCCCTTCCCCTCCCCATCCCCCTACCCCTCTCCCTCCCCTCCCCTTCCCCTACTCCCTCTTCCCCTCCCACTCCCCATCCCCCTCCCCACCCCTACCACTCCCCCTCTCCCCTCCTCCCCTCTTCCCCTCCCCCTCTTCCTCCCCCCTCTTCCCCACCCCCCTCTTCCTCCCCCCTCTTCCCCACCCCATTCCCCTCATCCCTCCCCCTCTTCACCTCCCTCTTCCCCTTCCACTTGCCCCTCTTCCTCCCCCCTCTTCCCCACCCCCCATTCCCCTCCTCCCTCCACCCACTTCCCCTCCCTCTCTTCCCCTCCCACTTCCCCTCTCCCCCTCAGCCCCACTTCCACTCCACCTTTCCCTCCCTGCCTTCCCCTCACCTCTCCTCCTCTTCCCCTACCCCTCCCCCCCTCCCCTCTTCCCCTCCCCCTCACCCCCTCTTCCACTCTTCCACTCTACCCCTCCCCCCTCTTCCCCACCCCCCATTCCCCTCCTCCCTCCACCCTCTTCCCCTCCCCGCATTCCACTTACCCCTCCCCCTCTTCCCCTCCCCCTCTTCCCCTCACCCCTCCCACTCGCCCTTCTTCCTCGCCGCTCTTCTTCACCCCCCATTCCCCTCCTCCCTCCACCCTCTTCCCTTCCCCTTCCCCTCCCCCCTCTTCATCCCCCATTCCCCTCCTCCCTACCCCTCCCCCTCTTCCCCTCCCCCTCTTCCCCTCCCCCTCTTCCCCTCCCCTCTCCCCCTCGCCTCTCCCTCCCCTCCCTCCTCCCTACCGCCTCCCCTCTTCCCCTCCCCCTCATCCCCTCCCCCTCATCCCCTCCCCCCTCTTCTCCTCCCCCTCATCCCCTCCCCCTCATCCCCTCCCCCCTCTTCTCCTCCCCCCTTCCACTCTTCCCCTCCCCCTCTTCCCCTCCCCACGCCCCCTCCCCCCTTCCCCTCCCCCCTGCCCCCTCCCCCTCTTCCCCTCCCCCCTGCCCCCTCCCCCTCTTCCCCTCCCCTTCCCCTTCTCCCCCACACCCCCACTTCCACTCCTCCTCCCCCCTCTTCCCCTCAACCCTTCCCCTCTTCACCTCACACCCCCTCCTCCCCTCACCCTCCCCCCACTGTCCCCCTCCCTCACCTCCCTCATCCCTCCCCCTCCCCTCTCCCCTCACCCTCTCCCCGCCCTCCCCTCTTCCCCCCGCCCCTCTCCCTCTCCCCCTCTCCCTCTCCCCCTCCCCACTTCCCCCTCCCCCTCCCCTCTCCCTCTCCCCTCCCCTCTTCCCCACTCCTCTCTCCCTCTCCCCCTTCCCTCTTCCACCCTCCCCTCTCCCTCTCCACCCTTCTCCCTCTCCCCCTCCCCTCTCACCCCTCCCTTCTCCCTCCCTCTCCCCCACTCTTCCCCCTCTCCTCTCCCTCTCCCCCCACCTCCCCCTCGCCTCTCCCCCCTCCCCTCCCCCTCTCCCCCTCCCCTCTTCCCCACTCCCCTCTCCCTCTCCCCCCTCTACCTCTCCCCCCCTCTTCCCACCTCCCCTCTCCCCCAACCTCCCCTCCCCTCTTCCCCCTCCCCTCCCCTCTTCCCCCCTCCCCTCTTCCCCTCTCTCTCTCCCCCTCCCCCTCCCCCTCCCCTTTTCCCCCCTCCCCTCTCCCTCTTCCCCCTACCCTCTGCCCCCCCGCTCCCCACCCCTCTGCACCCCCTCCCCGCCCTCTCCCGCCCTTCCCCTTCCCCTCCCCCCTCATCCACTCTTCCCCCTCTTCCCCTCCCGCCTCTTCCCCTCCCGCCTCTTCCCCTCCCTCCTCTTCCCTTCTTCCCCTCCCCTTCTTCCCCTCCCCCTCCCCCTTCCCCTCTTCACCCTCCCCTCCATCTCCCCCTATCCCCCTCCATCTCCCCCTCCATTTACCCCCTCCCCCCTCACCCCCTCTTTCCCTCCCCCTCTTTCATTCCCCCCACTTCCCTGCCCCATCCCCCTCTTCCCCTCCCCCTCTCCCTTCCACCCTCTTCCCCTGGCTCCCTTCCCCTCCCCTCTTCCCCTCACCCTCTGCCCTTCACCTCCCCCTTCTTCCCCTTCCCCTCCCCCCTTTCCCCCCTCCCCTCTCCCTCTCCCCCTCCCATCTTCCCCCTCCCTCTCCCACTCCCCCTCCCCTCTTCCCCCCTCCACTCTCCCTCTGCCCTCTCCCTCTCCCCCGCCCCCTTCCCTCTTCCCCCTCCCCTCTTCCCCCCTCCCCTCTCCCTCTCCTACCTCCCCTCTCCCTCTCCCCCTCCCCTCTCCCTCTCCCCCTCCCCCCCTCCCCTCTTCCTCTCCCCCCCCCACCCCTCTCCCTCTCCCCCTCCCCTCTTCCTCTCCCCCCAACCCTCTCCCTCTCCCCCTCCCCTCTTCCCGCCCTCCCCTCTCCCTCTCCCCCACCCCTCTGCCCCCTCTCCCCACCCCTCTGACCCCCTCTTCCCGCCCTTCCCCTTCCTCTACCCCCCTTCCCCTCCCCCCTCATCCCCTATTCCCCTCCCTCCTCTTCCCCTCCCTCCTCTTCCCCTCCCTCCTCTTCCCCTCCCTCCTCTTCCCCTCCCTCCTCCCTTCCCCTCTCCCCCACTCTCCCCTCCATCTAACCCCTATCCCCTTCCATCTCCCCTCCATTTCCCCGCTCTCCCCTTTCCCTCCCCCCTCCCCCCCTCTTCCCCTCCCCTCACTTCCCTGACCACATCCCCCTCTTCCCCTCCCCCTGTCCCTTCCACCCTCTTCCCCTTGCTCCCGTCTCCTCCCCCTTCCCGTCTTCCCCTCTTCCCCTCCCCCTCCGCCCTTCCCCTCCTCTTCCCCCTCCCCTCCCCTCTTCTACTCCTCGCCTCTTCCACTCCCCCTGTTCCCCCTTCCCCTCCCCCTCTCCCCCTCCCCCTCTCCCCCTCCCCCTCTCCCCCTCCCCCTCACCCCTTCTCCCCCTCACCCCCACTTCCACATCCCGACCCCCTCTTCCCCTCCATCATCTACCACTCTTCCCCTCCCCCCCTTCCCCTCTTCCCCTCCCCCCTCTTCCCCTCCCCTCTCCCCTCCCCCCTCCCCCTCTCCCCCTCTTCCCCTCTTCCACTCTACCCCTCCCCCTCTTCCCCTCTCCCTCTGCCCTTCCCCTCCCCCTCTTCCCCACCCCCATTCCCCTCCTCCCTCCACCCTCTTCCCCTCCCCGCCTTCCGCTCACCCCTCCCCCTCTTCCCCTCCCCCTTCCACTCGCCCCTCTTCCTCGCCCCTCTTCTTCATCTCCCCTCTCCCTCTCCCCCTCTCAGCCCTCCCTCCCCTCCCTCCTACCTACCGCCTCCCCCTCTTCCCCTCCCCCTCGTCCCCTTCCACTCTTCCCCTCCCCCCTCTTCCCCTCCCCCCTTTCCCTCTTCCACTCTTCCCCTCCCCCCTGCCCCCTCCCCCTCCCCCACTCTCCCCCTCCCCCTCTTCCCCTCCCCCCTCCCCCTCACCCCTTCTCCCCCACACCCCCACTTCCACTCCTCCTCCCCCCTCTTCCCCTCAACCCTCCCCCTCTTCCCCTCACCACCCCACCTCCCCTCACCCTCCCCCCTCTCCCCCCACTCTCCCCCTCCCTCACCTCCCTCCTCCCTCCACCCTCTCCTCTCCCTCTCCCCCCTCCTCTCCCTCTCCCCTCTCCCCCCTCCCCTCTCCCTCTCCCCCCTCCCCCTCCCCTCTTCCCCCCCTCCCTCGTCCCCACTCCTCTCTCCCTCTCCCCCCTCCCCTCTTCCACCCTCCCCTCTCCCTCTCCACCCTTCTCCCTCTCCCCCCTCCCCCCTCCCCCCTCCCTCTCCCCCGCTCTACCCCCTCCCTCCCTCTCCCCCCACCTCCCCCTCACCTCTCCCCCCTCCCTCCCCCTCCCCCCTCCCCTCTTCCCCACTCCCCTCTCCCTCTCCCTCTCCCCCCTCTTCCCCTCTTCCCCAACCTCCCCTCCCCTCTTCCCCCTTCCCTCTTCCCCCCTCTCCCTCTCCCCCTCCCCTCTCCCTCTTCCCCCTCCCCTCTGCCCCCTACCCGCCCTCTCCCACCCTTCCCCTTCCTCTACACCCTTCCCCTTCCTCTCACCCCTCATCCACTCTTCCCCCTTCCCCTCCCCCTCTTCCCCTCCCTCCTCTTCCCCTCCCCCCTCCCCCTTCCCCTCTCCCCCCCTCCCCTCAATCTCCGCCTCCATTTCCCCCCTCCCCCCTCACCCCCTTGTTCCCTCCCCCTCTTCCCCTCCCCCACTTCCCTGCCCCATCCCCCCCTTCCCCTCCCCCTCTCCCTTCCACCCTCTTCCCCTGGCTCCCTTCCCCTCCCCCTTCCCCTCCCCCTCTTCCCCTTCCCCTTTTCCCCCTCCCCTTGCCCCTTTTCCCCCCTCCCCCCTCCCTCTCCCCCTCCCCTCTTCCCCCTCCACTCTCCCTCTCCCCGCTCCCCTCGTCCCCCTCCCCTCTCCCCCCTCCCCTCTCCTCTTCCCCCTCCCCTCTCCTCTTCCCCACTCATCTCTCCCTCTCCCCCCTCCCCTCTCCCCCCTCCCTTCTCCCTCCCTCTCCCCCGCTCTTCCCCCCTCCCCTCTCCCTCTCCTCCCTCTCCCCCTCTCCCTCTACCCCCTCTCCCTCTCCCTCTCCCCCTCTTCCCACCTCCCCTCTTCCCCCTCCCCTCTTCCCCCTCCCCTCTTCCCCCTCCCCTCTTCCCCCTCCCCTCTTCCCCCTCCCCTCTTCCCCCTCCCCTCTTCCCCCCTCCCCTCCCCTTCCCTCTTCCCCCCTCTCCCCCTCCCACCTCCCCTTTTCCCCCCCTCCCCTCTCCCTCTTCCCCCTCCCCTCTGACCCCTCTCCCCACCCCTCTGCCCACCCTCCCCGCCCTCTCCCGCCCTTCCCCTTCCTCTACACCCTTCCCCTTCCTCTCCCCCCTCATCCACTCTTCCCCCTTCCCCTCCACCTCTTCCCTCCCTCCTCTTCCCCTCCCTCCTCTTCCCTTCTTCCCCTCCCCTTCTTCCCCTCCCCCCTCCACCCTCTCCCCTCCATCTCCCTCCTATCCCCCTCCATCTCCCCCTCCATTTCCCCCCTCGTCCCTCACCCCCTCTTTCCCTCCCCCTCTTCCCCTCCCCCCACTTCCCTGTCCCATCCCCCTCTTCCCCTCCCCCTCTCCCTTCCACCCTCTTCCCCTGGCTCCCTTCCCCTCCCCCTTTCCCTCCCCCTCTGCCCTTCACCTCCCCCCTCTTCCCCTTCCCCTCCCCCCTTTTCCCTCTCCCCTCTCCCTCTCCCCCTCCCATCTTCCCCCTCCCTGTCCCCCTCCCCTCTTCCCCCTCCACTCTCCCTCTCCCCCTCCCCTCTTCCCCCTCCCCTCTTCCCCCCTCCCCTCTCCCTCTTCCCCCTCCCCTCTTCCCCCCTCCCCTCTCCCCCCCTCCCCTCTCCCCGTCCCCTCTTTTCCCCCTCCCCTCTCCCTCTCCCACCTCCCCTCTTCCTCTCCCCCAACCCTCTTCCCGCCCTCCCCTCTCCCTCTCCCCCCACCCCTCTGCCCCCTCTCCCCACCCCTCTGCCCCCCCACTTCCCGCCCTTCCCCTTCCTCTACCCCCCTTCCCCTGCGCTACCCCCTTCCCCTTCCTCTCCCCCCTCATCCCCTCTTCCCCTCCCTCCTCTTCCCCTTCCTCCTCTTCCCTTCTTCCCCTCCCCCCTCCTCCCTTCCCCTCTCCCCCACTCTCCCCTCCATCTATCCCCTATCCCCCTCCATCTCTCCTCCATTTCCCCCCTCTCCCCTTTTCCTCCCCCCTCCCCCCCTCTTCCCCTTCCCCTTCCCCCACTTCCCTGCCCACATCCCCCTCTTCCCCTCCCCCTCCCCCTCTCCCTTCCACCCTCTTCCCCTTGCTCGCGTCCCCTCCCCCTCCGCCCTTCCCCACCCCCTCTTCCCCTTCCCCTCCCCCTCTCCCTCACCCTCTTCCCCCTCCCCTCTTCTACTCCTTGCCTCTTCCCCTCCCCCTGTTCCCCCTTACCCTCCCCCTGTTCCCGTCCCCACCCCCCTCTTCCGCTTCCCCTCCCCCTCCCCCACTCTTCCCCTTCCCCTCTCCCCCTCCCCCTCACCCTTTCTCCCCCTCACCCCCACTTCCACATCCCCTCCCCCCTTCCCCTCAGCCCTGCCCCTCTTCCCCTCACCCCCCCTCCTCCCCTCTCCCCTCCTCCTTCCCCCTCCCCCTCCCCCTCCCCCCTCCTCCCTTCCCCTCTCCCCCACTCTCCCCTCCATCTAACCCCTATCCCCCTCCATCTCCCCGCCATTTCCCCCTCTCCCCTTTCCCTCCCCCCTCCCCCCCCGTTCCCCTCGCCTCACTTCCCTGCCCACATCCCCCTCTTCCCCTCCCCCTCTCCCTTCCACCCTCTTCCCCTTGCTCCCGTCCCCTCCCCCTTCCCGTCTTCCCCTCTTCACCTCCCCCTCCGCCCTTCCCCTCCCCCTTCCCCTCCCCCTCACCCTCTTCCCCCTCCCCTCTTCTACTCCTCGCCTCTTCCCCTCCCCCTGTTCCCCCTTACCCTCCCCCTGTTCGCCTCCCCATCCCCCTCTTCCGCTTCCCCTCCCCCTCCCCCACTCTTCCCCTTCCCCCCTCCCCCTCGCCCTCACCCCCACTTCCACATCCCCTCCCCCTCTTCCCCTCAGCCCTCCCCCTCTTCCCCTCACCCCCTTCCCCTCCCCCATCTACCACTCTTCCCCTCCCCCCTTCCCCTCTTCCCCTCCCCCCTCTTCCCCTCCCCCGCCACCTCTTCCCCTCCCCTCTCCCCCTCTTCCCCTCTACCCCTCCCCCTTTTCCCCTCTCCCTCAGCCCTTCCCCTCCCCCCTCTTCCCCACCAGCCATTCCCCTCCCCCTCTTCCCCTCACCCCTCCCACTCGCCCCGCTTCCTCGCCCCTCTTCTTCATCCCCCATTCCCCTCCTCCCTCCACCCTCTTCCCCTCCACCTTCCCCTCCCCCCTCTTCATCCCCCATTCCCCTCCTCCCTACCCCTCCCCCTCTCTTCCCTTCCCCACTCTTCCCCTCTTCCCCGCCCCCTCTTCCACTCCCCTCTCCCCCTCCCCCTCTCAGCCCTCCGTCCCCTCCCTCCTCCCTACTGCCTCCCCCCTCTTCCCCTCCCCCCTCATCCCCTCCCCCTCGTCCCCTTCCACTATTCCCCTCCCCCCTCTTCCCCTCTCCCCCTCACCCCTTCTCCCCCACACCCCCACTTCCACGCCTCCTCCCCCCTCTTCCCCTCAACCCTCCCCCTCTTCCCATCACCACCCCTCCTCCCCTCACCCTCCCCCCTCTCCCCCCACCCTCTCCCTCCCTCACCTCCCTCCTCCCTCTCCTCTCCCTCTCTCCTCTCCCCCCTCTCCCACTCCCCTCTTCCCCCTCCCCTCTCCCTCTCCCCTCCCCTCCCCTCTTCCCCAGTCCTCTCTCCCTCTCCCTCTCCCCTCTTCCACCCTCCCCTCTCCCTCTCCACCCTTCTCCCTCTCCCCCCTCCCTCTCCCCCGCTCTTCCCCCCCCCTCCCTCTCCCCCCACCTCCCCCTCGCCTCTCCCCCCCTCCCCCTCTCCCTCTCCCCCTCCCCTCTTCCCCACTCCCCTCTCCCTCTCCCCTCTTCGCCCCTCCCTTCTCCCTCTCCCCCGTCTCCCTCTCCCTCTCCCACTCCATCTCCATCTCCCCCCTCTTCCCACCTCCCCTCTCCCCCAACCTCCCCTCCCCTCCCCCCTCCCCTCTTCCCCCTCCCCTCCCCCCTTCCCTCTTCCCCCCTCTCCCTCTTCCCCCTCCCCTCTAACCCTCTCCCCGCCCCTCTGCCCCCCCTCCCCGCCTTCTCCCACCCTTCCCCTTCCTCTACACCCTTCCCCTTCCTCTCCCCCCTCATCCACACTTCCCCACTTCCCCTCCCTCCTCTTCCCCTCCCTCCTCTTCCCTTCTTCCCCTCCCCCTTCTCCCCCTCCGCCCTCCCCCTTCCACTCTCCCCCCTCTCCCCTCCATCTCCCCCCAGCCCCCTCCATCTCCCCCTCCATTTCCCCCCTCCCCCCTCACCCCCTTGTTCCCTCTCCCTCTTCCCCTCCCCCCACTTCCCTGCCCCATCCCCCTCTTCCCCTCCCCCTCTCCCTTCCACCCTCTTCCCCTGGCTCCCTTCCCCTGCCCCTTCCCCTTCCCCTCCCCCTTCCCCTTCCCCTCCCCCTCTGCCCTTCACCTCCCCCCTCTTCCCCTTCCCTTCCCCTCCCCCCTTTTCCCCCTCTCCTCTCCCTCTCCCCATCCCATCTTCCCCCTCTCTCTCCCCCTCCCCTCTTCCCCCCTCCACTCTCCCTCTCCCCCCTCCCCTCTGCCCCCTCCCCTCTCCCCTCCCCTCTTCCCCACTCTTCTCTCTCTCTCCCCCTCCTCTCTTCCACCCTCCCCTCCCCCTCTCCACCCTTCTCCCTCTCCCCCTCCCTTCTCCCCCCTCCCCCTCCCTCTCCCACGCTCTTCCCCCCTCCCCTCTCCCTCTCCCCCCACCTCATCCTCGCCTCTCCCCCCTCCCCCTCCCCCTCTCACTCTCCCCCTCCCCTCTTCCCCCTCCCTCTTCCCCCTCCCCTCCCCCTCCCCTTCCCCCTCCCCTCCCCCTCCCCTTCCCCCTCCCCCCTTCCCTCTTCCCCCCTCTCCCCCCCTCCCCTCTCCCTCTTCCCCCTCCCCTCTGCCCCGCTCTCCCCACCCCTCTGCCCACCCCTCCCCACCCTCTCCCACCCTTCCCCTTCCTCTACACCCTTCCCCTTCCTCTCCCCCCTCATCCACTCTTCCCCCCTTCCCCTCCCCCTCTTCCCCTCCCTCCTCTTCCCTTCTTCCCCTCCCCTTCTTCCCCTCCCCCCTCCCCCCTCTCCCCTCCATCTCCCCCCATCCCCCTCCACCCTCTCCCCTCCATCTCCCCCTCCATCTCCCCCTCCATCTCCCCCCTCCATCTCCCCCGCCATCTCCCCCTCCAATTCCCCCCTCCTCCCTCACCCCCTCTTTCCCTCCCCCTCTTCCCCTCCCCCCACTTCCCTGACCCATCCCCCTCTTCCCCTCCCCCTCTCCCTTCCACCCTCTTCCCCTGGCTCCCTTCCCCTCCCCTCCCCCTCTGCCCTTCACCTCCCCCTCTTCCCCTCCCCCTTTTCCCCCTCCTCTCTCCCTCTCCCCCTCCCCCTCCCATCTTCCCCCTCCCTCTCCCTCTCCCTCTCCCCCTCCCCCTCCCATATTCCCCCTCCCTCTCCCCTCTTCCCCCTTCCACTCTCCCTCTCCCTCCTCCCCTCTGCCCCCTCCCCCTCTCCACCCCTCCACTCTCCCTCTCCCCCTCCCCTCCCCTCCCCTCTTCCCCCCTCCCCTCTCCCTCTCACCCCTCCCCTCTCCCTCTCCCCCTCCCATCTTCCCCCTCCTCTCTCCCCTCTCCCCTCCCCCTCTTCCCTCCTCCTCTTCCCCCCCTCTTCCCCTCCCCCTCTTCCCCCCTCTTCCCCTCCTCTCTCCCCTCTTCCCCCTCCTCTTCCCCCTCCTCTTCCCCCTCTCCTCACCCCTTTCCTCTCCCCCTCCCTCTCCCCTCCCTCCCCTCTCCCCTCCTTCCCCTCCTCCTCCTCCTCCCCTCCTCCTTCCCCCTCCCTCTCCCCTCCTCCTCCTCCTCCTCCTCCCCTCCCCCTTCTCCCCTCCCTCTTCCCTCCTCCTTCCCCCTCCCTCTTCCCCTCCCTCTCCTCTCCTACCCCCTCTCCCCCTCCCTCTCCCCTCCCACCCCCCTCTCCCCCTCCCTCTCCCCTCCCCCTTCCCCCTCCCTCTTCCCTCCTCCTTCCCCCTCCCTCTTCCCCTCCCTCTCCTCTCCCACCCCCTCTCCCCCTCCCTCTCCCCTCCTCCTCCTCCTCCCCTCCCTCCTCTCCCCTCCTCCTTCCCCTTCCCTCCTCCTTCCCCTCCCTCTCCCCCTCCCCGCCTCCTCCTCCTCCTCCTCCCCTCCCTCCTCTCCCCTCCCCCTCCCCCCTCTCCCTTCTCCCCTCCCTCTCCCCCTCCCTCTCCTCTCCCCCTCCCCCTCTCCTCCCTCTCCCCTCCCCCTCTCCTCCCCTCCCTCTCCCCTCCCCCTCCTCCTCCCCTCCCTCCTCTCCCCTCCCCCCTCCTCTCCCCCTCCCTCTTCCCCTCTCCCTCCCCCTCCTCCTCCTCCCTCTCTCCTCCTCCCCTCCCTCCTCTCCCCCCTCCCCCCTCCCCTCCCTCTTCCCTCCCTCTTCCCTCCCTCTTCCCTCCCTCTCCCTCCCTCTCCCCTCTCCCCTCCCTCTCCCTCCCTCTCCCCTCTCCCCTCCCTCTCCCCTCCTCCCTCCTCTCCCCCTCTTCCCCCTCCCCTCCCTCTCCCCCTCTCCCCCTCCCTCCCTCTCCCCCCTCCCCCTCTCCCCCCTCCTCCCCCCCCTCCCCTCCTCCTCCTCCTCCTCCCCCCTTCCCTTCTCCTCCTCCCCCTCCTCCTCCTCCCCCCTTCCCTTCTCCTCCTCCCCCTCCCCTCCTCCTTCCTCCTCCCCCTCCCCTCCCCCTCCCCTCCCCCTCCCCTCCTCCTCCCCTCCCCCTCCCCTCCCCCCCTCCCCTCCTCCTCCCCTCCCCCTCCCTTCTCTCCCCTCCCTCCTCCTCCTCCCCTCCTCCTCCCCTCCCTCTCCCTCCTCCTCCTCCCCTCCTCCTCCCCTCCCTCTCCCCTCCTCCTCCCCTCCCTTTCCCCTCCCTCTCCCCTCCCTTTCCCCTCCCTCTCCCCTCCCTTTCCCCTCCCTCTCCCCTCCCTCTCCCTCCTCCTCCTCCTCCCCTCCCTCTCCCCTCCCTCTCCCCTCCTCCTCCTCCCCTCCCTCTCCCCATCCCTCTCCTCCTCCTCCTCCCCTCCTCCTCCCCTCCCTCTCCCCTCCTCCTTCCCCCTCCCTCTCCCCTCCTCCTTCCCCCTCCCTCTCCCCTCCTCCTTCCCCCTCCCTCTCCCCTCCTCCTTCCCTCTTCCCCTCCTCCTTCCCTCTTCCCCTCCCCCTTCCCTCTTCCCCTCCCCCTCCCTCTCCCCCTCCCCCTCCCCCCTCCCTCTCCCCCTCCCCCTCTCCCTCCCCTCCACCCTCTTTCCCTCTCTGTCCCCCTACCCCTCTCCCTCCCTCTCCCCCCCTCTTCCTCTCTCTCCCCCACTTCCCCTCCCTCTCCCCTCTTCCCCTCCCTCTCCCTGTATTTTCTTGCCCTGTTCCCCCTGCTCCCAATTGCTTCCATTGCCCTTCCTCCTCTATTTTAAAAAATATATATACTTCATTCATAAGATACCTGAAGAAACATTACAAAACATTTCTAAATCGCCATCACATGGATCATGAGGTGTTTCAATACAATCAATGAATATTACAGTCATTTCAATATGGTCATTTCAGACAGTGCAATGTTATTGGAGTTATCAACATGCATCATAATCTTTTAAATGAAAACCAAATCAACAAAATTGGGATAAATCAGGCACAGCCCCTAATTCAGGTCAGCTGTAAAACCAAGAACAAAGTTTAAAGGAAACTTACAAACTTTAAATCAAAATGTGATTAAAGGGGTCAACAAAACACCCCAGTCCCCGCGGTGCCCACCGAGCACGGAAGGCCTCGAGAGTGCCAGCAGACACCGCGTGCTCCTTCTCCAGGGACATCCGGCAGCGAACGTAGCCGCGGAAGAGGGGCAAACAATCGGGCGGGACTCCCCCGTCGATCGCCCGCTGCCTGGACCTGTTAATGGCCAACTTGGCCAGGCCCAGGAGCAGGTTCACGAGGAGGTCCTCCTCCTTCCCGACCCCCTTCCGCACCGGGTGCCCATAGATCAGGAGCGTGGGGCTGAAGTGCAAACAAAACATCAATAAAAGGTTTTTCAAATAACTAAAAAGGGAGTGCAGCCTACAACACCCTATGTATACATGGTCCACGGACTCCACAAGACCGCAAAAAGGGCATGTGTCCTGAGAGTCCGTGAACCTATGCATCCTCTTATTATAAGGGACTGCTGCATGCAACACCCTCCAACCCAGGTCCCCGATAGAAAGGGGGAGGACACCTCCGTAGAGGGCCTCCCATCGAGGGCCTCCGCCGCCGGACGGCAACAAGGCACGCCAGGGCGTGTCCGGTCGACGGACAAGGGCGAGAAAATGGAAGGTATGCAGCAGCAGTCCGTACAAAAAGCCCCTCTTTGCCATGCCAAAAGGCACAGAGGGCATGTCCCCGAGGCGGCTCATATTGCGGGGCACCAGCACCCGAGGGAGGGTTCGGGGCTTGGGGTCAATGTGGAATTCCGTCCGAACAGGGGAACGCTCAGACGGAAGACCACCGCGCACCTGGGCCACCTCAAGACCCAAAATAACGTAGGGTCCGAGCACGACCGTTCTCAGGTCTTGGATGGCATCAGCTGCGACCTGGACACTCACAGACACGCGTCGCGCCAACTCCTGCGGGAGCATCCAGCCCAGTCCTCCGCCACCCAGCACGTCCCCGATCCTGGTCACCCCTGCGGCCACAGCCCTCCTCTCCGCCAACCACTGAAAAGGACGGAGGGGCGGATTCCTGAGCAGCGGCTCTCTGACGATAGCCGCTACTCCAGACGGGGGAGAGCTGCGTCGCGAGGCCGCCACTTTCCAGACTTTGATCAGGTCCTGGTAAAAGACGGGCAACGCCTGCAAGGAGCCACCGAGGCCCAGCTGTTCTATAAACAGGAGCTGCACGTCATAATTCAGGCCGTGCACCTGACGGAAGAAATACGTCATCAGGGCACACCATCTAGGAGGAGGCTCGACGTAGAGGTATCGCTGCAGGGTCTGAAGGCGGAAAGTCGCCACCTGTGTGCGTAGGCACACTAGTGCCTGACCACCCTCCCTAAGCGGGATCAACATGCATCATATTGCATTCTGAGGTGCTTCAAGACAATTACAAAATAATTACTATTCAATGCATATGTTCATTGCGAGCCGTACAGCCCGAGGGCTCTATGCCTTTCCCAGCCCCTTAGAGAAGAAAGACTATGCAGGAGGAAGGGACCTTTGTGCCTTAGTGCACCATTACCCCCACTTTACCATTCCTCTCTCATAACGCCTGACTTAATTGTTCCCATTACAACTGTCTTTTCTATCATCCTACTCGATGTTCTACTTTGTCCACTATTGATTGTTCTTTCTTCTCTATTGCTCACTTACTGTTCCTTCACTCACTTTCCTCTATTAACCCCGCCCATTGCCCCTAATTTACCCCTCCTTTTTGCAGTGAGTGACAGTCTGGCTGCTGATTGGCTGCTGGATCCTCAGTGACGTGTTGCTCTGTTGCGGGTTGTTTTGCTGTGGGAGTGACGCTGTTGGGAGATGAGGGAGGGAGTGAGGGGGAAGCGAGGGCCCGCAAAGCGACTGCTGTTCACTGCAACTGTCACTGAATGCCTGCTCCAGACCGTCGAAGCAGTTGCAATAATCACAGCATGAGCCGCCGTCACAGGCGCAGGAGTGGAGGAATCTGACTTGTTCCTGGTCTGTTCCCAGCCTCTGGAGTCCTGTCACTGGCCGGGCCTAGGGAATGTGTCGCACAACCTAAAGCCTGAATCGCGGAAAAATATCGCCTTCTATTTCTGTACGTATTTTAGATAAAACACAATTGCAGTGCAGCTGTAGTGAGTGACAGTGTTGAAGATCTGTGTAATACTGGGAGTGGGACGGCTGGTTATTTGCTCATGGTTGCCGTTAATTGTCAGTAACACGATTTCAATTATGAGCTTTTAGTTTTATGTATCCTTCTCAATCCTGAGAAGTTGAGGGGTCGTTATCCTATCGGGGCAAAATGAATCTGATGGGCTTTTTTTACAAGTTTCCTGTTGAGTTATTTTCTAAGTATTTCTAGAAGGGGGTTTGACCTAAGTTATTATGTAAAGGTTACAGCAGTGGTGTTTTGGCATCTACTTAAAATATCAGGGCCAAACTATGATCGTTTGCTGAAGTCACTGATGATACCGTGGGTGAATTCGTATTGTACGTGTTATAAGATCATGAGAAAGAGGGGTCCGAGTAGGCCATTTGACACATCAAGCCTGTTCTGCCATTCAATAAGATCATGGCTGATCTGATTGTGGCCTAAACTCCACATTTCTGCCTGCCCAGCCATCCCCACCTCCCCCTTTGGATAATCCATGACTTTCATGTCGATCAAAAATCTGTTTTACTCAACCTTGAATATTTTCATTCATCCAGCCTCCATTGCACTCTGTGGAAGAGAATTCCAAAGACTAATGAGAGAAGAAATGCCTCCTCACATTTGCCTTAAATGGGGGATCCCTTATTTTAAATCGTGCCCCCTAGTTCTAAAGTGCCTCATGAGGGGAAACATCCTTGAAACATCTACCAAGTCTACCTGAGACTTTGATGTTTCAGTAAGATCACCTTAGCTAGATGGATAGAAAGGCACATGAGTGGCTTAGATTAGAAGCTCAGGAATTAAAAGGGTTGTTAAGTACATTTAGCAAGAAAGAGAGCATGGTACGAACATTGGAAACAAAGACCTGACAGCCTGGCAACAATTGGAGAAATTGAAGGTGATAACAGTACAGGCAGAAGAAAATCAGATGGTGGATAACACTGAATCATTGACTAAAGGAGGTTTGAAGAAGGTCAGAGAAGAGACAAGATGATGCCAATGGTCCCACGAAGACTATGGTGAAAACAAATGAACAAAGCTTCTAAACTCCAATGAGCATAGACCTAACCTGCTCAACCTTTCCTCATAAGACAGCCCCCTCATCCCAGCAATCAGTCAAGTGAACCTTCTCTGAACTGCTTCCATTGGAAGTATATCACTGCTTAAGTGAGGATACCAAACTGTATACAGTACTCAAAGCCTGGTCTCAGCAATGCCCTGTACAGTTGTAAAAGACTTTTCTACTTTATACTCCACCCCATTTGCAGTAAAGGCTAACATTCCGTTTGCCTTCCTAATGACTTGCTGTACCCACATGCTGACTTTTTGTGATTCAGACAAGGATACTCTGATCCCTCTTTTGCCCCTTGGCTGACCACCTGAGTATTTCTGTCATTTTATGTTTTTATTTCAAATGTGCAATACTGCTTTGGCTGTTACATTTTGAATGTTTTGAGAAAGTAAGTGGATAAGTCTATGTTCTTAATATATATATAAATTAGCTGTTTAATATTAAAAAATTAACTAATAAATGAATGGCATTTTAGGTTAGTTTACGGTCCAAGCCTCTCTCATGATCAGTTCCTTTGTGCACTTTAGCTGTCATGTTTGCCAACATGAAAGTGACTACACTTCAAGAAGTATTTCATTGGCTGTGAATCATTTAGGCAAGTCTTATGGACATGATAAGATGCCAATTGGTATTTTTAGTGCAGTAGTTCCCTGCCAAGAGTAGGTATATAGTTGGAGTTTTACCCTGTTCCAGTTAGCTTGTGGCTTTAAAAGGATAGGATAGATTAGGTGCAGCTCCACCATGGCAGCAAACAACATTCTTTGAGGCCAGACTGAAACTCTTCTTGTATAATGCATTGTGTGCAACCTGCCATCGTTCTCCTTTTCACAAGGAAAGCTATAGGAGATCCACTACCATCTGCATTAAATTGTTTTTTAAATTATTTAATTAATGTTTTGATCGTACTGTAAATTTTCTATCTGCTGCCCAATTTATGCTTGAGTTGTTGAATTAAATATTTCTGAACCTCTGCTCAGGGCAATGACCTGAAACTAGAATTAGTGGCAATTCTGGCCTGTTTCTAGATGATGTGTTTATACATCATTCATGATTCACTTTGATTTTGTGTCCTTTAGATGTTTAGAGCTTGGGGCACTATAAAGGTATGCATAATGTCCTTACCAATGGAACTCGGAATCTATTTTTTCAAACTACTCTTTTCCACTACAAGTTCTATGGTTAAAAAGGTTAATTAGTTTGTGAAATATCAAACGTAATTTTCAGGAGCATGACTAAAATGACCCTGATTTATTTGCAAAAAATCCTGTGTACTATCTAAGCTTGGCCAAATTTTTAAAATATTTCATGATAGAGATGCTGCTCTTGTGCAAACTGCATTTTAAATATGCACTTCAGTGAAGTTATCAAAGTGGATGTTCTCAAATTTGAGATGTTTCAGGTAATAATGCCAATACTACTGTTTTTCTTCCATGATTTTTTTCTAGTAAGGTAAAGAGCATCTATACAAATATTGTTTTCTGCTGCCATTCCATTTAAAATGTGGCAAACCAATTCGAATTGCTAACTCCAGCTATTTTGAATCTAAGTTGCTGTTGTTTTTGATCTCTGCTTTTAACTCTTTGAAAACATTTGCCCTTCTGACAGTCTTGGAATAGTAGAAAGCAAAGTCTAGTTTTCCTTTATGTATTGGTGCTTTTCACAGAAAAATAAAATGAAACTTTCTTCAGGTTACACAGACTAGAAATAGTATATACCTTGTGGCCTAATTGTGAGGATAATTGATTACAAAAATAGGGAGGTTATGCTTCAGTTGTACAGGGCATTGATGAGACCACATCTGGAGTATTGTATACAGTACTGGTCTCCTTATTTAAAGAAGTATGTAAATGCTTTAGAAGCAGTTCAGGGAAGGTGTGCTAGACTAATACCAGGAATGGGTGAGTTGTCTTATGAGGAAAGGCTGGACAGGTTAGGCTTGCATCCGTTGGAATTTAGAAAAGTAAAAGGCGATTTAATTGAAACCTTTAAGATCCTGAGGGGTCTTGACAGGGTGAATGTAGAGAGGATGTTTTCGCTTGTTTGAGAATCTAGAACTAGGGGCCACTGTTTAAAGATAAGGGGTCGTTCATTCAAG
Source organism: Carcharodon carcharias (assembly GCF_017639515.1). Taxonomy (NCBI): domain Eukaryota; kingdom Metazoa; phylum Chordata; class Chondrichthyes; order Lamniformes; family Lamnidae; genus Carcharodon; species Carcharodon carcharias. Next base: position 123,876,477 of record NC_054470.1, read on the forward strand.
ACAGATGAGGAAAAAAAAATTTCTGAGGATTGTGAGCCTTTGGAACTCTTCCTCAAAAGGCGGTGGAGGCAGAGTCCTTTAATATTTTTAAGGCAGAGCTAGTTAGATTCTTGATTAACAAGTGGGTGAAAGATTATTGGGGGTAGGCAGGAATGTGAGGCTGAGGTTACATTCAGATCAGCCATGATTTTATTGAATGGTGGAGCAGGCTGGAAGGGCTGAGTGCCCCACTCCTGCTCCTAATTCATATGTTCATATGATCACCAAATTGCCAAAACAGATGCTAATACTAGAGGATTACCTTTATTGGACTTAGAATTAATACATTGAGAACACCTGTATTGAGAAACAGAAAAATTAGTGGCGCAGCAAAGGTTGGAATTTAAACTAAGCAGATAGCGAGGTCAAGAAGAGGGATGTTGTCAGTGCTGACAGTAGGTGCCTAAAATAGAGAACTGTTCTATTTTCCAGTGCTGACAGAACTTGATCATTTCAGGAGAGAAATGTACATATTGAACATCTTGTATGTTTGAAAATAAATGTACTGAATGAGAAAATAAAATTACATTAAATTACAAGATTTTTAAAAAACTTAGATGAAATAGTTACGATGCTAGGATACCCTAGTATGTCTACTATGCAACCATAAGAAAAGAATTAGACTTTTAGAAAGCATAGTAAGAAGTCAATGCAATAGTAAGCTTCTTATTTTTGTGATTTGGCAGGTGATTAAATTGTTAACCTGTACATCACTGCTAGCCATCGTTATAACATATGTTAGGTTTTTTTCATCTCTAGTACAGATTGGTTAAGAAATTGCAGATAAAATCAAATGAGGTAATAGATAAGACATGGAACATATAGACCATAACAGCTTACTTATGTTGTGCCTGTAAGGTAATAAAGCATTCCAAAGGTCTTCACAGGAGCACAATAAGCAAAAGCATACTAAAGGGAGGACGAGGCAACTATGGCTGACAAGGGACATCAGGGACAGCATAAAAGCTAAAGAGAAAGCATACAATGTGGCGAAGAGCAGTGGGAAACCAGGGGATTGGGAAGCCTACACAGACCAACAGAGGACAACTAAAAAAGAAATAAGGAGGGAGAAGATTAAATATGAGGGTAAACTAGCCAGTAATATAAGAGAAGATTGCAAGAGTTTTCTTAGCTTTATAACGGGTAAGAGAGAGGCAAAAGTGGACATTGGGCCGCTGGAAAATGACGCTGGAGAAGTAGTAGTGGGGATCAAAGAAATGGCAGAGGAACTGAATAGGTACTTTGCGTCAGTCTTCACGGTGGAAGACACGAGTGACATCCCCAAAGTTCAAGAGAGTTGGGGGCCAGAGGTGAGTATGGAGGCCATTACCAAGGAGAAGGTGCTAGGAAAACTGAAAGGTCTGAAGGTGGATAAATTACCCAGACCAGATGGATGACACCCCAGAGTTCTGAAGGAGATAGCTGAAGAGATAGTGGAGGCGTTAGTGGTGATCTTTCAGGAATCACTGGAGTCAGGGAGGGTCCCAGAGGACTGGAAAATCGCTAATGTAACCCCCCTGTTTAAGAAGGGATGAGGCAAAAGACGGGAAATTACAGGCCGATTAGCCTGACCTCGGTCGTTGGTAAGATTTTAGAGTCCATTATTAAGGATGAGATTTCAGAATACCTGGAAGTGCATGGTAAAATCGGGGAAAGTCAGCATGGTTTCATCAAGGGGAGGTCATGCCTGACAAATCTGTAAGAACTCGTTGAGGAGGTAATGAGTAGGTTAGACAAAGGAGAGCCAATGGATGTTATCTACTTGGACTTCCAGAAGGCCTTTGACAAGGTGCCGCACAGGAGGCTGCTCAGTAAGATAAGAGCCCATGGTGTTAGAGGCAAGGTACTAGCATGGATAGAAGATTGGCTGTCTGGCAGGAGGCAGAGAGTGGGGATAAGGGGGTCCTTCTCAGGATGGCGGCCAGGGACTAGTGGAGTTCCGCACGGGTCAGTGTTGGGACCACAACTTTTCACTTTATACATTAATGCTCCAGATGAAGGAACTGAGAGCATCCTGGCTAAGTTTGTAGATGATACAAAGATAGGTGGAGGGACAGGTAGTATTGAGGAGGTGCGGAGGTTGCAGAAGGATTTGGACAGGTTAGGAGAATGGGCAAAGAAGTGGCAGATGGAATACAACGTGGGCAAGTGTGAGGTCATGCACTTTGGTAGGAAGAATAGAGGCATAGACTATTTTCTAAATGGGGAGAGAATTCAGAAATCTGGAGTGCAAAGGGACTTGGGAGTCCTAGTCCAGGATTCTCTTAAGGTTAACTTGCAGGTTGAGTCGGTAGTTAGGAAGGCAAATGCAATGTTGGCATTTATTTCGAAAGGACTAGAATATAAAAGCAGGAATGTGCTGCTGAGGCTTTATAAGGCTCTGGTCAGACCACATTTAGAATATTGTGAGCAATTTTGGGCCCCGTATCTCAGGAAGGATGTTCTGGCCCTGGAAAGGGTCCAGAGGAGGTTCACAAGAACAATCCCAGGAATGAAAGGCTTAACATAAGAGGAACATTTGAGGACTCTGGGTCTATACTCGATGGAGTTTAGAAAGATGAGGGGGGATCTGATTGAAACTTACAGAATACTGAAAGGCCTGGATAGAATGGACATGGGGAAGATGTTTCCATTAGTAGGAGAGACTAGGACCTGAGGACACAGCCTCAGAGTAAAGGGAAGACCTTTTAGAACAGAGATGAAGAGAAACTTCTTTAGCCAGAGAGTGGTGAATCAATGGAATTCATTGCCACAGAAGGCTGTGGAGGCCAGGTGATTGAGTGTGTTTAAGACCGAGATTGATAGGTTCTTGATTGGTAAGGGGAACAAAGGTTACGGGGAGAAGGCGGGAGAATGGGGTTGAGCAACCTATCAGCCATGATTGATTGGTGGAGCAGACTCGATGGGCCGAATGGCCTAATTTCTGCTCCTATGTCTTACGGTCTAAAATAAAATATGACACTGGCAAATAAGGAAATACTAGGTCAGGTGACCAAAACCATGGTCAAAAAAGTAGGTTATAAGGAGTATCTTAAAGGAGAAAGGTAGAGAGGTGTAAGGAAGGTATTCAAGAGATTAAGTTCTAGGCAACTGATGGCGCAGCCACCAATGGTGAAGCAATTAAAATCAGGTATGCTGAAGAGGCCAGAATTAGAGGAGCACAAATATCTGAGGGTTGTGGAGTTGGAGGAGATAACAGATATAGGGAGGGGCAAGGCCCTGGAGGAATTGAAAGCAAGGCTGAGAATTTAAACTTAAGGCATTGCTTGACCAGGGTCCCAATATAGGTCAGTGAACACAGAGGTGATAAGGGAACGGAACTGAGCAGCAGAGTTTTGGATGACCACAAGTTTACAGAGGGTAGAATATGGGAGGCCAGCCAGGAGTGTATTAGAATAGTCAAGTCTAGAGGTAACAGTGTGAATGAGTTTCAGCAGCAGATGAGCTGAGATTGGAAAAGTCAGGTGATGCTACAGAGCGATCTTAGTGATGGCACAAATATGAAGTTGGAAGCATGTCTTGGGCCAGATATGACACTAAGGTTGCGAACAGACTGGCTTAATCTCACACAGTTGCCAAGATGAAGGATGGAGTTGGTACCTAGGGAATGGAGTTTGGTGCAGGGACCGAAAACAATGGCTTTAGTCTTCCAGTATTTAAATGACATATATTGGAAAAGGATTTGGTATAATTCTTAATTATTCACTGAACACTTCCAGTCAATTTGAAACTATTCACAATCTTATTCTAGTAGTATTCTGTGGCATTTGACTACAATACAAAATGTTATAAAATATAAAGGCAGTAATATCACATTTGGAATATTATGCACATTTTTTGGAACCATGTTAATATGCAGTGATGTATTTGATGCAGATTAAAAGATGATGTGATTTACAGGAGACCTATTGATAAAGTGAAAGTATACAGTGTTTAGGAAGATTTGGTAGTGTTTGGTTAAAGAACAGAAAATGGAGGTTTTCGAATACCGCGTATAAACTTACATTACAATAGTCTAAGCCTCGTCTAAAGTAAATAAGATGACTAGAAAAATAAGATGTACCGCTGAATAATAAATACCGGGTGCCCGAAAAAGTTTATTTTTGACATGTTCACCACATAAATCGCAAAGTAGACAATGCAGACAAATAACTAAACCTCATGCGCTAAAGGTCGATGAGGTTCAAAAAAAGTGCGGTTTTTGCATGTTTTCGGATTTACAAATAACGGATACTCAACCTGCAAAGTAAAAATAAAAGGAGTATAAAAGCAGAGAAACTTGCAGGTTTAGATACACAAATCTTTAGACATGGGAGCTTATGTTAATAAAATGTTTTAAAATCTGAGGCTTTATAAATGGGGATGTGAATACAAAAGCAAAGAGGTCATTTTAAAACCTTATAGATAATTGGGTGGCTGTGACTAGAATAGTGTGTCCACTAGGGCACCCTACTTTAGGAGGAATATAAAGGCCATGGATAGAGTACTAAGATAATGCAAAGTGCGATGTGCTTTAATTACAAAGTGTGACTAGATAAACTAGGATTCTTTTTATTTGACACAGAAAAGGTCAATGAATTCTAGCAGAGATATTGAACAATTGAGAAGTTTTAATAAGGTAAATTGAGCTCTTGACCAGCAGCATTGGCCAAAACCCCTTGGCCCAGTGTGTCTCTCCCCACCATCGGAAGGAGATAGAGGAAGTGTGAGAGTCCATCAAGGGAACACGGAACCTGTGAATGAAGCTGTTCACAGGAAATACCTTGAGAGAATGTAATGCTTGAACAATGTCTGAATAACTTTCCAAGACTTCATACACATATAGTAGGCAGAAAGATTGCATGTTTTATAATTAACAATGCCAGAGAATCTCAGAATTAAAGTTGTGAGGCCCTCTTCTATTTCAAAATGTGAATTTTTATGTTTTAATCTGTAAACCTGGACTAATGACTCAGAAAACAGGAGTTTCCAATCCCATATTTTGCTGTTGTGAATTTGAATTCTGAATTTTCTAAAATTGAATCTGGAATTAATTCAGGATGGAATGATTCACATTCTGTCTGCTGCTGCAAAAAAAAAGTAAGTTGAGGGGGTGGGAGAAGAATATATTTTCACAAGTCAGGATGAGGTTTACGTATATGTGCTCCAGTTACCAACTTGAAAGGGTGAAATTAGGACTGCTGTAATAAAAATATTGGCGGAAGCAGAATCAATAATTGAAAAGAACAAAAGCAAATGATGAAGGGGATGGGATCTAGTGGAAACTCTTTCAGAAAATTGGCTCAGGTACAGTTGGCTGAATGGCCTCCTGTGCTTTGATATTCGGATTCTGAATGCCAAGAATAATTGAGGCTTCAAGTTAGGTTAGACTCAGAGTTGGAACTTGTTTTTATTGTTGAAGGGGTTAGGGAGAGGATGAGAAAAACAATCCAGAATGTCCTGGTGCTGGCCGGCATGCCAGTTTGCTGGCAATTTCCTGCCTCCGAACCATTTTCAAAGAGGCAGGTCTGATGGCTACCTGCCTGCAAGCGTCAGGTAGCTTATTAACATAATTAAAAAGCCTACTATGGGCACTAATCAGAGGTCAGTTGGAATTTCCCAGTCGGTCTGTGGTGTCCGGATGCCTGAAGAGGACCTCCCAGGGCAGACCAGAAGACCAGCAGTTCAGGATCCAAATGAGGCCCAACACATCTTCCCCTTTCCCCCAACAGCACCATATCTCCATGGATTCCCTCTCCACAATAGTGACCTGGCAGCTGTGGCCACTTTTTTGTTTAGAAGTATTATGATCCCAGCAGATGTTATTACTGGACAAGTCAGAGACCAGAATGGAACTGGCTTGATGGATCATAATTTTGAAAAAAAATTTAAACCATGTAGCGTATTTACTGAAACAGATTTACAGGAGTCTGCCGTTAACTTTTTAACAAAAAGATAAACAAGAAACATTAACTATACTACTACACTAGACAAAAAGGCTGGAAAGATTTTGACACACACCAAGAAAAAACATTTCAAATTCATGCTATCCCTTTTATCCCAGCAATGCCCTTATAGACCCAACACTCCAGTGAAGAGGTACCACTATTTCCACACCAAGGATAGAGCTGGTTCAGTTGCAAAGAGGTTTCTTTTCCAGTAGACTTCTGAACATTCACTAGAAGTCCTTCTGCAATTGGCACTTCGCTTGAGATATCCAGAAAACTCACCCTAAATTCACTATTACTTTAACTTTAGAGCAATACATGCGAGTTCCTTAAGAATCTGGCATCTTTTCCAACTAGAGTCTAAGGCCAGAATTTTCACATCAGTGTGCAGGGGCGGGTCCAGCACGCCGACGCATAAAATGATGAGCAGTGATGTCGGGCATGCTTCCCGATGTCACCGCACGTCATTCAGATCTGTTAAGGCAATTAACATAATCATCAATGCTGCCTGTCCAATCTTAAGGTTGGTGGGCAGGCAAAGAGCCTAAGTGGCCTTCGCTTTTTTTCAGGAAGCCTCATCCACGGGTGGGATGAGGTTTCTTGAAGGTTTCATTAAATAAATAAATAATTTTTTCACATTTTATAAACCTGTCTCATGAGGGGACATGTCTAAATAATTTTTATCTTTATTTAAACATTCCATAGGAACTTAATCATGGAGCTGCCTCAGGGAGAGTTCTGCGCTCTTTTGTGCACATGCCCTGACCCTTACTCCTCCCCGCAACCGCACAGGTAGCACTGAGTGCTACCAGCTGTGCGTCACGCTGGGTGGGCCTTAATTGGCCTGCCCATGTTAAATGGCGTGCAGCCGATCATGGGCGGCGATCAACTTTGCACCTGCCCACACCCACTCCCGACCGGCCTGCCTGACAGGCAGAAAATTTTGTCCTTGGACATTTTATGTCTTCGCTATGTGATGTACACCTACCAGCTGAAACTAAAATTGCTTTTCTTGTCTCTCCTGTATCTCTGTGGGTCAGTCTCTGTTTCTAGGCAACAGCAGTTTTTTTCTACTTTGTTTCTTTTTTGTTTCAACTTCCCTAAACTACCAACCCCTTGGTATCCCATCTCTTCACTTTGAGTCATAAAACATTATTAAAAATGTTTGTATACAAACAGGCCCCTAGACATGCTGCTCCATCTCTCAAAACTCTAAATTGAAACCAAACCCAGGTTTCACCTTTCTTAACACACACCTAAGAAAGAACTAAATTAAATTTAAAGCTATATCTTGTTCCTAACACCCACAAATACAAATATAATTTACTTAAAACTATCTCTAATTTCTAACAAAAGTTTGTAAGAAATGCTGATAGAATGCTTCCATCTCGAGGGAAACATTAAATGAAGACATTCCCTCTATTTCCTTCCCTTTGGCTATTTACCACTGCCCCCTAACCCCATTTTCACCCCACCCCCCACCCACTCCCCATCAACCTTAAGTATCCTTGAGCTTAAAATATACTTTCCAATTTTAAAAAACCACCACAAAAGAGAACATTGTACCCCCAATGTGCCACATCACTCCAATGCTCTGCTGCAGGCCAGCTTGCTGGAGATCAGTGACATATTGGAAGGCCACGAATACAGTACCTATCATTCTGTTTAAGGATGCAGACCCTCCGCAGCTTTCCTGCCACCTGTGCCTGCTCGTGCTTGGCTTGTGAGTTGTGAATCAGCAGGTGAAAACCCAACCAGCTGTCTTAATGGACCTGCTGCACTATATTTTCCACCGGTGCATGTCCCTTTGTCCAGTGCACCCTCAGAAGAATTTGGGTTCTTCTGGGGAATTGTCCTTATGCATATTCAGCAATCTTTGCTGCATGCCTGAAGGCCCTGCCCCGAAAGACATAAGAAAAGGATAGTTCTGGGAACTCCACAATCTTGACTACTCAGTCTTCTATTAGTTCAGTCATTGATGAAGTTAAATCATCATGTGTGCCAGGTATTTGTAATTCTGTCACTAATTACCTGCGAGTTTCCAGTATCTGCATTTCAGGGATACAGATATGCCACTGATCTATAGGACATTCTCCTCCACATCTGTTAGCTAGGTTATTTGAGGAAGAGGAAGTCCACCTCTAGACCTCTGCTCCAGCTTGCATATTGCCACAAGGGTGGGAAACACAGGCCTGTAAGTGAAGATCAGTTATTTACCTGATAGATGGAGGACATTTGGTGAGGGTGACAAAAGACAGCTGTATCACATTATACAATGTTTGGGGTGAGTGACAATGATGGATGGATAAGTGGGAAAATGATGAAGAGCATAGAAAGTGAAGACTGGGTCCTGCTGAGTTGGGTGTGATGGTGTATACTTGGCGAAATAGTGAGAAGGAAGTGGGTACTTAAACTACAGGATATAGGTAAATCAGCAAATATTCTCACTTTTCCTAACCTGCTTAGGCCATTAAGCTGCAACTTGCTGAGCGTCAACTCACAGACACTTCCTCCTACCTCTCCCTGGACCATGACCCCACCACTGAACATCAAACCATTGTTTCCAGAAGTATCACTGACCTCATCTCCTCTGGAGATCTTCCTTCCACAGCTTCCAACCTGATAGTCGCCCAATCTCGGACGGCCCGCTTCCAACTCCTACCCAAAATCCACAAAGAGGACTGTCCCGGCAGATCGATTGTGTCAGCCTGTTCCTGCCCCACGGAACTAATTTCTCGCTATCTTGACTCCCTTCTCTCTCCCCTTGTCCAGTCCCATCCCACCTACATCCGTGATTCCTCTGACACCTTACGTCACATCAACAATTTCCAGTTCCCTGGCCCCAACCGCCTCCTCTTTACCATGGACGTCCAATCCCTCTACACCTCCAACCCCACTGGGATGGTCTGAGTGCTGTCAGCTTCTTCCTCGAACAGAGGCCCAAACAATCCCCATCCACCACTACTCTCCTCCAACTGGCTGTACTTGTTCTCACGCTGAACAATTTCTCCTTTAACTCCTCTCACTTCCTCCAAATAAAAGATGTGGCTATGGGTACCTGCATGGGCCCCAGCTATGCCTGTCTCTTTATGAGGTATGTGGAACATTCCCTGTTCCAGTCCTACTCCGGTCCCCTCCCACAACTCTTTCTCTGGTACATCGATGATTACTTCAATGCTGCTTCATGCTCTCGTCAGGACCTGGAAAAATTTATTAATTTTGCTTCCAATCTCCACCCCGCCATCATTTTCACATGGTCTATATCTGACACTTCCCTTCCTTGATCTCTCTGTCTCAATTTCTGGTGATAGACTGTCCACCAATATCCATTACAAGCCTACCGACTACAACTTCTCACACCCCGCTTCCTGTAAGGACTCCATCCCATTCTCTCAGTTCCTTCGCCTCTGTCGTATCTGTTCTGATGATGCTACCTTCAAAAACAGTTCCTCTGACATGTCCTCCTCCTTCCTTAATCGAGGTTTTCCACCCATAGTAGTTGACAGGGCCCTGAACCGTGTCCAGCCCATCTCCCGCGCATCTGCCCTCATGCCTTCTTCTCCCTCCCAGAAACATGATAGGGTCCCCCTTGTCCTCACTTATCACCCCACCAGCCTCCACATTCAAAGGATCATCCTCCGCCATTTCCGCCAACTCCAGCACGATGCCACCACCAAACACATCTTCCCTTCACCACCCCCCCCCCAGCGGCATTCCGTAGAGATCATTCCCTCGGGGACACTCTGGTCCACTCCTCCATCACCCCCTACTCATCAACCCCCGCCTACGGCACCTCCCCATGCGAACGCAAGATATGCAACACCTGCCCCTTCACTTCCTCTTTCCTCACTGTCCAAGGGCCCAAACACTCCTTTCAAGTGAAGCAGCATTTCACTTGCATTTCCTTCAACTCAGTCTACTGCTTTCGTTGTTTCCTCTACATTGGAGAGACCAAACACAGACTGGGTAACCGCTTTGCAGAACACCTTCGGTCTGTCCGCAAGCTTCACCCAGACCTCCCTGTTGTTTGCCATGTTAACACTCCACCCTGCTCTCTTGCCCACATGTCTGTCCTTGGCTTGCTGCATTGTTCCAGTGAAGCTCAACGCACACTGGAGGAACAGCACCTCATCTTCCGACTAGGCACTTTACAGCCTTCTGGACTGAATATTGAGTTCAACAATTTTAGATCTTGAACTCCCTCCTCCATCCCCACCCCCTTTCCGTTTCTTCCCCCTCCTTTTTGTTTTTTCCAATAATTTATATTGATTTTCCTTTTCCCACCTATTTCCATTATTTTTAATGTATTCCACCGATCATTTATCTATACCTCTTATGCCCTTTTAGTCTTATTTCACCCCACCCGCACTAAAGCTATCCGTATGTTGCTTGTCCTGCTATCCATTCTTAATTAGCACATTCTTTTAGATAATATCACCACCTTCAACACCTCTTTGTTCTTTTGTCTGTGAAATCTCTTGGTTATCTCCTCCTATCACTGCTTGCTTGTTCCCCCCCCCCTTCCAGCTTATATTTCACCCCTCTCCTATTTTTACTTAGTTCTGTTGAAGGGTCATGAGGACTTGAAACGTCAACTGTACTCTTCTCTGCCGATGCTGCCAGACCTGCTGAGTTTTTCCAGGTATTTTTTATTTTAAGCTGCATTCAAGACTGGGGCAAAATGCTCCTGCTGTTCACCACTTCAGCTACCTCCAATCATGCTGCCATAGGAATCGCAGGCTTCCTCCTTGTGCTGCTGGAGAAAAGTACATCCCTCTTGTTACTGACCGCACCCAACAGTAATGGATCTTTGAATCTGGGTGCTACCCTTGCCATATGTGCAGCATCTATTTTAAATGTCACGACCCACTGTGGATAGTGCGCTGTAATATCAAACCCCCCTGTTCCCCGAACCACAACAAATGTGAAAAAGTTTGATCAAACCACCAGATTGCCCCAATTCTACCTGTTTAATTTAGGTTGGCAGAATATGAGCTCCAGGTTTGTAAACTTAATAAGTAACTAACTGTTTATTGAACAAACTGTCGTTAACCAGCGGCAAAAGAAAGAAGTATGAACTACTAATTTCTAACTCTATAACCTAAACTCTACCCCTTCTTAAATCCCTATACACACACATACAAGACACATAAAGCACACAAAACATGGATTTTAAGAATGGGATAAAACAGTTCAACAGCACCAATTTGGAGTAAAGGATTCAATGGGTTGACTTTGATTAATGTTTTCCAAATTCCTTTTCATTCTTATTGATGACCTGGGGTGATCTTCCAGTATTTTCCACATTTAGTTCACTGGTTGAGCACTTGCCTTTCAATGTCTGTAACATTGATTTTCCCCTTTGCTTCTTGACAGGGGTTTGCAGAGAGAGAGCAGATTATAGAGATATGAGGAGAAAAAGCCAGCTAGCTAATATTGTGGAATTACTGGAATCTTCCACATGCAGGAGAAAGAGGTTTTAGGTCTTGTACCTTTCAGGCTTGGAGCTATTCAGCTGCACGGCTCTCACACAAACCCTGGTCACCTGGTCAGGAGCCAATTAAACATTGTTGCCAGGCAGCTCCCTTGGCCCAGGACTCTTCTCCAGCACCATCCTGTGGCACACTCTGTTCCTGGACTGCAACATTGTATATATATCTCACCCAGTTCCAGTGGACATGTCTTCCAAACTGCAGCTATTGTAATTTTAATCCAGCAGTCCAACAGAAGTAAAAATATACGTTCCTTCAACTAATTCCCATATCGTTGAACCACAGTTATTAAATTAAAACTGGCCAACCAGTTAATACACTCTATTTGTTTGCTAAAAACTGCTAAACAATCAGCAGCTGCCTACCATATTTAAATAAATAATTAAGAGTTAATTAGGCTTGATACCATTGTTGGCATTTGTGGCCATTTCTTTTCTCCAGCTTTGTAAAAAGTGCTGAGATGGAGGTGCCTCTCTCTCCCTTACCTGCAGTGGCAGGCTGCAACTGCTTCCTTAAAGGAGTGGAAATGAGAGCCAAACCTGAGGTGGGGAAACTGCTTAGTGAGAGTGGAGTGATTTTATTGGGACTTGGGCATCAAGGGTGGAGATGAGGATGTAGTTGAGCAAATCTGTAGCTGTAGAAACGTTGTGACAGATGAAGGGCCAAAGATTAGATGATTGTAATTGAAAGTGCAGTGAGTAAATTCTCACCCCTCCTCATCTTTAACTTTCTGCATGCCTACAACCCTTCAAGAACTGTGTTCCTCCAGTTCTGACCTCTTGTCTATATCCTATTTTATTTTCCATACCTTTGGCATCTGTCTAGCCCCTAAGCTTTGTAATTTTCTCCCAAAGCCTCTCCACCTCTGTCCTCCTTACACTTTTTACCAAGCTTTTAGCCACCTACCTATTATCTCTTCCTTTAGCTTAGTGCCAATTTTTGTCTGGCTAGGCTGCTTTGAAGCACTTTGAAATATTTTTCTATGTTAAAGGTCCCATATAATTGCATGTTGTTGTTAGTCATTTTGCTGCTATCACCCCACCTCATTAAAACCAACCTCTGACCCCTCTGTTGTTGCAAACTACAGCCCATCTCCAACCTCCCTTTCCCCTCAAGTCCTTGAAGTGTTGCTGCCTCTTAAATCTATGCTCATCTTTTCTGGATCTCCATGTTTGAATCCCTTCAATCAAGTTTTTACTCCAGCACAGAATCGAAACAGCTCTTATCAAAGTCACAAATGACATCCTATGTGATGTGACAAAAATAAATTATCCATCCTCAATCTTCTTGACGCATTTGATATGATTGACCACCACATCACCACCACCTCCTATCATCTCCCCACAATCATCAGCTGGGTGGGACTGCTGTCTGCTGATTCCATTCTTATCTATCTAATCGAAGCCAAAGTAATACTTGCAGTGGCTTCGCTTTCTGCTCCTGGACTGTTATGCCCCCCAAGGATCTATTGTTGGCCTCCTATTTTCCATCTACATTTTGCCCCTTCATGATATTATCTGAAAACACAAGCATTAATTTTCACATGTATGTTGATGACACCCAGCTCTACTTCATCGCCATATCTGTCAACTTCTGCACTGTTGCCAAATTAGCAAACTACTTGATATCCAGTATTGCCTGAGCAGAAATTTCCTCCAATCAAATGTTGGGAAGATTGAAGCCATTGTTTTTGGTTACTACTCCAAACTCTTCCCTAGCTACCAATTCTGTTCCTCTCCCTGGCATCGATCTGAGGCTGAAGCAGACTGTTTACAATCTTTGTGTCATGTTTGACTCCAAGATGAGCTGCTGACCACATATTTGCACCATTGCTAAGACTGTCTATTTTTACCTCAGTATATCACCCAACTTTGCCCTTGCCTCAGCTCATCTTTTGAAACCTTTCATTCATGCCTTAGTTAGCTCTCAATTTAACTATTCCAATGCATTCCTGACTGGTGTCCCACATTCTACCTTTGGTTAACTTAGGAAATTCCAAACACTGCTGCTTGTTCTGACTCACACCAAGTCCTTTTCACCAATCACCACTGTGCTCGTTGATATGTGTTGGCCCCAGGCCTCATCCTTGCTTTCAGATCCCTTCATGGCCTCACCCTTCCATATCTGTGTAATCTCCTGCAGGCACAATACCTTCAGATTTGAGCACTTATCTAATCATGTCCTCTTGAACATCCCTGACTTTAATCAGACCACCATTGGTGGCATTCCTTTAGTTGCCTTGGGCTGAAATGCTGGAATTCCCCCCCTCCCCATACTTGATAAGAACATCAGAAATAGGAACATGAGAAGACCATATGGCCTGTCAATCCTGCTCTGCTATTCAATATGATCATGACTAATCTGAGACATAAATTTCTCATTCCCACCTGTTCCCATATACCTCGATTCCCTGAGACATCAAAAAGCTGTCTATCTGAGCCTTAAACATAATCAATGATGGTGCATCCACAGCTCTCTGAGAGAGAAAATTCCAAAGATCCGCAACCCTTTGAATCGTGGTTCGCAGTTTTCAGAGGCAGCAGATTCCATTGCTGGGGTTGAACATAGGGCATAACCCCCTTCAGCCTGTGGCTGAACCCTCTTTTTAACAACTTGTTCACGAGATGTGGGCATCGCTGGCCAGGCCAGCATTTATTGACAATCCATAATTTCCCTTGAGAAGGTGATGGTGAGTTATTTCTTGAACTGTTCAGTCCATGTGGCTTGGATACACCCATAGTGCTGTTAGGAAGGATTTTGACCCAGTGACAGTGAAGGAATGATAATCATAGTTCCAACACAGGATGGTATATGGCTTGGAGGGGAACTTGAAGATGGTTGTGTTCCCATGCACCTGCTGCTTTTAGGTGGTAGAGGTTGCAGGTTTGGAAGGTGCTGTTGAAGGTGCCTTGAAGAGTTGCTGCAGTGCATCTGGTAGATGGTACACACTGCTGCCACTGTGTGTTGGTGGGGTGGAGGGGTAGTGAATGGAGTGCCAGTCAAGTGGGCTGCTTTGTCCTTTGAGTTCCTTGAGTGTTGTGGGAGCGCACTCATTCTGGCAAGTGGAGGTTATTCCATCACACCCCTGACTTGTGCCTTGTAGATGATGGACAAGCTTTGGGGAGTCAGGAGGTCAGTTAAACTCCACAGAATTTCCAGCATCAGACCAGCTTTTGTAGCCACAGTATTTATATGGCAGGTCAATTCAATGTCTTGTTAATGGTACAAGTTGTTAGGAAATAGTTTAAGTAAGTTATATTTGCATTTGTGGGCATTCAGAATGAGTTTAAAAGGCACTTTAAAAGGTGACTGCATTTCTAATGAGAGTTTACGACTGTAAGAGGAGTTCAGCAAACACAAGAGTAGAAAAACTGGGCTCTTGCCTAGAAACGGGTCCAGAGAGGCAGGTCCCTCCCACAGACACACAGAAAAAACTAGAAACAGCAGTTTTTGAATTCAGTTTTGAAGACAGCTGCCAGGCAGAAGGAGCCTAGAAGGCTCAGATAGCCAGTTCCAAGCTAAGGAAGAAAGTCCCCAAGAATCCAGGGGACTGGAACAGGAGAAAGTCCCAAGCAGACCTTCTGGTCAAAGGTAGGACAGGGACCTGGAAAAGGTCCTGTTAAGGGAAGCTAAGAGTGAGGGGCAGAGAAAGGCTCCAAGCTGCAAAAAGCAGAGTCAAAGCAATATAAACGCTTGTGAGAAGTCAGAAGGTCCAAAGAGGCAACTGAAGGTCTATAACTCTTCACTATGGGCATGTGAAGCAGTGGTGTACTGTTAACAGCTGAGCTTGTGAGAGAGAGTGCATGGAAGAAAGCTTGAATGCACGTGGTGACCCAGGGGAGAGGTAATTCGGAAGGAGAGTTCAAAACCCTGGAAGTGAACCCTTGAGGAAGACATCTGGGAGAAATTATCGGTTTGGGAGAAGATTCCAAGACGAGTTTTTGGAAAGTGGAGATTGGAAACCCTCAAGTGAAAGATGGAGCTCAGTGAGACTGGTTGGCTCACAGTGTAACAAACATCAAGGCGGTGGGGGGTGATGAGGAGAGATCCATAGCATCTGCCTGGGGTGGCATCTGTCACTTGGTTTTAGAGCGTGGTATGCCTGACCACAGGTTGATAATTGGTTTACATGGACTATAAGATAGTTTTTGTAACTTGTATTATCCTTACAAATCTGTATATATCTCTAAAGGTATGATTGTGAGTAAAGGAGTATTATAATATGCTTCATCTTTTCTTGTTTAATAAATGTTTTATGCTTTTGTTATAAGTTCATTAGCTGACTCTGGTGACTCTGTTCAGTAGCCCCTCTCCATGTATCTAAACAAATAAATTTAGGATCTATCAAGCCAGGTTCCACCCTGGGATAAGGCTTGTCCAGTTGTAACATCAGCTAGGATCATAAAGTAAATAGGTTGGATCTGAAATTTGCATTTTGAGGAAGTGGGGAAATTGGTTTTTCAAAAGGGAGTTCAGAGGTGACCAGGAACATTTGTAT
This sequence comes from Carcharodon carcharias, assembly GCF_017639515.1. NCBI lineage: Eukaryota > Metazoa > Chordata > Chondrichthyes > Lamniformes > Lamnidae > Carcharodon > Carcharodon carcharias. The sequence goes on from NC_054470.1 coordinate 123,892,433, forward strand.
CTTATAGGGTTCCCATGAGTAAACAGGGGAAGGTATATAAAATTTTATTGACCCGAAAGTAGAGGCAAAATAAAAAAACATGAAAGATTTTTATATTTGGAAAATTGGAGTTTCAAAGAGGTTTGAGGTCCTGAGATGAAAGTGGAAAAAGATTTTTAAGGAAAGGGACGTTTAACTGTTGGGAGTTGCTGTGGGAAAGGCTAGTTGCTTTGTGTGTGAGCTGTTGAGAAGCTGTGAAAGTTTTGAATTGGAAGCAACTACTCAGTGTTGAGCCAGGAGAGTTTTTGTTTTAGGAAGCAGTTTCATAGAATCACAGAATTGTTACGATGTAGAAGGAGGCCATTTGGCCTGTCGTGTCTGAACCAGCTCTCTGAGCATTTTAACTTTGTGCCAATCTCCTGCCATTTCCATGTAATCCTGCACGTTGTTTCTATTTAAATAATCATCCACTGCCCTCTTGAATGCCTCAATTAAACCATCGTCCTCCACACTTCCAGGCAGTTCATTCCAAACCCTAACCACTCGCTGTGTGAAAAAGTTTTTCTCACCTCGCATTTGCTTCTTTTGCAAAACACTAAAACTGTGCCCTCTGGTTCTCAATTTGTTTACGAGCAGGAACAGTTTCTCCCCATCCAGACCCATCATGACTTCTACCAAGTCTCCTCTTAGCCTTCTCCTCTCCAAGGAAAACAGTCCCAACTTCTCTAGTCTTTCCTCATAACTGAAGTGTCTCATCCCTGAAAACATTCTCGTAAATCCATTCTGCACTCTCTCTCCAATGCTTTCACACCCTACCTATAGTGTGGCACCCAGATCTGTACCCACTACTCCAGCTGAGTTCTCACCAGTGTCTTATATAAGTTCATCATAACCTTCCTGCTCTTATACTCTATGCCCCTATTATTGAAGCCTAGAATACCGAATCCTTTAGAAACAGCTCTCTCTACCTGTCCTGCCACCTTTAATGACTTATGTGCATATACACCCAGCTCTCTGCTTCTGCACACCCTTTAGAATAGCATCCTTTATTCTATACTGTCTCTCCGTGTTCTTTGTACCAAAGTGCATCACCTCACACTCCTCCGCATTGAACTTCATCTGCTACCAGTTTGTTTCTGCACCTCTTCTTTGAATTCCATATCAGAGTAGAAGTGTCTGAGAAGCCGTGAGGTGTACCTTTATTGAAATGACAATAATTCCTTGACTTGGGTAATATTTACTGGATTTTCCTGGTTAAAATCTATACAGGGTTGTTGTCAGAACGGTAGCTTAATTGTGTACATTCGATCAAGCATGTATTTTTGGGAGTTGTCCTGTAAGACTGTTTTAACTATGTAACTTATTTTGTGTGCTTAAGTTTTTTTGAATAAATCTTCTAATTTTTAAAATTCTAAAGGTGTTGCTGGAGCTCTATGCTTTTGAGGTCAATAGCTCTTCCTCCTCATTTTCACAATAAAGAAAAGGTTTATGATCAGTGAGGCAGACTTCACTCTGGGGTGAAACCCCATCAACTGTGGTTGTGACATTACTCCACCTGAGGCCGACCCAGTGATTTATAAATGCTTACCTTAACTTTCTCGCTCTTGAACTCTCTATCTCTATTTATAATGCCTGGAATTCCCTCTGATTTTTTTTAACAGCTCAATCAATTTGTCCTGCCACCTTCAAAGTATTAAAAGGATTTTACCTATACTTGGCTCCTTTTTGCTTTTATAAATAATTTAAAATGCACTCAACCTATGCCTTTAGTTGCTGTGCTTCAGTGTATATTACTTAAAGTAGTGCCATATCATTGTAAAACACACTTGAGAGAGGAAATTGAAATGTTATATAAATTTTGATTTTTGTGAATCTGTACTTCCAGGTCTTTCTGTTCCTTCACCCACTTTGAATTTGTACAATTTTTAGTATATCATTCCTCCCAAGTTGTAACTCTAGATTCAGTGATTATGCCTTTTGGATTGAAAAATTTCAAAAATCACTTTTATTTAAGTAGGAAGGGAGGAAGAAACCAACTAACTATGGATCCATTGGGTTAATATCCGTTATGGGGAAGTTACTGGAATCCATCATCGGGTGCAAAGTCACCAAAGGCATGGGCGCTTATGAACTGATCAGCAAGTCAGTGTGAATTTGTGATGGGTAGGTTATGTCTAAAAATCTAAATTATTTTTGAGGAGGTCATCAGCATATATCTATGAGTGTCTGTGATTGGGTAAACCAGCCTATGGATAATGCCCAGGTGATGAAGTTGAAAATTACCCTGGTGATCTATACTTTTGCATTTCAAGCTTTTAGAAGCCCATAAAAAGATCACATTGTATAACTTAGGATTGTGGCAATCGGAAGTCTGTTTTTGAGAACCTAAAGTGAAGGGCCTGGGTCTGCAGTGCAGGATGCCACCAAAATTAAAAATGAGTGGTGAATTGAAAGAATTTTACCTATACTTGGCTCCTTTTTGCTTTTATAAATAATTTAAAATGCACTCAACCTATGCCTTTAGTTGCTGTGCTTCAGTGCATATTACTTAAAGTAGTGCCATATCATTGTAAAACACACGAGAGAGGAAATTGAAATGTTATATAAATTTTGATTTTTGTGCATTTTGGACTGATTTTTTTCCCCCCTTTGTTTTGTAGTGATGGGTCAAGAGTCTGGAAAAGCAGCCTGGCCCAGACCAGCAGGAGGTTATCAGACAATCACCGGAAGAAGATATGGGAGAAGGCATGCTTATGTTAGCTTTCGTCCCTCTATTGCCAAGCCATGGAATCAGTTAAAAGAAAATGAACCCCAATGGGAAGGAATGGAGCTAAACACTGTTTCAAAAGATAATGGTTTATGTGTGTTGTGTTTCATTTATGTTATATGCTGTCTAAAAAGAATAAGTAGATTTGGGTATTCAAAAGGCTGAGGAAAAAGTAGAGGATGAAAGGTTTGGATTTGTCACTTGTTTTATAAAAAATTACAAGTCCCCTCAATTTATGGCAGGTGCATTCTTCAAAGTATGTTCTCAAAGACTCAAAGACAGCATTAGGAAGAATCAATTTATCCTGAGTGAACGATGTTTGAATAATCTGCCAGACTGTCTCTGTTACTTCCTGTTCTGAAAGATTAGATTAGTGAGGTTTTCAGAGCATTTGAATCCACCTTTCAATTTCTGTCAGTTTGGTTTTACTCTATCAATTTCAACATAAAATGTTTCAGAATTATTTTAATTCCAGATCTGATTTGGGGGGAAAGTTCTCAACCAGGTAGTTTCTTTGCCTGGTTCAAATTTTGATTAAATTGACAAGTCTGCATTCAAGAAGCAAGGTGTCAGCAATATTTGCTCTTTCTGTAAAAAAAATAGTTGAACTTCATAGAATGGCTATAGCACAGAAGGAGGCCATTTGGCCAGTCATGTCTGCACTGACTCTGTGAAGGAGCTGTTTGCCTAGTGCCACTCGCCAGCTTTCTGCCCGGAACCCTGCACATTCTTCCTTTTCAGACGATAATATAGTTCCCTCTTAAATGCCTCGATTGAACCTGCCTCCACCGCACCCTAGACATTGCATTCCAGATCCCAACCACTCACTACATGAAAATATTTTTCTTCATGTCTCCATTGCTTCTTTTGGCAATAATTTTCTTTTGGATTTCCAGCATCTGCAGTTTTTTTTGTTTTTACCTTAAATCTGTGCCCTTTTGTTCCTGATCCTTCCACCAATGAGAACAGCTTTTCCCCATCTCCTCTGTCCAGACCCCCTCATGATTTTTGTATACCTTTATCAAATCTCCTCTCAACCTTTTCTCCAGTGAAAACAGTGCCAATCTCTCGAATCTATGAACTGGTATGAATTCAACTGTGTTTGTGTGTGCGCGCCCACATGCACGCATATATCTGCCACCCATCATCTGTCCCGTCATCTGAATCTCACCAGGGTAGTTCGTAGGTAGCAACCACTGCTGCCATTCAGCACAGAGAAGCTCTTTTATTGTGAATTGTGCTGAATGAGTAAATAGTTTATTTTTGTTTTGTTTTGCTGCTGAAATATCAGGATATTTTAGAGGATTTCAAATGCTTTCCATTAGCAACCAGTGTTCAAAGAGCTTAATAAATAGCCCGAAACAGCCAGTGTGCTTCTTTTGTAGAGTAAACAGCATCTTTGTAATTCATTTCTTTGCTGATAGGAAATTGCTTGGTATAGACTGTCGCATGGTATAAGCGGTTAGGACTGTACTTCAGAAATGTGTGTTTTACTGTGACATCCTTGAGTAGGTATTTAAGATTGAAGAAACTCAGCTCTTTTTAAATATATGTACTATAAAGATGTTTTTTTTAAAAATCCAATTAGCACTTTGAAAATTTGGAATATTCGTTACTGTTGCTTTAGTTCGAAGTCTTATCTTTTTTCAGCCAAGTTACAGGTTGATACCAAAATGAGGGGGTAATTTAAATTTAACTCAGTTGGTGAAAAGTAAAATCAGCTATCTGCTAGGGATTGTGCAAGTGTCATGTAAAGTGGTGGTCACTTATTTTCCATCTTGTTCAGTGAAAAAGTTTAGTGTGGTTGAAGCTAAGAATTCTCTCCAGGTAAGGAATTGCAGGTAAAAACACATAAGAAAAAGTGAATACACATACATAGGAGCATAAATAGACCATTCAGCACCCCAGCTTGCTCAGCCATTTGATAAGATCATGGCTGATCGATTGTGGCCTCAACTCTCCACCCTCCTACACCCTTTGAGTCCTTGTCAGTCATGAATCTACCTAACTCCACATTAGAAATATTCAATTAACCTCCCTCCGTTACTCTCTGGGGAAGGGAATTTTGATGATTAATGATCCTCTGAGAGAAAAACTTTCTCCTCAACTCCATCTTCAATGGGGGCTCCCTGATTTTCAAACTTTGTCCCCTAGTTCTAGTCTCTCTCATAAGGGGAAACATCTTCTCAGCATCCACCCTGTCAGATCCCCTCAACATATATGTTTCAATAAGATCACTTCTCATTCTTATAGACTCCAGTGGATACAGGTCCAACCTGTCCAGCCTTTCCTCATAAGATAACCCCTTCATCCCAGGAAACAAATGACCTCTCTCTGAACTGCTTCCAATGCAATCCTTTCTTACACAAGGAGACCAAAACTGTGCACACTACTCCAGATGGTCTCATCAACTCATCAATGCTCTGTTCAACTTTAACAAAACTTCTTTACTTTTATATTCCATTCCCCTTGCAATAAATAACATTCCATTTGCCTGCATAATCACTTGCTGTACCTGTATACTAACTCTTTGTGATTCATGTATCAAGATATCTAGATCCAACTGCACTCAGAATTCTACAATCTCTCTCTCTCCCCATTTAAATAATATACTGCTGTTCTATCCTTCCTGCTGAAGTGGACAAGTTCTCATTTTCCCACATTATATTCCATCTACCAGATTTTTGCCCACTCACTTAACCCAATATATGGGATAGCAAGTTGTGAGAAAGACATAAGGAGTCTGCAAGAGTTTGAGTCCATTCTCCCTCATAAAGATTTTTTTGTATTTGTTCTTGGGATGTTGACAAGGTCACATTGCCCATCCCAAGTTGTCCTGAGATGGTGGTGGACCAACTTAAAAGTAGAGGTTGTTTCGGGCTAGTTCAGAGGCTGTCAGTGGTCAGCCAGTGGAAATGTAACCCTCTGGCTGTTCACCCCAGTATCCTATTTGCTTTCTTCATTGTTATTGGTTTCAGCAAATTGTCCATGAGAACCACCAGGCATTTTGTGTGTGGTGGGTGTGTAACAAATACCGTTTGGTTTAAATTTCCTTCCCTTATTCCCTTTGTTCCTCTAATCACTTTGCATTTATTTGCTAATTGTGACCCCTAGATTCAGAATATATTGAAATTTCTCTATTTTGATCAACTTGCCACGTTATTTTCCAGCACCGCTCCCCCCCCCCCCCCCCCACACACACACACACACACACACACACACACACACACACACACACACATTTTGTATGATTAGCAAGCTTGCTTTGTTCATCCATTTTCAAATTCCTTGGAGAACAGTAACGGCTCAAGGATTGATACATGGTCATCTCTAAGCCGATGCAGTTCCAAATGCAACTAACCTTTGTTTCCTGTGCTTTGTTTCCAGCGGCTTCTGATTTCTGAGGCTTGTCCTTTCCATGTCTTCTTTTGTTGCTGACCAGTCTCCTGTGTGATACTGTCAAAAGCTTTGATAAAATCTAAATATCTACCGTTCACTGAATTTCTCCGTGTTCACCGGGAAGAAATTCCAATAAACTGGTCAGACCTTATGTTTCACTTGCATTGTTCCTCATTATTCACTTTTCTTTAACTATTATTTTCTACTGTTCAATATTTTATGTATTACAGTTGCTGGACTTATCAGTCTCTAGTTCATGTGGTTATCTTATTTTTGTCTCCATTGGTACCGGGAGGTGGAATTTTTCCCATTTCAACTACACAGTGTCTGGATCAAGCACTGAGAGGCCAGCTATAGCATAGCCAGATACAGACAATTTCCCTCTATTCTGCCCCAAAATGTTCAACAGCCAAACTTCAGAAGAACACTTCCTATTGCACCAGTATTACATTCTTCCATTTCCTACAGCCATCTTTTGACTTCCTTGCATGATATTGCCAACCAGTGCTGAAATACAGACAGAACTGGATTGAAACTACTAAAACTCTTTCAGGTTGATCTCTTGCAGTCAGTCGTTCCAAGATATTAACACTGCTACTTATAAATTAGAATTCCATTTCTTTCTCAGTCGCATAAAGGCCATTCCAGTGCTATTTTCTAAGTAACTCCTAAAGCTTTTATAAGAAAGTCCATCAGGGTTAGGTGACTTGAACTTTTTAGTCTCCTCAACTTGTCTGCCATTTGATTTGAAATTTGCATTTTATATATTTTTGCTTTGCCATGGAAATGCTACTTTTGTATTGTTGAACCCTTGAACATGGATATGAAGGAGTCATTTAGAATATTGAGTATCCTTTGATCACTTGCTATTTCACCCTGAGGATACTCTTGTTTCTTTGACTGTCTTTTGCCCTCAAAACACTTTTGTAATGCATTCCATTTGTATCTTAGCTATGCCTAATATTCATTTATGCCTTTTGCTCTACCTGTCGATTTATACAGGCCAGTTTCTTTATTGTTCGCAATTTTGCATTGTCTCTATTGTTGCGAGCATTAGTTTCTTCTTTGTCACTCTTCTAGATTATGGTTATCTTGTAGTCTCAGTTATCTTTTGAACTTTCCAATTTCCTTTTGTATGGCTGATTTAAAAAAAACTAACCATATTGTGGTCACTGTTTCCAAGCTATTCCCGATTGTAGCATAAGTTCTCGTTCTATGAATTGGCATTCTGAATAAATATGGCTAAGCCATCAATATTATAAGTAGACTAGAAATAAAATGTTTTGACATCATTCCTGTAAGATCCAGCACCGCCTCTAAGAAATTAATGAATGCTGGTGCGAGAATATTTGAATATCTGACCTTGCCTGTTTTTGTTTTGAAGATATGTTAGTTGTCTTATACAATTTCTGGGCCACCAGACGACCTTGGGAGTGTTCAGAGTTTTAGCTGCAACATGATCCTTTGTATTTTACGCCCACCCCAAACAAGAATATTGAAGTGGCATGGACCAGGATAGGGACTTGCAGGCCAGGAATTTCCATGCTTCTGGCTCGGTAGCTCATGAGCAGGCTAAGACACTATATAAGCAGTCAATATTGCTATTTTGAACCTTAAAAGAGGTTTTGACCATGGCTTGAAAGCGCAATCTGAAAATAAATTTCGCAGCTATATTTTGCTCGGTCTCCCCACTCTGCGCACAGCATTTTTCAGCCTCCTTGGGCAGGGAGGCACCCAAGCTATGCCCCTAATGGCATGGCACATAGTAACTTTATTTAAGCCAAATGACCTCCCCATGACTGAAATTTGGGATCAGTGACAGAGGTCTGAGGCATGTACATTGGTCTTTGGATTGTATTTGTTTCATGTTTGCAGTGCATCTGTTTGGTTTCAGTGTAATCTAAGCAATTAGTCCTTGCATTAACATTAGAGTTATGCTCTTATTTAGTTGAATCTGCATTAATTTAGACACTTTGAGCTGTTTGGGAATATACAGGAGAATTATAGTGTGATATAGTGCTGAATTGCAATTTACTTGAGATTTAATTTTTTTCTTTCTTAGCACCCAGTAGAATCTTATCAACAAATGAACTTCTGCCGCAGTGCACGACGTATGACCTAACTATGGATGCTAAGAGAGATGCAGGTTGTGAACCTCAGAAAGAGAATAGATTTTTGCCATCCCCTCTGAACCGAAGACTTTTTCAATGCGAGTCCAATGACTTTGCTTTACCCAGTGCTACAGAGCCATTAGGCAGTTATTCAGGTAGCCAAAGTACAGAGTCCTCCAAGTGGTCAATTCCTAATGATTTTTTTGAGACTGATTCCAGAAGTCCGTCTGGCATTGGTTTTGTAAATATTGATTCTTATGAACCAGAAAGCAGCGAAGGAGAGGATGAAGACTCAACTATTCAATCATCCTTGGAAAAAGAAGGAAAACTTCAGAAAAGGTTGGACACCATGCTTTCAGAATTAGAGAAAGGTGTTGACTATCTTAATGGGCTACAGTCATATCTCTCAGCTGTAATCCATGATGGTAACAGCCCACAAATTGAGCTGCCATGCTCTGTAGCATTGGACAATTTGTCTAATGCAGACATTGGTGTTAAAGGACATCAAACTGAATTAAAAGAACATAGGAAAACCTTACCAACAGTGGGAAATGCGGAAGAAATTAATGGCTATGTCAGGATGGAGGATATAAAAGAAAAAAGAGAAAGAAATCTTGATAAGGCCTCACTGAGCGTTCAAACAGAAGGAAACATTTTCTGTTGTATGTCAGAGCAACCAAGTTCCTCAGAAATGGTAGTAAGACCAAAAGTTAGAAAGGAAAGAGATGCTAAAAGAGATTTGCACTCCCCTGATGAGTTTTATAGTTATTGTACCAGGGAAATGAAGACTAATGTTGAGTGTTGTGGATCAAATTGTGCCTTGTGGAACTGCAGGAGTAAACTCCATAGAGATTCAAAGATTGGATCTGGACTTAATGGCAAGGAAACTACTGGTATTCAGAAGGAACAGGCCACCATCCAACTACAAGAAAAGCCTGAAGATGTCACAACAGAAAACAGTTTCTGGGATGATTTTGAAAATGATTGTAACAAAGGTGAAGAAAGGTAACAAAATGTTCTGTTTATTGCCCCCTTGAAGGGTATGAAAGCTGATTTATTATTATCCTTAAAAATATAATCAATGCCAATATTCTGACTAGTTCTGAATCTCATTTTGCATATCTCCAAATTGGTGACAAAGCTAAACTTTATACTGTTATCCTTCACCTTAATAACAAAGCCATAATTTTTAACATTTGTCCTTTTTCAGCTTGGCGTACTCAGTACTTTGGGTTAACTGGTCTTGATTAAGTTTACTTAATCCATTCACATACTTAAATCCACTTTAATACTTAAAGCAAACAGATTTTGCAATTGTCATATTAAAACTGATAAACATTTAGATGGCATGTACTTTAATGCACTAATTTTTTCCCCCTCTACCTCCTCTTCAAAAGCAGTTCCCTAAGCAGTGATGAGGAGTGGTCAGCAATATGGACCTCTGATTTCGTTTTAGAACAGATGCACTCTAGTGATGAGAGCTGGGAGACCTTGTCAGGAGTTGAAGAACAACAAACTGAACCAAACAGCATTAGTAGCAGCCTGGATGAAGAAGCTTTTAAACATTGCTTCACTGTAGGGTATGAGTCTACCTTAAGGTATAATCCAGACATTGGATTTAATTTTAAGTCTCTAATGCATAGAATGGGGTGTCAAACATATGGATTAAATGGGGCACAGAATACAGTTTAATCTGGCCCATGTGTGTGTGCTGTGCCTGGATTGTTCTGGGTCCTGAAATGGAACATGAATCTCCCAGCCACTGCTTCTGACAGCCTAAGGACTGCATCTTTCAAACTTGGTGTAGCAGCATTGGCCCCTCTCTATGATATCATCCTTTACCCCACCCACACCCTACCCTTACCCTATGCTGGCAGAGCAAGCCAACATACAAGTGGAGCGACCTGCTGGTAGAGAGGAATGAGACATGAGGATTGCAAATCATGGAGAAGGATTGGTTGGGACCAGAGTTTGGTGGGATTGGAAAAGTGGGGCTTAGAAGCAGGACCTCGTATCCAGAAATTGGTATACCATGTGTCCGTTTTACATGCAAATTAGGGCAAAACATGTCAAAAAAACTTTTACTGAACCTGGCCCATGCCAAGAGCCAAGATGTCTGATCAGGCCTGCTATTTAAAATGAGTTTGACACCCTGTACCAGAATAAAAATCTGTTACTGTATAGTATGTATAGTGACCATTTGTCATTTGATTAAATAATTGAAATTCACCTGATTTCTCAAGTCACCTATTATTTATGGCACATTATATTGTTTTATCCACATGATAAAGAACATAAAGTACATATAATCTGTTTGTGTGCTGTAAGTTCTATGGCTCACCTAGTCCATGCCAATGTTTATGCTCCAGATGAGCCTCCTCGTCAAATGTCAGCATAACCTTCCATTCCTTTCTCTCCTTGTGTGTTTATCTACCATTCTATTAAATGCATTTATGCTATTCACCTTAACTGCTTTCTTGTGGTAGCAAATTTCACATTCTAAGTATGCTTTGACTAAAGAATTCCTAAAACCCACAGCCTATCGGCATCAATCCTATCTTTATGGCCCCTAGGTTTGGATACCCCCCACAAGTCTTTTTCTCCTATCAAAGCCTTTCATAAACTTCTATCAGTTGAACCCTCAAACCTTTTTTTTAAGAGGAATGAACACCATTCTGTTCAATCTTTCTTTTTCTGATTGGTATAACCTCTGTTTTGGCATCTCCATGTAAATGTTTTTTTTGCATCTTCTCCAGATGCCTCTATATACTTCAAAATATGGATACCAGAATTACATGTCAGTCCACTGCTGGTAGTTGTGTAGAGGTAGATTGTATAAATGCAGAGATTAGGCAAACATGCAGCAAAGGCAGAGTGGTTTTAATGTGGGATTTTAACTTCCACATAGATTGGAATGAGCAGACATGTCAGAAAGATAGTGAGATTCTTGAGTGTGTCCAGGATAGTTTTCTGCAGCTGTTTGCTCCAGAACCAACAAGGGGTCATGTCATTAGCAATTTTAGTTAACAGGCTAACAGCATGAACATTTATCCATTAGCAATCAAAATATGATTAGAAAATATGAGGTTGATCACATGCAATGTGGGCTCCTTGTGAACATACATTGGTAATATTGTCGAATACAATTAGGAAGATTTTTTTTATTCATTTACAGGATGTGGTGTCACTGGCTAGGTCAGCATTTATTGTCCATCACTAATTGTCCTTGAGAAGGTGGTGGTGAGCTGTTGCCTTGAACCGCTGCAGTCTATGTGGTGTAGGTACAACCGCAGTGCTGTCAGGGAGGGAGTTCCAGGATTTTGACCCAGTGATAGTGGTGAACATGCTGAATTATTACTTTATGTCAGTATTTCCGGTCGAGGAAGAGGCAGTCAGCATGTCAGAAATCGTAAGGGATCTAAAATTGAATCAGGTTCGGGGATTCACCAAAATTAATGTAAGCTAAATAGCAATAACAAAGAAAATAATAGTCCTAAAGAGTGACAACTCCCCTGGATCATGTGTTTTCTGTCCCAGAGTTTTAAAGTCGTAGTTGATAAAACTGAAGGTGATGTAATTATGATTTTCTAAAGTGCCCTCAATTCAGGAACCGTTCCTTTAGATTGGGATATAGTGCTTGTCACATCGCTATTTTAAGAAAGGCGAGCGGGAAACCAGAGAATTATAGACCTAACTCTAGCCTAACATCTGTTGCCAAAAAATTATTAGAGCCTATAATTAAAGGTAGAGTGACTGAACACTGAAAATTCTCAGCTGTTCAGAGAGCTTGCATGGATTTGTGAAGGGTAGGACATGCCTGACAAACTTGTTTAAATAATTTGAAGAGGTGACTAAAGTGGTGGACAGGAGTATATCAATGTATGTTATTCATACAGATATCCAGAAGGCATCTGATAGGTACTGTTAAGCTAAAGTTGAAGCTCATGAAATTTAAGATAGATTATTTACCTGTTTGGGATATTAGTTGAGCGGTAGGTGACAGAGTAATGGACAAAATAATGGGCAGGTACTCCAGTTGGCAGGACATGACTAGTGGTTTCCCACAAGTTTCCCATAAGCCTCAACTGTTCACAGTATTGATGAATGACCTAGTTGATGAGAATCAAATTTGTCAATGACATAAAGCTAGGTGACATTATAAACAGTGTAGATGGAAGTATAAAATTACAAAACAAATTGATAGATTGAGTGGGCAAAGCTGTGGCAAATGGATTTCAGTGTAGGCAAATGTGATCTACAAAGATAGAAACAGTTCTTTCTATTTGGTCCAAAGCTTGAAACAGTGGAAATCCAAAGAGAACATAAGACATAGGAGCAGAAATTAGGCCATTCGGCCCATCAAGTCTGCTCCACCATTCAATCATGGCTGATAAGTTTCTCAACCCCATTCTCCCGCCTTCTCCCCGTAACCTTTGTTCCCCTTACCAATCAAGAACCTATCTATCGTGGTCTTAAATACACTCAATGACCTGGCCTCCACAGCCTTCTGTGGCAATGAATTCCATTGATTCACCACTCTCTGGCTAAAGAAGTTTCTCCTCATCTCTGTTCTAAAAGGTCTTTCCTTTACTCTGAGGCTGTGCCCTCAGGTCCTAGTCTCTCCTACTAATGGAAACGTCTTCCCCATGTCCACTCTATCCAGGCCTTTCAGTATTCTGTAAGTTTCAATCAGATCCCCCCTCATCTTTCTAAACTCTATCGAGTATAGACCCAGAGTCCTCAAATGTTCCTCTTATGTTAAGCCTTTCATTCCTGGGATTGTTCTCGTGAACCTCCTCTGGACCCTTTCCAGGGCCAGAACATCCTTCCTGAGATACGGGGCCCAAAATTGCTCACAATATTCTAAATGTGGTCTGACCAGAGCCTAAAAAAGCCTCAGCAGCACATTCCTGCTTTTATATTCTAGTCCTTTCGAAATAAATGCCAACATTGCATGTGCCTTCCTAACTACCGACTCAACCTGCAAGTTAACCTTAAGAGAATCCTGGACTAGGACTCCCAAGTCCCTTTGCACTCCAGATTTCTGAATTCTCTCCCCATTTAGAAAATCGTCTATGCCTCTATTCTTCCTACCAAAGTTCATGACCTCACACTTGCCCACGTTGTATTCCATCTGCCACTTCTTTGCCCATTCTCCTAACCTGTCCAAATCCTTCTGCAACCTCCGCACCTCCTCAATACTACCTGTCCCTCCACCTATCTTTGTATCATCTGCAAACTTAGCCAGGATGCCCTCAGTTCCTTCATCTGGAGCATTAATGTATAAAGTGAAAAGTTGTGGTCCCAACACTGACCCGTGCGGAACTCCACTAGTCCCCGGCCGCCATCCTGAGAAGGACCCCCTTATCCCCACTCTCTGCCTCCTGCCAGACAGCCAATCTTCTATCCATGCTAGTACCTTGCCTCTAACACCATGGGCTCTTATCTTACTGAGCAGCCTCCTGTGCGGCCCTTGTCAAAGGCCTTCTGGAAGTCCAAGTAGATAACATCCATTGGCTCTCCTTTGTCTAACCTACTCGTTACCACCTCAAAGAGTTCTTACAGATTTGTCAGGCATGACCTCCCCTTGATGAAACCATGCTGACTTTGCCTGATTTTACCATGCACTTCCAAGTATTCTGAAATCTCATCCTTAATAATGGACTCTTAAAATCTTACCAACAACTGAGGTCAGGCTAATCGGCCTGCAATTTCCCGTCTTTTGCCTCATCCCTTCTTAAACGGGGGGGTTACATTAGCGATTTTCCAGTCCTCTGGGACCCTCCCTGACTCCAGTGATTCCTGAAAGATCACCACTAACACCTCCACTATCTCTTCAGCTATCTCCTTCAGAACTCTGGGGTGTAATCCATCTGGTCCGGGTAATTTATCCACCTTCAGACCTTACAGTTTTCCTAGCACCTTCTCCTTGGTAATGGCCTCCATACTCACCTCTGCTCCCCAACTCTCTTGAACTTTGGGGATGTCTTTCGTGTCTTCCACTGTGAAGACTGACGCAAAGTACCTATTCAGTTCTTCTGCCATTTCTTTGATCCCCACTACTACTTCTCCAGCGTTGTTTTCCAGCGGCCCAGTATCCACTTTGGCCTCTCCCTTACCCTTTATATATCTAAAAAAAACTCTTGCAATCTTCTTTTATATTACCGGCTAGTTTACCCTCATATTTAATCTTCTCCCTCCTTATTTCTTTTTTAGTTGTCCTCTGTTGGTCTTTGTAGGCTTCCCAATCCCCTGGTTTCCTACTGCTCTTCGCCGCATTGTATGCTTTCTCTTTAGCTTTTAAGCTGTCCCTGACATCCCTTGTCAGCCATGGTTGCCTCGTCCTCCCTTTAGTATGCTTCTTCCTAGGGATGAATTTTTGCTGTGTCTCCCAAATTACTCCCAGAAACTCCTGCCATTGCTGTTCCACTGTCTTTCCTGCTAGGCTCATCTCCCAGTCAGTTCTGGCCAGCTCCTCCCTCATGTCTCTGTAGTTGCCTTTATTCAACTGTAATACCGTTACGTCTGATTCCAGCTTTTTCCTCTCAGATTTCTTGGCAGTCCAGGTACATCGATCATTAAAATGCCATGAGGAGATGCAGAAGATAATTTAAAGGTCCAGTGGAATGCTGGCCTTAATATGCAGAAGGCTAGAATACATGAGGTGGGAGGAGGGGTGGAAGTCATGCTTCAGATATGCAAAGCCGTGGTTAAATCACACCTGGAATACTGAGTATATCTGGACACAGCACTTTAGAAAGGCATATCGACCTATTGACAGAGCGCAGCGCAGGTTTACCAGAATGATGTCTGGATCCCAAGAGTTAAATTATAGAGCGAGATTAACAAATTAGGTTCTCTGGAATTTAGAAGGCTAAGGGCTGATTTGATTGAAACTGTCAAGATATAAGGTGGAACAGATAGGGGAGATAGAGAAAAACTATTTTTGATAGTTGGGTAGTCTAGGATTAATGAGGGAATAGTCTTAAAATTAGAGCCAGACCTGTCAGGAATGAAATTAGGGAACACTTTTATGCTCAAAAGGTGGTAGAAGTTTGGTAAGATTTAGATTCTTCTGAGATTTAGAATTTTTGTTATCCAAAGATTATAGAAATATGGAGCAAGGGCAGGTGTGTGACCTTTGGCCACAGATTGGTCATGATTTCGTTGAATCCCAGAACGGGCTTGAGGGACTAAATGGCCTACTGCTGTTCCAATGTTCAATTCTATGCCTCTGGAAATGAGCCCTAGTGCTTCGATTATTTGTTGTATTATACCATCAGCCTTATATAATTAATTTGCAAATTCCTTAATATTGATAGAACTCAAATTAGAGCTGTCAAATTAGTGTTGACAAAAAAATGTACTTGTAGGGATGAGGCAATTGCCTGACTGAAATTGAAAGTGGGCAAGAAGGGAAAAATATGGGGCCATTGTACTGGGTAATTCCCTTGATTTTGGATTATTTTATTTTTAAACAGTAGTTGTAAATTTTAGAACCTGTTTTAAGAAACTACTTTTTGGGTAGCTAGCCTGCCAAACCTTGTTCACAAGCTTCTGTCCATAGTCTGATGCCTGAACGTTAATGAGCATTATCCACCCATGTGATATTGGAAAATGTTGACCTAAATGGAATTTAATGTCAAGAAAGATCTTGGGCAGGATTTCCCAGTCGGTGTACGGGGGCGGGACCCACACACCAACTTGTAAAATGACGCGGGATGACGTCGGGCAGAACTCTCGATGTTACCCCGCGTCTTTTCAATTTTCAGTTCGGCAGGGGCACAGCCAAATCAGCTGTACATCCGCTGACCTGTCAACGGCCTATTGAGGCCATTTAAAAAGTAGTTGCACTAGATAAAGGACCTGACCTTAAGGTTGGTGGGCAGGCCGGGAGCCCTGGCAGGCTTCAGAAAAAGCATGAAACCTCATCCACGGGCAGGATGAGGTTTCATGTAGGTTTTTAAAAATTTAATAAAAGTTTAATTAAAGGCGATGGACATGTCCCAACTCATGTAATGGTATCACATGAAGGGACATGCAAGGGAAATTTTATTTTTCTATATTTAACATTTTTGACGTTGGCACCGATTTCCCTGAGGCAGCACTTAGCCTCACGGAGATGAGTGCGCTCTCGGCTTAGGGAATCCCCCCCCCCCCCCCACCTGCACAGGGAGCGGACGTCACGCTGGGTGGGCCTTAATTGGTCTGCCCGTGTAAAATGGCACACCCCCGATTGGGGGCATTGACTGGAGGCGCGCCCGCTCCTGAACTTCCCCCCCCCCCCCCCCCCCCGCCCCCCCCCCACCCCCGACAGGGGGAAAATTCTGTCCTGTGTGATTAAATGCCAGCACCGTTTGGCCTTTTTTTGTTTTTCTTTTTTTTCTGTACTTGTATACTAGTTTTTAGTGATTCGTGTGCCTGGAAACCAAAATCCCATTGTTTCTCCACAGTTCCTACTCTCACATCATTAATGGAATATTCCAAGTTCCCTTTCTTGGATCCAACATGGAGATCCCATGTTTCCCACATGAACTGGATCTACAGTTTTGCGCACTCATTACATTTATGTAGTGCTTAGCAAGATCACATGTTGACCCAAGCACTTTTCAGCCAGTAAGATATAGTATAGTCATTGTGGTAATGGAAGAAACATGGCAGAGAATTTGCACACAGCAAGCTCCCACAAACAACAGTATAATCGTGACTGGGTAGTCTGGTTTTTGAGATATTGATGGAGGAATAAATATTGGCCAGGACACTGGGAATAACTCCCCTACTCTTTGAAATAGTGCCAAGGGAATCTATTACTTCTGCCTGAGGGTAGGCATGGCCTAGGTTTAACATCTCATCCAAAAGGCACCTCTGACAGCACAATACTCCTTCAGTATTGTATTGGAATGTCAGCCTTGATATGTATGCTCATGTCCTGGATTGACACTTGAAGTCACAACCTTCTCACTCCAAGATGAGAGTGCTACTAATTGAGCGATAGCTGACACAATGATGGACTCCAGTAACTTCCCCGCAGCTGATATTAACCCAACAGGTGTATTGTTTCATAGTTTGTCCCTCTGCCCCTTAAATAATAGTGGCATTTGCAGTTTTTCAGTCCTAAGGGGCATAATTGAGGCTAAGGGATAAGTCAATAGAGATGCAGTGGCAGACATTTAAAGGGATTTTTCAGAATACACAGAATAGATACATTCCAATCAAGGGACCCACCATCTGTGGTTAACTAAAAAAGCGAAAGGTAGTAACTTAAAGAAAAAGCATATAATTTCTCAAAGACGGCAGGTCAGAAGATTGGACAGAATATAAAGAAGAGGAGCAAAGAATGACAAGAAGATTAATAAGGGAAAAATTAGAGTACGAGAGAAAGTTAGCCAGAAATATAAAGGTGATAGTAAGAGTTTCTATAGATATTTAAATAAGAAAACAATTAACAAAGCGAACGTTGGTTCTATAGAATTGAGTCTAGGGGATTAATACTGGAAAATAGGGAGATGGCAGATGAATTGAACCGGTAATTTACATTGGTCTTCACTATGGAGAATACAAGTAACATCCCAGAAATAGCTGTAAATCAGGAATTTGAAGAGAGAGAGGAGCTCAGGAAAAATGATGCTTAGCAAATTGTTGGAGCTGCGGGCTGATAAATTCTCGAATCCTGATGGACTTCATCCTAAGGTCTTAAAAAAAATGGCTAGTGAGATAGCTGATGCATTTGTTTTAATTTTTCAGAATTCCCTAGATTTCAGGAAGGTTCCATTAGATTGGAAAATAGTGAAAGTAAAATCTTTATTTAATAAAGGAAGGAGACAACAGGAAACTACCGGCCAGTTAGCTTAACATCTGTCTTAGGGAAAATATTGGAATCTATTATTAAAGAAGTTAAAGCAGGGCACTTAGAAAACTTCAACGAAATCAGGCAGAGTCAACATGGTTTTATGAAAAGAAAATCATATTTAACCAATTGATTGGAGTTCTTTGAGTGAATCACATGTGTTGTGGATAAAGGGGAACTGGTGGATGTATTGTGCTTAGATTTCCAGAAGGCATTTGATATGGTGCCACATCAAAGGTGGAACATAATAGCTCATGGCGTTAAGGGGTAACATATTGACACGGATAGAAGATTGACTAGCTAACAGGAAATAAAGTATGCAAAAATGGGTTTTTTTCTTGTTGGAAAGACGTGATGAGTGGTGTGCCACAGGGATCAGTGGTGGGGCCTCAACTTTTTACATTTTATGTAAATGACTTGGATGAAAGGACTGAAGGTATGGTTGCTAAATTTGCTGATGACGCAAAGATAAGTAGGAAAGTAAGTTGTGAAGAGGACACAAAGAGGCTACAAATGGATACAGATAGGTTAAGTGAGTAGGCAAAGACCTGGCATATGGAGTATAATGTGGGAAAATGTGAAATTGTCCATTTGGTAGGAGGAATAAAAAAAGAAGCATATTATCTAAAGAGCGAGAGATTATAGAGCTCTGAGATGCAGAAGAATCTGGGTGTCCAAATGAAAGAAACACAAAAGGCTAGGATGCAGTTACTGCAAGTAATTAGGAAAATTAATAGAATGTTATCATTTATTGCGAGGGGAATTGAATACAAAAGTAGAGAGGTTATGCTTCAGTTATACAGGGCACTGGTAAGACCACATCTGGAGTACTGTGTAAAGTAATGGACTCCTTATTTAATAAAGGATGTAAATGGGTTAGAAGCAGTTCAGAGAAGGTTTCTAAAATAATACCAGGAATGAGTGGGTTGTCTTGTGAGGACAGACTAGGCTTGTATCCACTGGAGTTTAGAAGCATTAGAGACAACTTGATTGAAACCCTTAAGATCCTGAGGGGTCTTGACAGGGTGGATGTGGAGAGGATGTTTCCTCTTGTGGGAGAATCTGGAACTAGGGGTCACTGTTTAAAAATAAGCGGTTGCCCATTTGAGACAGATGAGGAGAATATTTTCTCTGAGGGTGGGGAGTTTTTGGAACATTCTTTCTCAAAAGACATGGGAAGCAGAGTCATTAAATATTTTAAGGCAGAACTAGATACATGCTTGATAAACAAGGGGATGAAAGTTTTTTGAGGTTAGGTAGGAGGTTACAATCGGATCAGCCATGATCGTATTGAATAGCGGAGCAGGCTCAAGGGACCGAGCGGCCTACTCTTGCTCTTAATTCGTACATTAGTATAATTACTGACTCTAGAGAGCATTGGGAAATTATAAATAACACATTTAATAACAAAACAAAGTACGAGTTAGAAGCCAGCTTTTTCCATTTCTAGTTGTGAAGGTTTTCTCCTCTGCATACTTTTTCTAAATGCAAACACATGATTTCATGTATGGTAACTTTTTAAAACTTCCATAGGGAACAAACCTCTTTGGAAGAAGGAGAAATCCCCTGGGTAGCATTCAATGAAGAAAGTGACAGCAGCAGCAGTAGTACTGATGAGACTGAAGGGTTGGGTCAACTTGCACATTCAGGACTTCTAATTCTGGATGGTAACAACAACTTTGAAGATGATTCGAGCATAAGTGAAGACTTGGACATGGAATGGAGGTTTGTGTGTTTTTTTTATATTTTTGTTGGCACCCAATCACCACTACTTGCAGCTTTAATTGTCATCATGTGATTATCCTAAACTGCCTATAAATGAGGCTCTTTTCACCCCCATCTATTGTTTTGCATGAAGTCATTATGAAAAATACTTCTTGTGCAGAACTTTCTCCATCGCTGATTACATATTAGAGTATCTGTAGGGAACTAGATCTGGTTTTACTATCTTGCAAGATAAAGAAATCTGATATCTCATTTAACGCTAGATAAACGATAAGCAAATCAGCTTGACCGGTTGTGAGAAAACCATGTGCTTATACGTTTATAAATGATGACATTGTAGATAAATTACCTGTCACTGACCTGTCTAACATGTTGCTAGAATCTGTGCCATTGTATAATTTTATTTCACCGCAGTCTGTTTTCTATTCCTCGTGATATACATCCTAGTGTTGCACTGGGACATATCCTGCTGAGATACTGAAGGCTATTAGATTGGCAATTCTTACAGTCTTTAACAGTTTTTAATTGTATTCTTTTACCAAATTGGGCAGTGAGTATTTCTCTCATTTCAGGTTTTTAATCCTAATAATTTGGAAATTGTTTTAAGATTCAACATAGAGAAGACTCATCAGCTGGCCTGTGAATGTGATTGTCGGCATTAACCCATGCATCAGAATGAGCTAAGTGCTTTCACAGTTGGGAAAACTTTCTCATAGGTGTTTGCACAATTCGTACTTGCCCAACCTTCATAGTGCAGCAGTAAAGAAAAGGCCTGCAGCAGCTTAGACAAAAAAAATCCTAAAATTTAAACCTGATGAAGCAAACAAGCTTTGGTTCTACTAAATGTTACATAGGAGTTCAGGGACGCAGGGGTCATAGGTGATTAAATCATCAAAGGTTCATAAGCAGCAAGTGGGAGGAGGTCTTCACTATTGTCAATGTTTACTCTATGGAAGCAGGTAGGAAACATTTCTGGATCCCTAACAGTACAGCCAGGGTAAGACAACTGAACATAACCTTAAATTAACATAGTACAAAACATATATATCATAACACTCACCCAAGAAGCTCTCCTAAAGTACTTTATAGTTTCTGGGATAGACTTTATACTCTAGGTCTTCTTTTGGAAGTGTTTGCAAGTATTTGCAAGCTTGGAAGATAGCTCCCATTTAATGTAACTGTTGCATGTAGATGACATCGCATTCACTTCGGGCCACATGTTGGCAGGTTGTATTCCTCCATGTCATCTTAATTTTTTTTAAAAACCTTTCCTGCTGGAGAAGACAATCCAGGTGTGATAAGTCAAGGGTCCCCAGAATCTAGTGCTAACCCCATTAGAGGAACAAGTTCTCGAAGACCCTGGAAGGAAACCTATTATAGGAGATGCTGAAGTTGGGGTAAATAGTTGGGCAGCTGTCAGCTGAGAATCTGTCTGCAACTAATGCCTTTTTGTCGTACGTTCTCATTTCCCAGTTATCAGCATGGAAGCACTTTACCACAGCACTTACTGAAAGCTATATGTGAAGTTGTTCCATCATCATTGTGACCATTCTTCATTTTTTCCTTTTAGATGTGCTGGACGTTGAAGGCACAGGCCTCAAAATATCTGCTTGTGCCAGCCAGCACTGTATAGGGCACACTGTCATTCACTCTTTCTTTTAAGTACAAGGTCAGAAATGTCCACCTTGGGTAACAGAGAATGCACTAGATGAGATAGATCATTAGTGAACAGGAGCAATGAAAAGGGTATTAGGAGGGCAGCACAGAGAAAGGGATAACATTGCTGGTTGGAGGTTAAGTGGATGACCCAAATAATCTGAATTTCATGAATTCTACTTTTTTAAAAAGTAGGATATTTTCAGATGTTTGATACTTACAAAGCATCATGCATTTGTTACAAGCATTTGGGCTTATACCTAACAGTGGTTCAGATGGTAGCTTTAACGGAGTCTACTAGCTACTTGTCCAGTTATCCTGCAAGATGGTTTCAGAAAATGAGCAAGCATAAAAATAGAATGCATTTTATAGTCATTGACAGAGTGGTGCCCATTTGACTATAGCTCTGCTTGCAACATGTGCGTTAACTTAGCCATCACTTCCCTGGTAATGCAAAGTGTTGACAACGTTGTTCATTGTCTGTACAGTCTGGGTTAATGGTGCTGGTGGATAGGTGTAAAGTGCCTCTGTACACTTTGACTTGCCTGATATCCCTCTGTTGATTATGTGCCTCCTTTTTCCAAAAAGCAGACTTGTGCATAAGTTCCACTGAAAGCCCTGAAAAGCAAAAAGAAAGCAGCACCACAGATAGTACTGTAAAAGATTCAGTACCTCTGTTGAAACACAAAAAAAAACTAACGAAAGTTTTAGCAATATCCTGACAAATAGGCAACTACTGGCCTCTGTAAACTGATGTCTGTGTGCAGTTTGGCACCCAACAGTTCTGAATTCTGAGTTTATGTGGGTGGGTAATGGAAACTCTTGAATAACGAAGGCTGAGTGGTGACTTAATAGAGCCCTTTAAAATTGTGAAAAGTGTGACAGAATGGATACTGAGAGAATGTTTCCACTTGTGAGGAAGAACATAACTATAGGCCATCAATATAAGATAGTCATCAGGAAATCCATTAGGAAATTCAGAATAAGCTTCTTTACCCAAAGAGTGGTGAGAAAGTGGAACTCGCTATTGTAGTAAGTGGTTGAATTGAATAGTGTAGGTGCATTTAAGGGGAGGCTAGACAAGCATATGAAGGAGAAGGAAAAGGGTTATGTTAATAGATTTAGGTGAGGAAAGATTGGAGGAGACTCGAGTGGAGCATACATGCTGGTATGGATCGGTTGGGCCAAATGGCCTGTTTCTGTTCCGTATATCCTGTGTAAATTGATAGAAATGATGGAAAATCATGTGGAAGATTGCATAATGGTATCATGACATCATATTGGCACCATAGTACAGACTCTACTTTTATATGTGAAATCAACAGAGATTCTAGTCACAGCAGATAAGCATTTACTAAAGCCTCCTCAAAAACTAATTGTGGCAAGCCGCTTATCTATGCTGATAATCCAGGTGCAACATGAAACCAAACATAGATATGTGAAGAGACTGAAGCACCCACTTGCATCACTAGAACAATTTCTATATATAAAAAAACTCACTATTGTAACATCCAACTCTGGGAGATGGATAACCAAGGCAAAACAACACTTGAATGATCATGATTTGCTCCCTATTTGCTGGAAGAGATTTATGAAGACTGCTAAGCATACTCTCCAGCATTATAGGTTGTGATCCCAAAACATATCTCATAATACCCTTAATGCCTCACTTCCTACAGTTCTTGATCAGAATCTTGAGTTCAGGAGGCCTGCCTTGAAGATAACCGTTTTCCTGGCACAAGCTCCTACGAATGCCAGTATACTTGGTACAAAAGGTGTGATGCCCTCACTAAATCATCTTGTGTTCTGCTGTATTCCACTATAAGCCACTTTTCCCAATCTGGACATCTGTAACCAGGATATCCTCAACTGTTGATTTGGGAAGTATC